>NC_091124.1:99244772-99855000 GCF_040183065.1 Periplaneta americana | reverse complement strand
CCTGGATTTTAAACTTTATGTGGTAGCAAACTATTATTGAGAATAATTATCTTTGCATCATGGTTGGGTGTACGTTATTCTAAGAAGTACCAGTAAGACGTATCTTTAGCAGCTTTATATATGGAAGAAGCTTTCCGTCGGGTGCATTATTCTGTAAAACTTGATGTCTATAATGAAAGTAGAGTACCTATTAGTTTCTTATCATTGCCATCATTCTGATTTTACAACTGTGTTTTATTTTCATAAATACATTTTCAATTCTCTCCGATTTTCCGACTCTCCATCTTCCAGTCCTCTTGTCATAGACTCGTCAACCTCATCCTTAAATTATATTTTTTTTCTCTCTTCTTTTCTCCCATGAGATTCCATTCAGTGACTTTATTTATCCACGGTATCCATCTGCCGTACCAAACTGTCTTTTCTTCTTTGTGCAATAAACATAATTCTCTGCTTGCATTTGTCTTCGAAATTTCTCATTCCTCACATGATTCATTTTTGTTAGTCTACAACACCTTCTCTAATAATCCATTTTCATCGCACTTATTTTTCTTTTATGTTCCTGTTTATGATCCACTTTCCTGAACCATGTCATAATGCTTCATATCATTCTTTCATATATAACGGATTTCGTATGTTGATATGTCTGTAGCCTACCATAGAAATGAATTGAGTTATTGGACACATGTTCTTCTCTGATTGTCTACCATTTATGTCTTCTTCTGTGCTTGCATTTTTGAAGTAATGAAACCTAGGTAGTTGAATTTGTCCGTCCTATAATTTTAATGTTTTCTTCAATTCTCTAAATTTTAACTTCTTCTTCTCTTGCCAGATATACCTTCTTTATAAAGTTTATTTCCATATTAGCTTTACTATAATTATTCTTCTTTTAATTTTCTTAACATATGGTTAAGATCTTCGTCTTTCACAGTCAGTATCTGGTCGTTCGCAGAGTTTAGAATAAGCCTATATAGGAATGGCACACTTATCCCCTCACACTGATTTTTCAATTGTTTTGGAGTGTGTTTTAAATGTAACTTAAATAATGTAGTTAATGATGGACGGCCTTGTAGATGCTCCTTACATGTGATACTCCTTGACAATCTCTGGCCTACCTTAATAAAGATCTAGTTATCCCAGTAGGGGTGCTGTAGGCCTACAGTCTTCATTAGTCTGCTGTTTATGTTCAAATATTTCACTGCTACCCAAAATCGATTCCTAGGTATAAAATCATATGCCTTTATGAGGGTCTACAATAGCTAAATTGAACAGATTATATATAAGCTGTACAATATCGTTGTGCGGTGAAGTTTGCTTAATCTTGCCTATTTTCTTTTCTCAAACCAAATATTTCTTCCATTGAAATAAACGCGTCAAAATTCCGTTCATTGAATTAGTGAAAAATCTCGGTTTGCACATGGATAAACGTTTAAATTGAAACATTCTACTCGCAGGAACTTGCATAACAAGTATTTTCATAAATCCACTCGTTTAGGCGGTTAAAGACTTATCCAATTCCCCTGAACCACTTTTTATACAGGGACATCATTTTTTTTACTTCAATTTTTATTGTACCTGAGTTTATGAATGTACTTCACTCCCACCCCCTCTACTAGCAAACTTCCAACCGTCCTCCACACAGAACCAAGGCCGCGTATGCAGTACTGAGTTAGTATAGTACGTTCCAGAAATATGTTCGCGTTTTCCAGTGACGAAAGAGCTTTCAATATTGAATCATATTTTCGCACAGGTACTGTCGTCCGTTTCCCTACGTCGCATCCCGGTTTCTCCCACCTGCTTCTGTTCGCCCCTCTGTTAAGTCTAGTAGCTGGACTGTCTTAGCTCTTTCCTAAAAACATTAATTTCTGTTAGGAATACGACGTCTACGTAATATTATACAACTGTTTAAAATAACTTAAATAACAGGGCTTCGTTAAGTAATTAACTGCCACGTGATTCCCCTCCCCCCATTTTCTACGACCCTGTGACAAAATCACTTGAACGGACAGTAGATAGCATTTGTGAATAATTTTATCTTTTCGGATCGGGCAGAAGTGAAGATTAAATTTACAGTACGTAAGGTACTCTTTTATAGAGAAGGTATAGAATTATTTCAACATGAGTTACTGGTACGAAGGACGAAACTGGTAATTGGAATTAGGTACAATAGTCTATAGTGCGATAATATGCACATTAGAACTGAAGCCTGTATCGAAATGAACGGCCACCATTTTCAAAAATGTGTTTAAATATCAATATTATGATTATTTTTCAATTTAACTTCATTCTCTATATTGTACGCTAATGTGCTGTAACAGTACAATATACACTGCATAATTAATACGCCCGAATGGATAGCTCAATTCGTGAGTAAAAACACTTATTGTTAATACAGTACTGTATTTTGATTAAACAAAGACCTAATGAAAATTATCAAACTCAAAATTGCGATATTTCCTAGTTTACATAAATGGATAACTACTTTTCTTCCCTCCTATACCTAGTAAAGTGATTTGTATTTTACACCAGTATCATCGAACCCCAGTCTTGGAAGGGGGAGCAAGCGGTGTTTCCGGTTCTAGACCTTTAATCCAAAGATATAGCCAGGTTAATATTAAAAATGTTAGTAAAAATAAAATGATGTCCCTGTACAACTGTAATACTCGTAGCTTACCGCTGCGTGATTGCTGTGCTCCTCTTCAATGGCTCATCTACTCTGACCTTGCTCCGACGTTACACATGCACAACTTGTCGACCACTGCTATAGCAGAATGCAGAATAGGAGATGGTTAAATTAGACAAATGTGTTTATTTAATTGGGTTTTTCTCGCGAGCTGTTTTAACAAAGGGCTTGGGCCAAATATGAATATTTAACTAATGGTTCGCGCTAGCCCACGAGTCTTCCGAACCGCTTTCAGCACATCCCTGCTCGAAAGTTACATCCAAAGTTAAAGCCGCGCGCATTTATGGAATCATGTCACGGATGACGTCAGAATACTTTTACAGTCTGTTAGAATAAATCATAACTTTTACTTTCAAATGAGAGCTTGTTAAGAATTTCATTGCCCTCGTGCGGACTGTACCACTGAAAACGATGCAGATATAACAGCAAACACGGTAATTTACGGGACTATCCTAGGGGCGTTGCTTTATTTAAGAATTTCATTGCCCGATAAAGATATAGATCTAGTTGTACGCGTCATGGAAGCTGAGTGTGTGATTTGCTATGAAGATAGTTCCAGTTGCAGTGGCTAGTGCGTAGGGTTTAAAAATTAGGCGAGTGTGAGAGTAACAAATGTGCCTCGCAGGCAATTAATCTTGCTAGAGTCTGGCGTCGACAATCCCTGCGCGGCCGCGATATGTGTGGTCTGCGACCCATTATTTTCCCATTTGTCTTTTAGAATTAAATTCGACCCATGGAAATAATTATACTGAACAGCAGTTCGCAAATTCGCGTTTATGTTCAACTGACTGTGGAGTAGCGTTCTGACTTTCTTATGTCATCATCCGTAATTAGACGTGTAGGTCAAATATTCTGGCAGATTTCCATGTCAGAATCCGTGACAGGACCTGAAAATTTTGTAACCAAACTTACTCTACCCTTCTCTACTCTACTCTACCCTACCCTACCTTACTCTACTCTACCCTACTCTATCCTACTCTTATCTACTCTAACCTACTCTACTCTACCCTACCCTACTCTATTCTACTCTACTCTACTCTACTCTACTCTACCCTACCATACTCTACTTTACTCTACCCTACTCTACTCTATCCTACTCGTCTCTACTCTACCCTACCCTACTCTACTCTACCCTACCTTACGCTACTTTACTCTACTCTACTCTACGCTACCCTACTCTACCCAACTCTATTCTACCCTACTCTAACCTACTCTATTCTACTCCATTCTGTACTTAATTACAGTCATGGCTCATGATGCCATGCACATAGTCATTTACTTATGGTTTTTAAGGGAAACGAGATTCATTGCCGCCCTCACATAAGCCCGCCATCGCTCCCTATCCTGAACAAGATTAATCCAGTTTCTAGTATCATATTCCACCTCTTTCAAATGCATTTTAATATTGTCTTCCCATCTACATCTCGGCCTCCCTAAAGGCTTTTTCCTCCGTCCTCCCAGTTAACACTCTGTATGCATTTCTGGATTTGCCCATACGTGCTACATGCCTAAACCCATTCCGAGGCTTATTTTAGGGTTTCGTAACAAGCTGTTTTTTACGAGGATGGGTTGTTAGCCCTTCGCCCAACCCCCTTGCTAGAATTTAACTACAAAATACAGTAAACAAGTGATAAAATTATAATTACATACAAATGAATTAACATGAATATAAAGAATTGATTACCATAATAAAATAGAAAGATAATTATTATAGCGATAGGCCTATACTAAGATTAGAATAAAAATATAGAACAAAACGGATTATTTACCAGCCATCTACTTAGTGTAGTTTCAAATCTATAAATATCTCTCTGGTCATGATTTTTCGTAACGTGTACACAGGAACTCTTCAATAGGCGTTTTTATTGTTTCAATACATTTTACTAGATTTTAATTATATTAATTTGCACACTATTTGACAAGCAATTGAAATTATATTAAAACAAAAGAACTAGAATTCAAAAGACTATTAAATACTGTACAATAAAGGTCTGAAAGTCTTGTCCCCCCCCCCCCTTTATTTGTATGTTGATGTGCATCCATTTTGAACATGTCGTAGCAGATGTGTGACAAAGTTAGGTGCTTTACGTTCCAGCTTGTTTCGTGATCCAAAACATCAGTGTGGGCACCATCATTGTCGCGGCACAAAGTGATGCGGCGCCATGTCCTGTGTGAAGTTTTCCACAGCAAAGGCGGTGTGATTTCCCTGAATGCCTCCCTAACAGCTGCTTCAAATCTTCAATTGTCTGGTATCGATGTTTCGAGATATGCTGCTTAATTATTCCTCAAAGGGAAATCACACCGCCTTTGCTGCGGAAATTTTCACACAGTATATGGTGCAGCATCATTTTGTTCCGCGACAATGATGGCCCCATACTGATGTTCTGGATCACTAAACAAGCTGGAACGTAAAGTATCAACCATTGTCACACATCTGCTACGACATGTTCAAAATGGATGCATATCAACATAGAAACAAGGGAGATGACAAGACTTTCGGACCTTACATTAAGCATTACTTAACGTATTAAAAGTTAAAATATAAAATTAAGTTAATGAATTTAACCCCTTATGAGTAACGCTCGCTTTGGTAGGTTAAAAATTGCATTAAGGTAGGCAGAAGGACGAAAAAATAAACAATAAATTTAAGTAATGGAAAGAAAATACCACACATTATAATATATGATGAAATAAGTAATTACGATTGAATGAGTTTATAACCAATATTCATAAATAAGAAAGATTAATATTTTTCAATTAATTATATTATCTACACCTGTGTTAAATTTTTTAAATAACTCCTTTAATTTCAAGTTTAAATTTCATCGTACTTATGTTTTCTAAATAAAGGTACTAGAAATGAAATTATTATATGGGTTTAAGTCGCAATTGAAGTCATGTTTCATATCAGAAGCCGTTAAACTTTCGGATTCCGTGAAATGAAATAATATGTGTCTTCTCATATTACGATAATGCCAATATGTATTGAATTTTTTTTTGTTCTTATAAATGAAAGTTAAAAGTGTATATTTGTATTACTGTTCCAATTTGAAAACGTTAAAATCCCAGTAAAGGAATTTAGTAGAGTAATCAATAGATTGTTTACACAAATTTTGATTATTCTCTTTTGTAGTGATTCCAGTGGCCTTCATTTGGATTTAGAAAAGATGCCCTAGCCAACAAACTCATAACGTAATACAGATTGCAAATAGTATAAATAAAATAATCTTAAAAAATTGATAGGGAGGTACAAACAAGGCATAGCAAATCTATATACGTATAATTTTGCGTAATTATTACATAATAATGCAATACGTTTATCCCATTTAAATATTGGTTAAGTAGTATTCCTAGATATTTATTTAAAACATGAGAAGTCATAATTTTCTGTTCCCATATACACATGACAAAATTTGCCATTGAACACATCTAAATGTCAAAAGCAAGCAAATGAGATATTGGTCTGTAGTGGTTAAATGTGTTCGAAATTTAGACATCAACGTAAAGCGTCGTACTAATGAAGCAGGAACTAAAATGTTGATGTTAAATATTCATTACTGATCACCTTTCTGCTTAAATTATTATTTTCCTCTTTGGTTAATGAGTGCGCGACAGTGAAAAGTGGTAATTAGTTCGTTAAAAACATATCAGTCTTCTTTAATGTCTTCAGATAAAGAGGAAATCGTGAAAACGACTGACAAAAGTTGAAAAAGGATACCAGCCATCTTGTTTGGTTCGTTAAACCTTATACATCTATTGACCTTTCATGTTGTGTTGCTAGAAGTGATAGAGGCAAGAGCCGGTCATAGACTAAAAACGGTATAAATAAATTCGCTACGTAATAAATAATTTCTCTTGGTAAGTAATTTCTCTTTTTAAATGTAATAGACAATGTCATTTGCCAATTTATTCTACACTAAACAAGAAATCATGCAAAAAATCCTTGTATTTGATTCCGAATACCGTCACATTTCTGTGTTATCAATTGTAAATAAATGATTTACTAACTATTGTTATGCAGCATATGCATCTTCTCCGAAAAAAGATGACTCATGTACACTGAATATGAACAGAAATCCACGTGTAGGATAGAAAAAATCGCTGCCCGCAGACAGATAACATGTCCAGAATCACTTTCGTTGTATCATGGTTGATGAAATGTAATGAAAATTTAGATATAAAGGTAACCTATCGCAGCAAAAGCTGCTTATATTTTGGATATGAATAAAAAGTATTACCTCAAATATATATCTATTAACAGGTAGTGGATTTCACTTGACGATGTATGCCAGAGGAAGAACTTTGTTTGTATGCATCTGAGGTCTGATTAGTGCAGGGATGCAAAAACTGCTACAATTGTGGCAGACGTCACAAGCCGGAACACGCAACTCGTCCCTTCCTTTCAATGCTCGCGTCATTGGACATGATAGGGGGAGAAGAGATATGTATTCAGTGTGCCTACGAAACATCACAGATAAGTCATTGAAGGTCGAGGGTTATGAACGGGGGAACAAACTCTTTCCCCATGCTTCCACCTCTCTCTTCCCCAGTTCTGCATCCCTGGATTAATGTAACATGTAGCTGATCGGCGATGTATGCAATGGAGGGGAAAAGGAACTAGCCACCTTATCACTTTACCTCCTGGGCTGGTTGCCTCATGACTGGTGCCTTATTGGTATCACGTATGAGGGTCAGATCTGTCTTCGGACAGTTGACTAAACAACAACCTAAAATATCATTTTTGTTGCCCAGAATGAAGCGAATTGTATTTCATCGTTGTCCTCTTACGATAACATTAATTCCTTTTAGCCTTCACAATATCTTTTTGTATAACTATACATTATAAATATCTTTACCTTGCTCAGTTGTTTTCGACGTAGAATACGTCTCTGTCGGCACCGAGTATGGACACTCGTTACGGGATCCATGGTGAAACAAAAAAGTGTAGAATTTCAAATCCTTACTGTAACAACACTACGGGCCAGAGCTGAATACTAACGTTACCATTAGTTCGGCCATGAGAAAAAGTAACTTATGTCATCGCACTTAATGATGCCACCTCCCATCACTACGGCATGAAGATGCCGAAATTGCTTATAAAATTAGTCCTCTCGATCGGATTCCCTCAGTAATACCTCGGCATCGCGAGCAGATACAGACCTATGCGACACTCGTTTGATTTGTTATTGCTACATCTGTAATATTAAAGCGATAATAGATACGTACGTTACACTTTGAGTGAAACACAGTGAAAAATGTGATGTGCTCTGAGACTGATTTCGGAATTTCTCTTTACACGAAGAGAAAATATTACAATGCATGCCCTTAATTAATTATTTCTTTTATCATCACAGGTCGAAACAAAAGTAAAACATTCAGACTAACACAACTTTAGTTATATTTTCGAAACTGAGTGATGTATTCTACATGTGTATTCCTAATACAGCGCATAATTTTTAACGACTACTTGTACCATCATTTGGATCCTTCACACGGCTACATATAAGTTAGTAACATTTTCTGTTAGTGAATACTGCCTTAAGAAGATAGAGTCCAATTTCTTGAAAGTCTGTGCTTGGGCTTTGTTTAACCTTAAAAGGAACTGCAATATTATCATGGAGGAAGGCTTTTTCGGATCAGCAGGAATTAACTTCATCCTTGACATAAAACAATATTATCCTTTCCAGCACTGCAATAACTTCCATGTCTACAGATTCTTACGTTAGTCCACGTACCACCATGCGAACTCGAGTGAATTAGCCCGAGACCAAGTTCATATTCCTGTTGAGCATAACGATCGCACCAACTTTCAGGATGAGTGTGTGGTGGCATTCCTGACGGTGTTATGCCGAGGCCACACAGAGCGCGATGTTCGCTACGTACGCTATGTTCGTTACGTTTGTAAAATATAGCTATCCTTATTCACAGTTGGTACTGGCCACACAGAGCTGTGTACGCGATGTTCTGTACGTACGCATGTTCGGTAAGTTTGCAAAATAGTAACTTTCTTTATTCACAGTTGTACTGGCCACACAGCTGTGTACGCGATGTTCGCTACGTACGCTATGTTCTCTACGTTTGCAAAATATAGCTCTCCTTATTCACAGGTGTGTACGCGATGTTCACTATCTTATCTACGTCGCGGAGTGTTTGATTCTCGGCTATATTTTCGAAACGTCGCTGTGTACGGGCATGCGCAGTAGATCATTGGACAGGTTTCTTTCACGCTAAGTGCAGAACTAACATTCAGGTTGCAACAATCACCTTCATAACTTGTGTTTCTACACATTTTAACTTGAATAAACTAGTACATATTGTTGATATGAGCAGTTAATTGAAGAATTAAGGAAGTATTCATGAATGTGGAACAAGCTCTAGATAATATTTCTATACTTTTATTGCATGTACATCCCCATAACAATACCTAAATATAGGCCTATGTTTATCTTTCATCTGAGCCCAAGACTAAATAATATGAATGATTGTAATCAGAGATAGTTTGATCGAAGTATGTGGTGCACACGATTTTTAGAAAATATCGTAATTTAATATCTGCGGGAATATTGATTTTTATACAGAAAAGAATTTAATATATAGACGGCATAAATTTACGGTATTTTAGTGTTAAACATGTCCAAAAATGTTTAAAAATAATCGGAGTTAGCAATATCAAATTTTTATATTTTGGAGTGAATGGCTCTTCTCCTAAAACAAGAAAATGAAACAGGACACCTCATTTCATAAAATAATAATAATAATAAAAAAGGTAAAAGGTAAAGGTATCCCCGTAACATGCCATGAAGGCACTTGGGGGGCATGGAGGTAGAGCCCCACGCTTTCCATGACCTCGGCACTAAAATAGGTGGTGTGGTCGGCACCAAGCTCTGACCGCCTTTTACCCCCGGGAAAGACCCGGTACTCAATTTTATAGGAGGCTGAGTGAACCTCGGGGCCGTTCTGAAAGTTTGGCAACGAGAAAAAATCCTGTCACCACCTGGGATCGAACCCCGGACCTTCCAGTCCGTAATAATAATAATAATAATAATAATAATAATAATAATAATAATAATAATAATAATAATAATAATAGCAGTAATCACGAATTTAAACATCACTAGGGTATTATTTTGATTATTCTGAATTTCAAAGTAGGTCATAGTAGTATTCAATCAGCATGATTGTTATTTATATAATATAAATATTTTAATCAAATTTCTAAACTCACATTAACTCGGAAAACTTAAGCGAAGGAAATTTTTTTAAATTGATTTGAAATTAGCTCGAAGATTTCACATGAAAATCCACCGTTAACGGACGAAAGTTTGTCACTCTGTATGCAGAATATAAAGAATATTGTCCTCCATGCAAAATACTCGTTTGTTTAACTCTCTGTAAATCGAAAACCAGTAAAGATTTTCATTTGCGACAACTTTTAAAGTAATTTCCATTAATTCTCAACATTTCCCTCGCTTTGATTCCCCATCTGAAGTGAAAAATAAAAGTTTGCCGCTGACCAACTTCTGAAGATGTAATTGCTATTTTGAACAGATGACTTCGAAGTTAGTATTTTTTTCCTTGACTTAAAAAATGATTTTGAATTCTTTTATCTGCTCTCCTAAGACACTAACTATCAATCATAAAGATTACAGTGCGATTGACTATCAGAGAAGCTATGACATGAAATGTTTTAATGGAGCGGGGTAATATTGTTTCTTGTCTCTTACTTGCAACCGGTAGGCAGAAGAGTTTCGTAAAAAACATAGCTTTCAGTGTGGCCACCGGATATAGCGAACATCGCCAACAAAGAGTACAAAGAAATCATTGGGTACATAGCGTACCGCTCTTTGTGGCCTCAGCATAATGGTATTCAGGTACTCTAATGGTATGTTTAACTTTTCCGCCGGGGCGTTGGTGATGCTGATGATCGATTCAACACTTACTCATTGGAATCCCCTACAATAAAATGTATCACTTCTTTATTGATTTCTGATCATACAATAACTCGAGTTCAGTACTCATCTACAACATCAGCATTCAAAGGATTGTCGAAAATCTGGTTGACAATTGAATTTTCCTTGCATATAAAGCTTATTTTTATTATTGAAATTTGAATTTAAATATACAGAATACAGAATATAATTACAACAATATAAATAGAAATAAAATGAGACAATCAATATAAAAAGAGATGATATAGTAATATTAACAAAATTTGAGGACCAAATGAGCAGCGCTCGTGTTCGGTCGCAGTTCATATTTATTATTAATAGGCCTATAAGAGAATATACAAAATAAAATAGAAACTAAAATTAAAATTACAGCTACAGTGAAATGATATAATATAATATATTAATATAAGAGGAATATAGAAGATGAAATAAAATAGGAACTACAATTAAAATTACAGCTGCAATGAAATTATATATTATAATGTTAGCATTGAAAAGAATAATATCGTACGTGAATAAAGTAGGACAATTTATGAAAAAAATATATATTCCAAAATTATAGAATACAAATATAATATAGGCTGATTAATTCATACATATAGGCTGTAAATTTATTTAATCAAATTGAAGGCATTAACATGTTTCTAATTTTCTTGTTATTTGTTATTGACTTACATGTTAGAAATTCAGAGTGTAATTTAGCTGAAGAAATATACAGGGACATCATTTATTTTTACTTCAGTTTTTATTGTACCTGAGTTTTTAAATGTACTTCGTTCCTACTCTCTCCTCCATCTACTAGTAACCTTCCAACTGTCCTCCACACAAAACCAAGACCGCGTATGCAGTCAAAGAAGCCTTACGGCATAGTAAACAGTACTGTGTTAGTGAGTGTAGTACGTTCCAGAAATATGTTCGCGTTTGCCAGTGACGAAAGAGCTTTCAATATTGAATCAAATTTTCGCACTGGGACTGTCGTCCGTTTGCCTACGTCCATCTCGATTTCCTCCACCTGCTTCTGTTCACCCTCTGTAAAGACTAGTGGCTGGGCTGTCTTAGCTCTTTTCTGAAAACATTAATTTCTGTTAGGAATTGGACGTCTACGTAACCAACTGTTTAAAATAAATTAAATAAAAGGGCCTCGTTAAGTAATTATCTGTCATGGCGCGGCGGGATCACATGGCGCGGCGGGATCGAGGATCCAACAGCGGGCAGCGGCACCGAAGGACCATCAGTGGACGGCGGGGGCGTGGGACTACCGGCGGTCAGCGGGGGTGAGAGTTTACCAGCGGGCGGAAGGGTCGAGGGACTACCAGCGGGCGGTGCGGTCGAAGACCTATCCGCGGGCGGCGTAGACCAGCAGTGACGGCGAGGTGCCACGGGGATTCAGAATGTACAAGTAAGGACAGGCCTACTAAGACTACTGCAGGTTAATTGCCGAAGTATTGGAAATAAACTTATTCCGTTTTGGAACTTGGTCGATGTTTATAATCCAGATGTAATAATTGGGACGGAATCATGGCTTAGGGAAGACATAAATGACTCGGAAATTTTTAGGTCGGATTATAGAGTCTTCAGAAAGGATAGAAGTGAAAAGGGAGGGGGTGTTTTCGTTTGTACTAAGATAGAAATAAGTAGCAATCTTCTGTGGATACATGAGGAAGTTGAAATATTGAATGTTCAGATAAGAAATGGGCGGGAAACCTTAGATGTACCGGTAATAGCATGTTACAGACCACCCAGTGAATTAAATAATTTAACTTTGCACAAACTAAATGAATATCTTAATACAGTATAAGAAGACCAAAACGTAGTAATTGCTGGGGATCCTAACCTCCCGAAAATTAACTGGAATGGGATTTCAGGTACAAATTCAGATGCACAGACCCTTGTTAATGAATTGATCTGGCGTAAAGATTTCACGCAGGTAGTAAATGGTCCGACGCGTGACAGTGCTCTCTTAGATGTTTACCTACTAACACCTGTCTCTCTCTTTGTCAACTCTGAATGTCTTCATAAAATAAGTGATCACAATAGCGTCTTATTAGAAATCTTCTGGGAAAACACAGTAAATCCGAGGTCAAGTCCACTGTCTGTCTGGAATTTTAACAAAACCGATGTCCATGAATTACAAACGTTTCTACGACAAAGGCATGATGACTTTCTAAGGACTGAAGGAAATATGGAAAATGTGTGGCATAAATTTAAGAGTATAATTTTCGAGGCATTAGTAAAATGTGTACCTTCTAAAATAATTAAGAAAAATCCGGACCCAGAATATTACACTAATTATACTCGCTACTTAAAGAAAAGGACAAGGCGCGCATTTAGCAAACGTAAACGAAGCCATGAGCATTGGGAAAAATATGTCGAATTAATTAAGAAACTTGAGTGTGAAAAAAGGTTAGCTCAGGAAAATTTTCTAAAAACTATTTTAAAAGTAGATGAAAGTAACAATTGGAGACAGTTTTATAATTATGTACGCAGGAGAAAAGGAAAAAATGAAGGAGTAGTGCTTTTACTAAATCAGAACGGAGAAAGTATAACTGATGACAAAGAAAAGGCCGACTTATTATATTCCTATTTCATTTCGGTTTTCAATAATAATAATAATAATAATAATAATAATAATAATAACAATAATAATAATAATAATAATAATAATCCCGCTGATAGGAGTGGTGTCACAGGCCGTGAATGTGAACCAAATTCGACTTTCAAAATAACTTCCAAAGGGGTTAGAGAGAGAGTAACGAAATTAAAAAATCAGAAGTCTCGAGGACCAGATAGTATTGCTACAGAGATTCTTAAATTAGGTTCCGAGGCCATAATTCCATACTTAATGCGTATATTTCATGTTTCCATAAACAATGCAGCTATTCCATATGACTGGAAATCAGCTATAGTGGTACCCATACATAAAGGTGGAAATAAATTAGATGCCGGAAACTACAGACCGATTAGCCTTACATCTGTCGTATGTAAAGTCATGGAGCATTTGATATCGGATTATATTCGTCATGTTCTAAATGCGAAAGACTGGTTTTACAACCGCCAGCATGGTTTTAGGGAAGGCTTCTCATGTGATAGTCAAATTACGTCGCTGGTTCAGGATCTAGCCGAAGAGGTAGATAGAGGCGGAAGAATCGATGCAGTTGTGATTGATTTTTCGAAAGCATTTGATTTGGTGCCACATGACATATTAATAGGTAAGTGAAGTAGGCTAGGAATAGATAAAAGAGTGGTGCTATGGATCCAAGAATTCTTAAAAGGTAGAACCCAGGGAGTTAGAGTAGGTCGTGAAATATCGGAAATTGGAAATATAAGTTCAGGGGTGCCACAGGGCAGCGTTCTGGGTCCATTACTCTTTATAATATACGTAAATGACCTATGCCAGAATATTACATCAAATGTGAGGCTATTTGCAGACGACTGCATTATCTATAGAAAGATTAGAAATAATTCAGATGTAGATGCTATTCAAACAGACTTGAATAAAATTTATAACTAGGCGTTAAAACATAGGATGAAAATAAATGGTTCTAAAAGTAAATCTATAACATTTTGTAAAACTCGAGAGGAAACTAGTCTTAATTACGAATTCAGTGGTGTTGTAATTCCGCAAATACAATGTTGTAAATACCTAGGAGTGTATTTAAACTCCAAACTTTCTTGGGGAGAGCATGTTGATAATGTTACGGGTAAAGCATGGAGGGCACTTCACTTTATTACGAGAATCTTGAGAAAGGCTAGCCCCAAATCGAGGGAAATAGCATATCTAACGTTAGTGCGACCGTTAATGGAATACGGAACTACATGTTGGGATCCCTATAGAATATATCAGATAAATTCCTTAGAAAGAATCCAGTATAGGGCAGCTAAATTTGTTAAATGTAAAAGAGAAAATGGAAACGATACGATAAAAGAACTTAAATGGGAAACTTTGGAAAACAGACGTAGGAAAACTAGAATAACATCATTGTATAGAGCACATCTAGATCAGAAAGCATGGGTAGACATAACGGCTCGGTTAGAAAAGCCAACGTACTATGGTAGGAACGATCATGATTTTAAAATCAAATGTAGGAAACAGAAAACGGATGTAGGTAAATTCTCATTTTTAAATAGAACTATAAATGATTGGAATGACCTACCTGCAGCGGTCTTTGAGGGCTGTCCTTCCTTAAGGAGATTCAAGAATAATTAAAAAAGTTGTGTATAAAGTGCAAATAAAATTAATGTGACATTCAACATTGAATTTTTTAAGGTGACATGTATTTATCTAGCCTGACGAGTTTACTTCCATGGTTTGAATTGTAAATTATTTAAAAATAGCGTGAAAGAGGGCCTTAGACTAGAAATGTTTAGTTTAAATGTAATTCTGTTTATAAGTATGCATAAGGATGTAATTATTTGACTTATTTGAACTGTTGTATCAGTGAAGCGAGGTGAGTCAGTGAAGTTATGGTTTTACAGTGCAGTGAACAGTTCCGATCAGTGATAATTTATTGCGTCAATGAAATGTGTTCTATAATGTCAGTGAAATGTGTTACAGAGTGTCAGTGAAATGTGTGCTAAAGTGTCAGTGAAATGCGTCATAGTGTCACTACAGGGAATGAGATGAGAGTAAAGTGAAAGACTATTGAAACTTATGTAGGACCTATGCACAATTATGTAGGTTGTATTGTAAAATTAGGTATTTTATTTTTTGTTTTATTATTATTGTGTTAAATTGTATTGTGTATTCTTATTGTATTGTGTATAAAATTGTATATGTGTTGTAAAATTGTATTGAGTATTGTAAATTTTATTGTGTATTGCTTATCATTTTACTGTGTATTGTTAATATTGTATATACCACTGCCACCGGGTGCTTGCCCACTTGCAGTGTGAATAAATACATACTTATATACGTGATTTCCCCCCTTTCTACGATCCTACGATATAACCACTTGGACGGACAGTAGATAGCATGTCTGAGTAATTTTATCTGTGCGGATCGGGCAGAAGTGAATATTGAATTTACAGTACGTAAGGTACTCTTTTTTAGAATAGAACTGAAGCCTGTATCGAAATGAACGGCCACAATTTTTAAAGATGTGTTTAAATATCCATATTATGATTATTTTTCAGTTTAACTTGATTCCCTATATTGTACGCTAATGTACTGTAGACGGTATAATATGCACTACAAAATGAATACGTCTGAATGGATAGCTCACTTAGTTAGTAAAAACACTTATTGTTAATACAGTACTGTATTTTTATTAAACAAAAACCTAATGAAAATTATCAAACTCAAAATCGCGATATTTCCTAGTTTATGTAAATGGATGAACTACTTTTCTTCCCTCCTATACATAGTAAAGTGATTTGTTTGTATTTTACGCCAGTATCATCGAACTCCAGTCATGAAAGGGGGTAGCAAACGGTGTTTCTGGTTCTCAACCGTTAATCAAAAGGTATAGCCAGGTTAATATTTGAAATGTTAGTAAAAATAAAATAATGTCCCCGTGCAACTGAGGGCCAAAATTAATGCTATGCTTTAGACCAGCAGATGTGAAACATTTAGGCTCTACTAATGTTGAATTATTATTTTGTACTTCTACTCAAACAATAATACCATATTGAATGATAGACTGAAAAATGGCTAAACAAACATTTCGTAGAACTGTATGGGTGGGTAAGTAGCAACGAAGTTTAACGAATTTATACATTGTTTTACGAAGCCTCTTACGAAGTTGTTTGGACTGTTAATAATGTTTTCACAATTGTTACTAGATCAAACTGTTGAATTTATCAATTAAATTAACCACACAGAAAAGCTCGTTCGTTGACTTTGTCATCGATATATTTGATCAAATAAAAAATGATAAGAGAATTTCAAAAGTCGATATGTAGAATGCAGGATTTCCAGGTTTTGAACTTCATTCGTCATTGGCAGTAATATTGGTAACACCTGTCTGAAATCTCCACCAAAAAATAATTCCATCCATATTACCCAACAATGAATCTTTACGTTTCATATATGCCATTGCTTCAGGACCGCTTCCCATAATAATACTCAAAATGCATTAGTAAATATTGTTATGCGATGTTTATTCGAATGATTGATATGTAGCTTTTATAGTTATAATTCTTGTAGCTGTGGTAATCTGAAAAAGATGTAGGGAGTAGTCGCTTTAAGATGAAGCGGTAAAATGACTGTGACATCGGTTATTTAGGGTCCGGATTTACAGGTTTTTACCCTTTTTTTCCTTCTAAACTCAGAATTCCTTAGATATTTTTCCGAATCATGTTCATAAGAGTCATATATGTAAATTCTGTTGAACCTAAAAAAAAACATAAATTAGACCTTATGAACTAAAAATACCTAAATCATAATTAATATGTATTTTTCTATGTTTACTGTGTTTTACATAAATTTAATATATTTAGAAATTTAAATATATCTTATAATTTTTATTCTCTTCTGCATTGGAGAAAGCGACCCAATCTGCTGTCCTTATCTCTTGAGTATTTTGTTGTTTTGAATAAAATGGTTAACAGAGAATTCCGTCTGTCTTTGTACAACGGGCCGTCCTTCAATGGCTTTACCTTCTCAAGGGCACTGTTTGGGACTATATGTGTTTTGAAATTTCCACTGATCGCAGATATGACACGCCAGTAGAAGTGTATGGAGCGACTGAACTTTCTCTTGAGGTGCATGAACTGTGAAAAAGTCGTATATTGAAATTCGTGAAATTTTTGGGCACGTTTTCAGATAAAAGACTGTGATCTTGTATGTGCTGGTATAAGCTGTGACCTTTCTGAGGTCTCTGTGCAGTTTGTCTTATTCTAGTGCTTCTAGCGTCAACATTGAATTTTTATATTTTGTGTTTTGTTAAGCTATGCCAAAACAAGTGAAATCACATTTATTACCACAGTGGATTGGAAATGATTCCAACTTTACCACCGAGGGAAAAGTTACGTTAGTTAAAACTGACTATAAGCGTACATTTTTAACAATCATTCAATTTTTGCGTCCCCTTTCACAGTTTAAATATTCCAATAACCTAAAATGGACTTCTTGAAAACCTGAAAATCCGGTCCCTAGTTATGATCATTCGGATCAACACCGTACATTATTCCAATTTACCTTTTTAACCCCTCTTTTTTGTGGAACTCATTTAGCCACTCCTGCTCCTGAAAAATTCTCTGTAGCTTGCCTATGAGTAAATTTGATCTAACCGCACCTCCCGTGTGAAAAGAAAAGAAGCTGTACGGGCAAAAGATAACAAATATTTACGTTCAGTTCGATGTTATCTCTTCATCACTGTAATAGTCAATTAACAGTCTCAAATTACTTTAAAGAATTCAATAGCATCTATGCTATACAGTTTCTATCCATATCGATTTACCTAAACAATTAAATGGCCTCAATTGAGGCTTCGGTTGAGCTTGTATTGCTTATATTATTATCGCGCTGTTGATAGATGCTCATTTGTTACATTCAACAACATGCACCATGTAAATGATTGGAGGGGTCGCATAGCAACTCATACGATCGTTACAGCGGACATTAAATACATAAACTTGGTGGGTCATGACAAATGTTCGTCATTTGTTGATATGTTTTGTTTTTAATCTTCGGAACATAAAATTCATAATTTATAAGGTTTCAGTAGTTTTTCAACTTTGTCTAAATAACAGGTCGAATATTAAATAATAATAATAATAATAATAATAATAATAATAATAATAATAATAATAATAATAATAATAATAATGCTTTTCTTTCTTCTGGCAGAGTTAAGGTCTTCCACAAAACCAGAGGATAAAAGAATGATAATACAATGTTGATACACAAGAAAGTAATAGGTTTATCCAAGATAAAATTGAAACAGAAAAATGTGCATAAGCCAGAAGATTATCGAACTTAAATAGCTACTTAATTAAACTAGATGACAAATTAAATTACAGTATTACTTAATAAACTAGTTACAGTTGTGAATTATAATAATTTTAAATATCCTAGCATACTGCGCGATATAAAATAAGATGTTTTACTTAGGACTTGAAAGCGTTTTAAGGTCGGACAGAAGTAACATCTGCAAGTAATGAATTCCAAGAACGGATAGTGTCTATTGTAAAAGACGAGGAATGTGCGGTAGTTCTGTGGTGAGAAACTGACAATAGAGTGTCGTGTTGTGACCGGTTATACAGGTTATGATGTGTGGATAGATTATGAAATCGTGATGCAAGATTCGGGGGTTGATGTATGCAAAATCTGATAGAGATGATAAAGGCAATGCAAACTACGTCTGTCAGCCAGCCGGAGCAAAGGATATTCATTCAAATATGATTAGATATGATCATAGAGACGATTGTATCACAGGCATTATGGACATGCCGTAATTTTTGGTTCAGGTCATGGCTGAGATCACTTAACAGAACGTTGCAGTAGTCGAACTGTGACATGATAAGTATCTGGACTAAGATTTTTTTTTTAATTTAAAAGGAAGAATATTTTTTATTCGTCAAAGTGTGTACAATACAGAAAATGTTTTTTTTTAGATACATGTTTAGACCATGTTGCTCAGTTTAAGTGTTCATCGATATCAGCTCTCAGATTTTTCATACTTGCACCAAACGGGATTTCAGTGTTATTTACAACTACGGCAGGAGAAACGGATATATTTTTTTTTAATTTCGAAGGAAGTTTCTGATTTCCCAGTAAGATAGCCTGTGATTTTTCAGAGCTTAGAATCAATCCAAATTTCTATGACCAGTAGGTTAGAGATTATAATTCCGAATTTAATTTAGTAATACATACATACATACATACATACATACATACATACATACATACATACATACATACATACATACATACATACATACATACAGTCGACCTGGTTGGCAAGTTGGTATAGCGCTGGCCTTCTATGCCCAAGGTTGCGGGTTCGATCCCGGGCCAGGTCGATGGCATTTAAGTGTGCTTAAATGCGACAGGCTCATGTCAGTAGATTTACTGGCATGTAAAAGAACTCCTGCGGGACAAAATTCCGGCACATCCGGCGACGCTGATATAACCTCTGCAGTTGCGATCGTCGTTAAATAAAACATTAAAAAAATTACATACATACATACTATATATACACACACACATGTATACAGAGTGTATTAAGTATGGAATATTACTCATAGCGTCATAAATTTTAATTTTACAGAAAAAAAAAACAATTTTACAAAAACTGTTGGAGATCAACCATACAATACGATACCTGTGTTCGAAAAAAAATTAGTTATTCAGACATACATTACAGGATGTGACAGTAAACTTTATTTTTTTAATGGCACTCTATTTCGAGATTTACATATTCCGAATTTGTGTTAAATTTTGCGTATGAATACGTAAATTTTACCCATTCACCCGTTTCGTGTCTTTCAACTATTTATTAATCTTTTTCGTGGACATCAAACTTGAGACAAATAAGTATACAAAGAATTTCAGCTCAAGAATGAAAATTATTCATTGTTGATTAATGTTAGTGCTATCTTTAATTTCATGGAATGCTTGTACATGATTCTAGATATGAGAATGATAGAATAGATCAGTCGTGTAACTATGAGAAAGACGTGTGATAGATTGGGCATTGTTTAGCTGTGAATGATTTTCATTTTGAGCCTATGTTGTATAGTTCGGTTAGTGATATTGTTTTGTTTATTTCATAGTCTACTGAACATTATTTTACATGCTTGTTTGTCTCAAGTTTGCAGACCATGAAACAAGTTTAATAGATACTTGAAAGATGAATGGGTAAAATTTCTACGAATTCATAATGGATATTCGGAATATGTAAATCTTAAAATAATATGCCACTTAAAAAAGTTTACTGTCACACCCTGTAAGCCTGAATAATTTCTTTCGAACACTGGTATCATATTGTATGGTTTATATCTAACAACTACGTATTTAAGACGTTATGCGTAGACTAATATTCCATACTTAATGAACAATGTACTGTATTACAGTTGAACAATAATTATAGTTGAATTTTCTCATTCTATTTTATTTTTTATATTTTTTATTTTACTGCAAATTTTCATTATTTTAAAACATTATATACTGTAAATTTCAGTTTATTGAAAACGAACTTCTTCTAAGACATTTTTAATGTCATACCCTAAATGTTACTGTTTAACATTATTTGTCTTTGGGAAAGTCACCGAGTTGAGGAAGATTACATATTATTATAGGGAAAGTTAGGCGAGTAAATGGTGTGGAACATTGTTTGTAGTTTTCCTTTTTAAATTTTATGAAGAAATCCTATATATAGGCCTATAAGTTGTAGGGGGTGAAAAATGGTACATTTTGTAACGATCATGAGATGATAGGTATTAAGACACGAGTACGAAGGCGTAAACTTCGTAAGAGTGTATTAATAACTATTATATGAGAGGTGTATATGCTATCTTTTCTACAACCAGACAATGTAAGTGGTATGTAAAAATTATACATTTATTTAGAAAAGTTGGATTTTAGTGATATTGACTGTATGGAACTATAAACACCATCTGAAATAGTAGGAAACAAAACACTGTAAGGCAGTAATGTCACGAAATCAGCACAGCAACTTATGATTTCGAAGATATTTGATACAGACCAGGATCTGCTGTAAAAGACTGCATATAAATGCACCACTACTCAGGGTTCAGACAGGGATGTAAAAAGTGTTAGAGTAAGTAAGGAATTGTAGTTGTAAGGAGATTATAATCATAAAAATAAGGCAATAATATGTGATAAGCAGACTTCGGCCTAGGGACACAGAGTAACCAATATGAGGTTCAGAGTACACGGAGTATAAATGACATCATGACCCGTGTGGAGGGGTGACTGCAACAACACAGGTGGGTCCGCAATGTGGATTACCGTTGTGTCTATTGCTACTTGGATGCGGTACGTGTAACAGGCTTCGGCGTAGGGACACCTGATTGAAGATTACAACTCACGTTAATACTTTAATGGCAGACATTTATTGTCTACACTAGGAATGTACTGTATATACTGCATCTGTACAGGGTGAAATATATTTTGTACCGTACTATGACGGACTGTTTACATGTTGAGACACGAAGTAACGACGCGCTCCATCTCCCACTCCACTCGACCAACAGAACACTATCGTCCGAGCGTTCTGAACTTCATGCGTTTCTGTGCCCAGGACCGAAGCCTGGTGATAAGTCATGCACAATAATAATCATTAGCAGTACATAAACTGTAATGAATAGACAGTGGATGCGGATGACTTAAGGAAAAGTGAAGTTGTTTCGTATCAGAGTATATGGCACGTGCCGCGTCGTCCGTCTTTTGTGTACATGGCGAGTACAGCAGCATAAAGAACGAATGAACCCCGATCTGTTCATAGTAACATTGCTACGCAATGTGTGCAGTTGTGTTATCCTGCTCAAGTATTTAGTACGCGTTGAATATGTTGTGCTGATCCATTCATAATGGCAAAACGTTAAATTCGCTCAGAGATACGAAATGCAATTAAGAAGCATGAGAGTGACATTTTATGTATTAACGAAGACAATATCGTGTGTAATGTATGTAAAATTGAAATAAAAATCTAGAACAACTCAGGCTATAGAGAAACATTGCAACAGTACATCGCACAGGAAATGCGTTGAAATGAAATCTGAGGACCCATCTACATCATCATCATCATCATCATCATCATCATCATCATCATCATCATCACTTAGTTGTGCGGGTCTATCCACACGTGCAACATGATGCTCAGTACAAATATTCCTCTACAGAAATTGAGTGATCCCCATTTTATAGTTTTTCTTCAGAAATTCTCTCGATACATTAAACTGTTTAAGCGATAGGCGAAGACGATTCAGCTTCGACAACTTACGAGAATATATCGTCGTTTACTGCAACGCTGTAATTATATCAATGATGACGAGGACTGAACCTTGCAACGTATGTACTAAAGTACGTTATTTTTCTTTTCCTTCTGACTGTACGGAGGTACAGTATCATGTTGACGTCGTCTGTTTACGTTTAAAACCTGTTCAGTCAATGCAATGGTCTGAATGAAAAATAAAATGTAACACATAGTAAATGTGCACCTACATTCAACGATAAGTCATCCTGCATCCACTGTCTAGTAATGATTTTTTATAAAAACTTCTACAAAAGACAAAGGAATAAGGCACAATCATTTAAATAATAATTCTAGTCTATTATTCTAAGGGAAAACAGTATGAATGAATTATATTGTCACGAAGCTTTGGAAGAAAGAAATACTTGTGCATAAATACATATAAAAACTGAACAATTTTGAAAGTAAGCTTTCATTTCATTGCTCAACTATTGCAATTGCAATGTGTTTAATGTTAAAACACATTTTCGTAAATTACAAGTGTTCATTTTTCTCACCCAAAGGATCTGCGCAGACATTTGACGTTAATTTTAGAAACATCATTTTCTATATCAGGTTATATTACGTTAGCAGTTGCAATCCTTAAAACTGAACATAAATGATTGTATGTTAGTCGACTCCTTAGCTTATTGATATTATTATTTAAACAAATTTTTATTTTATTAATTAAAATAAAATTAAAAATTGAAGTAATTGAGGATGTTGTGTTGACTTCAAAGCTCTTTACTGTTTACATGAGGTCGAGTGTTGCACTGTATTGAATTTGTACTCCCCTATCACGTCTAGCATAATACTGCAGGTCAGTGAGGGGTAGCAGTTGCCATTGCTGGACCGAAATTGAAGCACAGCACTTAATAGAACGGGATACTATCGCTGCTGTAAGCGATAATGTATGCATAGTCGCCATAACTACGAAAATAAAAACCTTTATCGAAATGAAAATCTATATCGAAATGAACTTATTATAGATATAGAGAAATGAAAATTTTGCACATGTTTACAAAAGATGTACCAATTGATCTGGTTTTTTAAATGTCACCATGTACTTAGCTTCCCAGTTCTCGATTCTTCAGGTCTCAAAACGTACAAAATAGAAACATATTTTTTACATATTAGAAACCCATGAACGCTTAGAAAATGGATATATAAATTTAACTACAACATTAATACAAGGCATAGAATTTAAAGAAAAACACCTTCAAACAACTTAATGTTCTAATGGTGCCACGCATTGATATCAGCTCACAGAATGTTTTCGAAATGGCCCCAATTTACCAAGAAAAACTGCATAAGCCTATCTTGAAATTTGTTTAATGTTTTCTGCAACACTGTTCGCTTGCTTTGTTCTATCTTATCTCTAATTTCCTTTTAACCCTTCTAGGTCTCGTGGTCGGTCCTGGTAGATCATCCACTTCAAATAACCCCACAAAAAATTCAAATGGGTTGAGCTCAGGGGATCTTAAGGGCCAGTCAATAGTTACACTCTACCTATACATCTTCCTGGAAATTCTTGTACCATTTGTTTAAGAAGTTAAATTCTCTTTAATAGATTTTTTCTTTAAATTCTATGCCTTGAATGAATATTGTAGATAAAATTCAATGATTTTTATTCATTTTCTAAGCCATAATTTTGTTTTTGTTTAATTTAAAGAATTTTTATTTTTGTAGATTACGTTTTGATATTTTAAGAATCCAAAAATGAAAAAAATAAGTACATGGTACCATTAAGGAAAGCGGACCCCTTGAAACATTCTTCATCAATGAGAGACAGTTTTTTAGAGTTTCAAAGTATTCCTTTCTTCACCCCATTGACTTTTGTAAATAAATGTCTCCATAAAATTAAAAATAGATGAGCTACAAGCAGTGTTACATACTCTCTCCTCAATTACTATTTCGAATTATCATGAGGTTTTAGGATATCACACGTTTCAAGATCGAGGCGATGTGCTACTGAAAATAGTCGAATTTTGACAAATTTTTTCATTTTTTTACTTTTGCGCTAAAAAATGTATGTTTTCATAAAAATGTTATCTCAGTATCTTAATTATAAGCATACTTCTATATAATTTGTTGAAGTTGTATTAATGTACGAGTTATGTGTAACCAAAAGTTTTAAATTTAATTATCTCAAAAATTAAATTTTCTACGTTTTACCTTCCTACGTATTCATTTTACTCGTATTTCTTAATGGTTAAAGCTAGAGTGATGAAACTTGACATACTCTCTTGTGAAATGGAGCATTTGATTAGCTGTATAGTCATAGTTGTATTGCTTGAAAATTATACGTAAAGTAGTATTATTTTTTATTAATGTTTGAACACTGAATAAATTATATATATATGTTTTTTTACAAATGAACAAATTAGAGTAGGGCATTACTAAGGCTCTATTGCACAATATCCAATGTTATCTTTAAGACAAAATTAGATTTAAAAAATAATACAATTTTTTTACAAATAAAATTTTCACTAACAATAAGAAAATTTTAAAAATGTCTCATTTTCTTACAATGTTTATGAGAAATTATTGAAATTTACAATGTGTGATTATGATATTGATATGCATATTCAGTAAAAATTTCAACTCTAAACTATAGCTAAAAATTGTGGATTTTAGAAATTTCAGTAGCGCATCGCCTTAAGTCAGTATTAGTATTCTGTTCTTTAACTTTTTGTTAAATTTTCACTGCTTGTATACTTTGTGGCCTGGTAGAGTGTAAGAGAAGGCCCTATGGCCTTAACTCTGCCAGTATGAATGAATGAATGAATGAATAAAAAATTTGTACAAGTAATCTGTATTTTTTAATTAATTAATTAAAAAATACAGATTACTTGTACAAATTTTGGATCAATGGTCTCAGATTTTGGATCATTGGCAGAGAGGAAGAAAAAGAGCATGTTATGAAATTCCCCGAAACGTTAGACATACAAATTTTATTTCTTCACCGAAATGGATCACATAATCTGACATCCATAGAGGGCGATGGTTATGGTGATAGAGAAATTACATTGTGCGCAGAACCATGAAATGGAAGTTCAACACTTGTGAAACAGAAAAAAGTGTAGGCTATGACATCGTGGTGCGTCGCTATGGTTGAAGGAAACTGTACACCCTGGTGTGCAGTCACTTTTCCCTGTTTCTCATAAACATGTTATCGCGTGAAAACTACGTGCTCGCTACAAGTTTCGCCTCCCTGAATCGATTGTAATTCTATGTCCCAGCTGTTGCGAGGTTCGAAGTCTCGTAATAGTCCGCCACACTCACAGATCCAAAGTCATAACAATCAACTTCAACTATGTTCCCCTGCTCTCTTGTAATATTGTGGCTGATACACTTTACGTAACAGCTGAGCCAAATTTTGTGTCAAACGTTTCGAATAGGGTGACAGTTCTTATCATTGACAATTATTATAACTTATTAAATCTTTCATTCAATTTAAGCCCAGTGACTTACATGAAATGTTCAGTGTTGGATTTGTTGAATGTAATGTATGTGAAGTGGTAGGGGATCGCAATTGTCAACCAGAAATTCTATATTCAGATACTAAGACTTAACACTAGTTTGCAGTCTACTAGCATTTTAAAATCGTGATTACATTTTCTCGCATTTCCTCATACCTTTAGTTTCTAATAATTGAGGGGGTCAGAAGCAAAGAGGAACAAGTGCACTTAAATTATTTGTGAGAATATGTGATTGAAAGTACTTAAGATTTCGTAAATTCCGTGAAATTTCAATTTTAGTGTGAGGTGTGATCAAAAGATGTATCCCTTTGCTAGTAAAATTTTAATGTGTTAGCTTGCCCTGGATGCACCGTAAACGTTCTGATGGGGGCAGATAAAAAAGTTAAATTTTTTCTTCCACCATCTTAATAATGTCAAAAGAAGTGCTTATACAAGTTTTGACTACTCGACCGCAATTACGAGGCCGTCCAGAAAGTGATTTTCTCTGGTAGTTCATAGAAAAATGCACAATTGCATGGAAATATTTATTGAAGTAAATATAATTGTTGCGCTATTTGTCAACATATCCCCCACCGGAATTGAGACATTTGTCATACCATGGGATCAAGTTTTGTGTCGTAGAAGTCAGCCGCCTCATATCGGAACCAAAATTTGACTGCGCAATTGTCTAATTTCATCGGTGAGTATTTACTGCTTGTAGGCCTGATAAATTTTGACGGTTTATGCAAAAAGGATAAGTATTTAACATCGGATTTATGGAAAAATGTTACACAGAATCATAGTTCATATTCATCATGTCTTACATAATGCTGACATTTCTAAGTTAATGTCTATATTAACATTTAGCAAATACTGTTTGAAGCAAAAATAAACGTATGAAAACTCTATTCCTGTAATTAACAACATTTTTCTATGTTCTATTTTACATAGACTGCCTCAGTTGTTACATAAGATCTGAATTATTGTTTATTTTGCTGTCGATTCCACCTCCCCGATGATATAGTATAAATCCCCTCCCGGGGGAAAAGCTCTGAGGACTGAATTAAACACGGTTACACAATGTCAACAAATAACACTACTGCAACACATACAGACTGCCGTCTCTCACAAGGTTTCAATCTCAGTGAGTAAAATATCTGGCTGTAATAAATTATAACTCGTTTTCGCGAATGAAATTGAAAGCCTGATTCCTGTTAATCTACATATTCGTAATGGCTGCTATCTATACTTCGTTCCATGTCTGACAGGACACGTCAACATTGTCGGCAGAGGAAGGTCGAAATATACTGTACTTGAAAATCAGCCGACGGCGGAGGTTACGTTCCAGGCCTATCTTGAGGTTGGGCGGAGGTAGAACGCTTCAGACCGCATTGTATTTTTCACCTGACAAAACTAGGAACATGAAATCCAGACGTCTGGAATGGACAGAGCTTGTAGCATGTATGGATGAATCCAGAAATGCATATAGTGTGTTAGTTAGAAGACCTGAGAGGAAAAGACCTTTGGGAAGGCCAAGACGTAGATGAGAAGATAATATCAAAATGGATTTGAGGGAGGTGGGATATGTTGGTTCGGACTGGATTAATTTTCTCAGGATAAGGACCGATGGCGGGATTATGTAAGGGGGCTATGAACCTCCTGGTTCCTTAAAAGCCATTGCAAGTAAGTAAGCAGAACTAACATTGAAATCTACGTTAATAAAATACAGCATACCTGACGTTTATTGTGATAATCAAGACTTGAAATTCAGAGGGTTTAAATTTCAATCTGTTTAAGATCGGCTAGCGGACCACCAACCTTCAAGGAAACAACTATCTTAAAAGTCATATCAAATTGAAATGTAGCATTATGTAAATTATGTTTTTTTATTTAAAAATAGCCTAAAATCTCCGGGGCGGGAGTGGGGAGCGAATTCTCCTTAACGGACCACCCCTAGAATTTATCATAGCATAATTTGTTAATCCCAAGCAACAGTTTTATTAAGCAGTCGTGATGATATATTAAGTGTTATGTACTTAGTTTCGTATTTCTTGAAGCATCTGTCGTAATAGTCTGAACAGCTATTTTCTCTTCTCAGTAGTGTTAAAGCCAGACTCTCACTGGACAGAAACTGTGCAGCCACGCGTAGGTTGAGGTTTATTTTCATTGCCGGACTGAAGAATGCATGATCGAGATTTATCGCTCAATTGCCAAAGTGACCGAGACGCACGCATAACGCGACGACCACAGGTCACTCCCTCGCGATCCATCACGTGAAGGTGCGTGATGTACTGCGGAGCAGGACACCGGCGTCATCACGTGGTACGTGACTTCTGCTTATCGCGGGCTACACACACAAACAGAGAGATACGAAATGGAAACATACACACTTTATGCAAATGGTGATATTATAATATGAAATTTTGAAAATAGTTTTAGACTCAGAACGTGTATTGCGTAGGGTTACCATCCATCCGGCAAGAGGAGGACATGTCTTCTTTTTTAAGGCAGGCATTTAAAAAAAATTGAAATGTCCGGCATTTCGCATTTCAACTAGAATTAATATGAATATTGAATAATGTGCGATAATATACATAGAATATCTAAATAAATGGTGAAAACCTATGAAAGAATTTAACTGCTTTCTATGGTTGAAGCTGGATCGCATAAAAAAATATGAAGACCAATTGACATGCATTGAATTCTTAGGCCCGTATTCATAAATATTCTTAGCGCGGGCTTCTGGTGGATGATCAGCGAACTAACGTTTTTCGTATTCATAAACCAATCTTAGCGATATGAAATTATATGAATCCTGTACAAGTAACCAGTCGATAGCCGGGGCTAGTTTAGCACGCTTGTAGCGCGGGCTAGCGAAATGTCTATGAATAGCACCCTTACACTTAAAAAATGTCACTATTCATGATTCTAAGCTTTTTTATCAGTTTTATTCTGCACTGTACAAAGATATGCCAATTAAGTTAATTTTGACAGAGATTTTAAGTTTAGATAAACAATGGTGCAAATTCTTCAATTCAAATAGTTCTGCGAGAACTGAAATTTTCTCAGAACTCTTAAAAATATGTCAATTCTATTTACTTGTCCCAAGTCACAATGGAAGTACTGAGAGAGCATTTTTCTTAATATCTGCTCAATGGACAAAGAACGAAATCGCATGCTAACGGAGACAGTCAGAGGTATCAGCATGGTGAAATATAATTTCAAGGACATATCCTGTTAACAGTTCCATAGTTATTTCTTACAAGATATAAGGTTGTCACTTCAGGCTCTTGTGTACGAAGTGGGCTCCACTGATAAGTAGGATACAGACGTAATACTGATCCAGCAACTAGTGAGAAAATTGACTAAGGTGAGCCATTGTTTTTATCTTTAATTTTGTTCAAACCAATTTTTAAAAAGTCCTCCTTTTTTCAGCAATGTCTTCTTATTTTATATTTCACGTCCTCCTATAGAATTTCTTCTCATGGTAATCCTAGTATTGCGTAATATAGAACTTGAATACAGTTGAACCAGAATATTGGGAAATGCCACATGTCTAGAAAACTAAACTTTTCAGGAGATACAAAAAAAAAAAGCATCTCAGGCCCTATATTTGTGCTCATATATTTTTTTTAACACTTCAGCTAAAATGAATGTTGATTGGAATATGTGGGGTTTCTCTTCATAATATCGTGAGTCTACATGTTTAGAATACGAAATCATATATAACTCAATTTTGTAAAAAAAAATAGACATGTGAGGTTTCTCAATATTGTGATGAGTTAACGTATTTCCTATCAAGTGAATTATTAAAAGTTAGTGAAACAACAATAGATGTATTATTATTATTATTTATTGATTCGTTTTTTAATATGTTTATTTATAACTATTATATACTTTATTATTATGATTATTATTATGATTATGATTATTATTATTATTATTATTATTATTATTATTATTATTATTATTATTATTATTATTATTATTATTATTATTATTATTGCTGTTGTTTGCCATCCTAGTAAGATGATTTCAGTTAATTACTTGATTGAAAGGCTCAGGCTGTGTTCAATGAATTCTCGTCTCCACATCAAGGTAGACATCATCAAATGCAATCACTATTAATATGAGCTGTAAATCCACACAGCGTGTAGTTGTAATCACAATTACATACTGTTGTACGAGACATTAATGGCTGTCACACACATAGGAAACGGTCGCAGTTGTTTCTTTTCGTCAGTGACATGCATTGCAGCTTTGTGAACTCTGAACCAGAACCGATGCTTCATTACCTGGCGAGTTAATCATTCGCAGTACAAAGAAAGGCTTGTCTCGACAGAGAATTGGACTATTTAATTTAATTATGATTGAGTAATGTTTGTATGTGTGCAGGTGCACCGCTTTCACAGAAGCATGACGGCAGATAGCAATTAACAGTTCAATCTCCTAAGTGAGGAAATGAAATCTTTGTCAATAAACATGTAAAAATTTAACAGCCATGCTCGGTGATCTAGTGGTTATCAGGCTTGGTATTAAATACTAAGTTCACAGGTTCAATCGTAGTTGAAGGGTATGATTTTTAAACCCTTACACGACTTTCTTCGAGAGAGCAGAAAAAGCAACGGTTCTTGTCGCAGATATAATGCAAGAAAATAAATAAATATGTTAATAAATAAACATTTAAACGTTGTAGCTCAATGGAAAAATTAAAGCCAAAATTTACTCGCCTTTTCTGATCAAAGTCAAAATTCAGCTGAATGAGCTATCACTCTTACAGATTCTTTCACTACCGGGACCAATTATCATTAACATACTTCGTATCACCACTTCTGCCACGAAATTAAGGGAAGTTTCTACTTATCGCATGCAAAACAATGGTAAAAATAGCCTATATTTAAGTAGTCATACGTATAGGGCAAATCTGGGTAATTTCACAACACGTACAATTTCGCAGTAGATTTTATATTCAACATTGCGTAGTTGGCCAAGTAAATTTGATGCTGTAAAAACCCAGTACATGGCAGCACTATCTACAGCCGTCTGCACTACAAGTAGCTGCTCTGTCGAGTTTCAATAAGACTGAAAACTGATTTTACCATTCTGTTGTCAGATTCTGTGAGAAGAGGTTGCTTGTAAAACGTTGAGGAAGTTTTGTCTGAATTATTTTCATAATTGAAGAAATGTAAGTATTTCATTACAGTAATTATATTGTTTAGAGTTTGAAGAATTTTTTGAGTGGTAAGTGAAAAATATCAAACAAATGTTTGCTGAGAAATTTGTTTTTGCCGGTGAAGCTTTTCTTATTCAGTTCTTGCTGTTAAAATTGGGGTAGATGTGACTGTAGCAGTGAAAGGAAGGAAGTAGGCCTATTGAATATGAAAATACTATTATCACTGTTTAATGATAATTTTCTTTACTAGATTGATTGATAGTGATTAATTACATTTAGTGTTGGGTAACAGTACAAGAAACATTACTGATAAGGCAGAGTCACGGGTTCGATCACGGTATAAAATACGATCAGTTGTGTGTAAGTTTTTCGTGCTTTAGCTAGTTAAAAAGGAAGATAAAATTAATAGTTATTATCAGTGAATTCTATGATGCTCTAGACTGTGCTCTAGATAACTCGGGACTGAAGGACAAGCCCAACCGTATTTGGAATCTGGATGAGACAGGTTTTAATATGGTACCAAAACTAAACAAAATAGTCTTCAGAAGGGTTCCAAAATGATACAGACTGAGTCTATTGCGGAAAATGCAAAAACAACAACGGTCTTGTTGGCTGTAAATGGTATGGTCCAATGCATGTCTCCAATTTTTATTTTTAATGGTGTATGGATGATTGAAAATCTTCGAGAAAATTCACCTCCATAAGTCAACTTCAGGTGTCGGAGAATGGATGGATCAACTCCGAAATTTCCTTGAACTCTTCGTCACCTCGTCGAACACATTCCTTCAGTCAGACCTGTGATGATCTTGATGAATTCATACAGTAGCCATATTTCTCCAGAGACCTTGAAATTCAGAAAGGAAATGGACTCATATTTGTAACTTCTTCTCATTGCACCCTCTTATCCAACCTCTTGATGTCTCGGTGTTTGGTCGACTAAAAAGAGTTGAAATGCGAAACTAAGAGGTCATCTTAAAACTTGTGGATACAAACCTGCAAAGAAGGACTTCTTTCCACTGATCCGGGCTGCAATGAAAGAGTCTGTGACTGCACAGAACATTATGAGTGGGTTCTCTGGATCTGGGAACTATCCCCTCAATAGGAACGCTGTCTCCAATGATGACCTGAACGTTTCAACTGTTCATGATACAGCGAAAGTTACATCGGTAGATGTTATATACCGACACCACATCACCCTGGTCATCGAAGACTCCACATAAACAGCCCTCTACGAGTCAGATTATTCTTCCTCTTCCAACTCCCGTAAGAACATGGATGAAGCGGAAGAATGCTGCATGTTCTGTGAGAGTGTTTGATCATTCTTCGAAGGAGAAGAGAGAGCCAGTGTCCAGAGACAACTCGACAAATGGAAGAGCCAGAGCAGAAGTTTGAAGGCATCAGAAACATCCAAATGCGCACTCGCGGAGTGAAAAAATGTGCACAATCTTTATTTGATGAAAATACGTGTGCTACATGCTTCAGGTGGTACGAAAATGATGCAAACGGAGAGGTCTGGATACAGCGTTTGCAGTGCAAAAGTGGTTCCATGAAAAATATCAAGGACTTGTAACATACCGCAAGGACGTTTTGTGTCACTCTTGCAGAGATCATAAATCTGATTGAGACAAAATTCTTGTAAGACAAATAAATCATTGCATAAGTTTTGGTAATAAAATTTAAGTTATTTTTGCACCAAATATGTAGAAAATATTTTAGAAATATTACTGCGAAATTAACAGAGTATTACTGCAAAATTAACTGAGTTGTCCAAACGATTATAATTCGCAACACGTTTTTATTTTTGTCGTACGTAAACATTTTAGTTTTAAAAAATCAAATTTGTGTGTATCGTGTAGAAATAATCATAATTAAGACTTTTTCCTAAAAATGAAAAATTTAATATGTTATTTATTATATTTTAGAGGAGTAAAATCTTAATATTGCGAAATTACCCAAGTTTGCCCTAATATTATTTATCAGAGCTCTTTCACTTCTTTAGTGATATGCTTTAAAATAAAAATAAATGGTTGCTCTAGAGCAGTCCCGTGCAGAATCGTGTTTATTGGCAAAGAGCAACCTTAGTGGCAGCGAGCGCGTCCTACTAGCAGTCAATTATGACGTCATGCCGCTTGCTTGCGGGTTTATTCATAATCAGTGGTGGACTTGGAACATAACATCAGTATACCTTACAACGGTGTCTCAGCCAAGTACAAACAATACTAAACGGTGGTGTTCAATTTTATCATTCAGAGATGAATGGGAAGATTTCTTATTCATAGAAGTGGATGGTGTTGCAAAATGTTTAGTGTGTCATAAGACTCCTTGAAAATCTTGATCATGAATATTATGAACTACCTTATCACTAGAAAGAACATTTGGTGTACGTAAACCGTTAACTGCTACATGCACTATATCGTAATGTATTAGGGAGCAAGGAAGGGAGGGGAGGGAATGTCATCGTGTCGCTACAATAACAACGACTGGAGTACAGTTCCTGCAGCAAATTATCTTTACTATTCAGTAATTTCACTTTATAATACTAAATAACTTATTGTTTATATTGTACATTTAATTACAACACAGAAAATATAGTAATTTACTTTGTACTATTTTGCTCTTCTTCAGGACAGCATTTGTTACAGTGCACGACAATATACTTCAATAAGTTTTCAGAGGTGAACTTGGTACGATATTCCGTGAAGCAGCGTTTATACTGATTGTGAGAAAAACTTCTTTCCACATCGCATGATGTGATCGGGGCGAACTTGAAATATGCTATGTTACTAGTATTTCCATTTGTTTCGTTCCTTGATAGTTTGTCCCTCATAACACACATTACGGAATAACTTGTATTTTTTGCTAGGACATTTTTCAACCTTTGTTGCACTCTTTCACCAATCCCTCCCGTCAGTGACTGTGCTAGTTCTTCTACTAAGCTGATTGCTTCTTCCGTGGTTAAATCGGAAGATTCTAATCGTTTTATAGTTTGACACACGTTTAAAATTATCACAAATAAACAAAACATCATGTAATTGTGGAGAAATCAACATTTGTACAGTGAGAACTGCCTGGCTCGCATTGGCATCAAATTTATTGATCACAGCGACATTGTTCTCATAATTTCAGCATCATATACTGTATAACAGCGTCCAACCAGAGTCTACTATATACAGTCACGAAGCTTGAGTTTTGAGGGTGCTAGAAACAATAGACTGTGACGGTACTATTTTGCATTGCCTGTAATGAGGCGATATTAGCGATCCTAGTGTTGAGAAACTATCTAATGTTTGCATATTTACTACGTATTGAGCTTCGCGACTGTATATACTAGACTGTGGTCCAACCAAGTGCCCCACCTAGTAATACAGGACTGTTGAGGCAAGAGAATTCCAGGCGCCATTTTATGAAATTTCTTTACCCGGGAAGGAGCTTTCAAAAAAAAAATATATTTTTTTTAATATTAGAAATATACCTATCTACATCAGTATAGTTTTTTTTCTAATTTTTTGCGCTACGCCATGTAGGCCATGGGCAACACACGTTACATGTATCATTCTAGGAAAAGAGTCTTGAAGTTTCTTCGCTGCTTTTGTCATATAAGCTGCACCATTAGTTACGAAGAGAAGAACATTTTCTGTTTTCATTTCATTCAGACCACAATAATCGCATTGATTTTTCAAACAGAGCTGCTTTAGTTACATGATTTAATTTCCCTTGCTCTTCGGATGTCAATAGAAACATTTTGCCCACACCTTCAGTTTAAAGTGCCCCAACAGTAACATTAGCAAACGAATTTGTTTGCAATATTTGTCGTTTCGTCTATAGATAACTACAATTTTTCATCTTTTAAGATTCTTCTAATTTCACGTAAGACATCTAAATAACCCGTATGCAGAGTAGATTGTTGGGGTAGTGTTCTACCTGTATGTTTTTGCAAAAATTATCTGACACATGGGTGTTCCAGTTTTTTAAATGGAATATTTGCCCTAATGGATTCGTGGCACAAGTCTTGGTAAAAATCACATTCCATATTTGAACTCGTGCGAATAGCTTCGACTTTCTTCGAATTCAGCATCTTAAAACATTTCTTGTGTCTTTTAGAGTTGTAGTGTTTTTGTACATGATGTCTCTTGTTCTCCAGTAGATCGACTTTGCATACCTTGCATGTAAGTTTTTCTCCATCCGTGGAAAAGTGCTGAGATCCGAACTCCTCAACAAATCGCTGAGACTTCTTTTCTTTCGGGATATCGTAAACTATGTTGTAATGTAAAGGCAAATAAATGTTTTGCACTTACGTTAAACACAAGTAGGACAAAATAGAACTGCGATAGGAAAAAAGTAAATACAGGAAATAGTGTAGAAGGATCAATAAAGAAGAATATAAAGAAGACAGGGAATTCAAATACCCCAGGGAATGCACAGGCATTCAAAACTATCTCAGACAGCACGTGTAACATCAGAGAGCTCAGCGCGTACGACTTACCTTGTAGGTACGACCCTTTCCCCCACCCCGTGACGTAATCAAAGCTCTCGGTATAGTAAACTTGTGTCCACTGATAAAGTACCCCATATGCTCTCTTTGCTTATCACTGTGAAGTACTTTCAACGGCAGTTTGCAAGGCCAAGATATTAACATAATAACCAGAGATAAAATCAGCGGATATTAAAGAAACTTGACTTATAATCGACATCAGTTTACAAATAGAAATTTGATTAAATTCCAATGTGTTAAAGAAATAATGAAAATTCATCTACGTGCCATATGCTATGGCAAGTAGGCCTACTGTTTCTTTTCGCGGACATGCATTTAAATTTGCACAATTCTGAACAACAATTTGTTACCATTTTCCGGAATAAACTCAAAAGAATGCAATTGCTGTCCTCTATATCTCGGTCTGGTTTTAAAGACGAATTCACTTGACAAGGCAATGTGCGATTAAACAACAATCAGTCATCCAATTTCCTGTAGTAGACGGTATGAAACCTGCACAGACACTCGATAATGCATACAAAAAGTCATCAATTTTATGAACCGTGCCAATCGTTTACCTTTCCAAATAATCTTTAAATTCAAACCCTAAAACACATATTTTTGCACTTTCTCATGTTTTGTTGCATGTTGTATCCGAGATTAAATTTCTCGAAATAAGGTTTGAAACTCTTGTTCATTTATATATTTCAAAGTGGTGCACTCTATTTCGAAAAATTCTTGGCCGCCGTGATCGTTCAGTAATATTGATAACTTCCTCATCGTCACTCATAAGTTCTCGGAAAACATGTCATGTCCATGTGTATAGCGGAAGCCGCCATCTTGAGCCTTCAACTGCAGTTTAAACGCCAGAAGTATGCCGATCAAATTAAACTCAAGTCAACTCAAGATTAACTGGTAGTTAAGGTTTATAATACGAAGCAAAACGAAAAACTTGAGTTTAAACTGAACGTAAAATTTAAAAGGCGTTTATAATCCCGGCTCTTAATGGACTACCATTGTAATTTCACTATTATAGAAGCGCTGCTTTTTGTGGTCTTTCAGTACTAGTTCATTTCATTTAATTATATGTAATGGAGGGGGAGAGGAACTAGCCACCCTACCCCATTATCTGCTGGCTTAATTGCCTCATGAGTGATGCCTCATTGGTGTCACTTCTGAGGTTCCAACTTGTCTTCGGACAAACAAATCTTTTCCTAAAGCAATGTATGTACAGTTAAACTCTTACATTTCCATTCCAGGTCGTCTCTTTCTACACAATCTTTTCCGTTGTGCAGAATATTAATGCTACCAACTGCATCCTTCTAACAATATGATCTTCGATAATTAGGATGCTGTCAACCTTCATTATGTAGTACATATCACGCTTCTTTCTGGGCGCGCATATAAAAGGCTCACAACCTTCGGAGGACGATAGATTTTTTCGAAGATAATGAGGCTTCTTCCTGGATGTAAATAAAGCCGTATTCCAAACTGATGTGACGCAAAGAATCTGACGACATTGGACTGATTAGTGCGGAAGGTTCTTTTTATAGTCCATCTCAGTTTATTTTTTCAGGTACACAAAAAAAACATCCTGCTAACCCTTGGTGGTGATGTCCAGCGTCTAAAATTCAGAAACAATGTTAGAATTTTTCATCATCCTCGTCTATCATCCTGTCAGCAGGAGATTAATTACACCCACAGGTGACCCCTACTTCACTGATGTGACTGAACATCTGGATATTCATGTTTTATATAAGATAAATTTGATCAGTTATTGTATTATTATGCTGAAACTGATCAGGAAGAGGAAAAGGAATTGGTTGGGTCACTGGCTGAGAAGAAACAGCTTACTGCAGGATACATTGGAAGGAATGGTGAACGGAAGAAGAGTTCGGGATATAAGAAGATATTAGATGATAGACGGCATTAAGATATATGGATCATATGAGGAGACAAAGAGGAAGGCATAAAATAGAACATACTAGAGAAAGCTGGGTTTGCAGTGAAAGATCTGCCCTTGGGCAGAACACTAAACGATTGAATGAATTGTATTATTTGCAAATATAAATAACGGTTGTCGAGATTTTATCGGTTTATATGTTTAATTTATTTGTTTTACTGGTTCCTTTGAGATATTCTTGATACCTATTCATATGAAGCAATTAAGCTTTTCATTGAAGGTGATATTTGATTGGTTTTACTTGGTTGACGCCTTATCAACTGTGGGATTATTTATCGTCAATTGAATTTATGATAGCGAGATGGTTTTTGGCAAGTTGAGGCCGAGGATTCGTCATGCATTACCTGGAAATCGCCTAATGGTTCGGGAAAACCTCGGGAAAAAACCAAACCACAAAATCATCCTAAGCCGGAATCGAACCCACGCCGGAGCGTAACTCCGGATCAGCAGACAAACGCGCTATCGCCCGAGCTACGCTAGTAACTAGTTTCATTGTTTGCCTATTTGTTTTTGTTACTTTCTCTTTCTAAATTTTATAATTTTGTCTACGTTGATTTGATTTATTATTTCTTAATTTAATCGTTTGACTTTTTAAAAATGTGTTTAATATTTTTTCTACTAATATTTGTTTGGTTCAGTATCTTTTATTTGCTAAGACTGTGTTTGTAAAATTCTGAAAGTGGTTTTAAATCTATGATTTGTGTACATTCTCTCATTATTTTACGCCTAAATGAAAGCATTTCAAATGAATCAAATCTGCTGAGATTCAAGTTCGGAATGATATAGCTTAATTAAATCTTAATTTAATGTAGCCTCATAATTTAACATTACATAAAGATTTTCCCAGCGGGGTTTTTTCTCTGTTTATGACTTACAGCCTAGCCTAAGCAGCCTTGCAATTGAAGTGTACGGGAAGTCACCAGACATTAGTTCAAAAATCGATAGATTCGTCATTATAAATACTGATAGTTTTATTTTTGTCGCTAAAGAGTGCTGGAAACGTCGCAAACTCCCTATTTAATTTTAAAAAATGTGAAAAGAAATTGTCGTCCAGACATATTCAAAAAGTCTCCAGCTTTAGCGGCGAAGTCGCTAAATTGGCAACACTGAACCAAAGTGGATAGTTTTATTTCCTTTAGTAGACATCAAGCTTCCGGTCGTTGTCATGTGTTTTCTGAATTGGTAGCCTGACTACGTGACCAGGGATTCCCGCTGGATTTGAAGTCAAATTTTTGGCCAATATTTCTTACAAGAGTGAGGTCGGAACGGTCCAGAGGTTAATCCTTGCAGTTGGCGGAGATAATAGTGACGAAAGTTTGAAAGTACTGTAAAATTACCCAATTACCACACCGGAATTATCCACGCGGAAAATTAGTCTCTCACAAATAAAATAAACACACATGTGTGGTAAGTTATAGGCTTAATAATCCAGTGATGAAGGGAGTTATTGCAAACAAGACCAGATCTAAAGTTTTGTGAACTGCTTTCCAAAATCCATATTAATTGGATCATGTTGATAACGTTAATGTATTAAATTTCATGTCCAAGTTAATAAATGTGGTTTATATAGGAGAATATCGCGTATTGAACATAATGAAGCTTTGGATTAAGACTTAATAAACGTGAAATAATCTCCGTATCCTATAAAACAGACTGGGGAGCATGTTCGACGGGATTGTTTTGGCACAAGGCCAGCCATACCTCAATCAGTTGACGTGTCGCCGATGGCACTGTTTTTCGATCAACCATCGTCATCCAATTATAGTTATAGTAGAATTTTTTACTTACAATGACCGGCTGACTGACTTACCGACCGAATCCCCGGGACCTGAAACAAATTATTTTTTTCTTTCAATCGGTGATTTAACAGCGCGCTACCAACTATTAGATTATTTAACATCGATTGAATTGGTGATACCGAGATAATATTTACCGAGATGAGGCCAAAGATTCTCTGACATTCTCGTTACATTTGGGAAAAACTCGGAAAACCCCAACCGGGTATCGAAACCACGCCCGGATGAATAGTCAAATGCGTCTACTGCCTGAGCTTCTATGACTATGACTGGAATTTAAGGGTGCTATTCATAGACATTTCGCTAGCCCGCGCTACGAGCGTGCTAAACAGGATTCATATCATATCATGTCGCTGACACTGGTTTATTGGTACGAAAAACGTTAGTTCGCTGATCATCCTCCGCAAGCCCGCGCTAAGAATGTCTATGAATACGGCCCTAAGCCACTATTCTTTGAAGTTAATTGTGTATGGACTTTCAGAAGTGAGACAAATCACTTGACGAGATATAGTGGTGCGTAGTGGTGTACCTACAATGTAGGACTATCCCTGCATTAAGGACGGGACTGTGTTGTGTATTACAAAATAATAAACATAGCCTTAGCTGTAAACGGTATGTATGTATGCAAAGTATGTATGTATGTATATATATATGTATGTATGTATGTATGTATGTATGTATGTATGTATGTATGTATGTATGTATGTATGTATCCAATGCTTACCCACTTCACTTTACATGATTCGGGTTTTGCTGTAAATTGTTAACTTAAAATATTACTCTTTCACAGGCGCTCTCTTAATGAAATGTTTAAGCCTACAATACAACAATCTTTGATTAAAATTTGAACTGGAAATGTTACTGTATCAGAGGCATTATTCTTATCATGTTTAAACTTATATTACACTAATTTTTAATGCACATTTTTAATTTAAAATGCTGCTGTTTCACAGGTACCGCTCTTAATGTAATATTTAAGCCTATATTACGATATCTAAAAATTTTAACTTACAACACCAGTACAATTTGTAACACAGGTACCGCCCTGAATGAAATGTTTAAACCTATATTATAATAATCTTTACTGTAAAATTTAACTTCATAAACATTGCTAAACTAAAGTATACTGTACTTGTTTAGGAGTAAGGAGTCTGTTGTAGAGTGACCCTGTAGTGCGCGTTACTTGTGTTTGTGAGCAGGATGTCTACTAAAGGACACGTGATTTTAATCTATATCCCGTGCACACTTATGCTCATTCCAATGTTGTAGGACTAAGACAGGCCTGCACAACCCGCAAGTAGGAGAAATATGACGTCACCCTCAATCCACTTCTATTGGGGATGATTGACTTACACGTAGAGTTGTTGACATTCTTTGCATAATGGAAAGTTTATCAGTGGCGGCACTGTAATTAAAAAAAAAAAAAGATTGTAATAAAGTCATTGTATTTATAATGCGTTATGTCTTTTCAATGTTTACGATTATGCTAGATTTTCTGTCGGTAGTTTCTTTGAGATTTCTTTGCACCTAGCCTGCATTAGATTTTCCAAAACACTCCTCCTTTCATCGCCTACGGAAACATAAATTTGTAGCATTTAAGTAATGAACCTTGAAAGTTAATATAAATGTCACTATTCATTTCAATACAAAATGAACACAACGTGTGATGTCCCCAATTTAACAACATAAATAAATAAAGAATATGTAAGAGATAGGTTTGGAAGTAAATCCCGAAAAGATAAAGTATATGATGATGTCTCATGACCAGAATATTGTACGAAACGAATATAAAAATTGGAAATTTATCCTTTGAAAAGGTGGAAAAATTCAAATATCTTGGAGAAACAGTAACAAATATAAACGATGTTCGGGAGGAGGAAATTAAACGCAGAATAATTATGGGAAATGCCTGTTATTATTCTGCTGAGAAGCCTCTGTCATCCAGTCTGCTCTCAAAAAATCTGAAAGTTAGAATTTATAAAACAGTTATATTACCGGTTGTTCTTCATGGTTGTGCAACTTGGACTCTCACTTTGAGAGAGGAACAGAGGTTAAGGGTGTTTGAGAATAAGGTGCTTAGGAAAATATTTTTGGTTGAGAGGGATGAAGTTACAGGACAATGAAGAAAGTTACACAACGCCGAACTGCATGTATTGCAGTCTTCATCTGACATAATAATTAGGAACATTAAATCCAGACGTTTGAGATGGACAGGGTATGTAGCACGTATGGGTGAAACCAAATTTGCATATAGAGAGTTAGTTGGGAGGCCGGAGGAAAAAAGACCTTTGGGGAGGCCGAGATGTAAGTAGGGGGACAATATAAAAATGGATTTAAGGGAGATGGGACATGATGGTAGAGGCTGGATTACTCTGCTCAGGATGGGACTGATGGCGGGTTTATGTGAGGGGGAAATGAACCTCCGGGTTCCTTAAAAGCCATAAGTAAGTAATCAATATACAGTTTGTAATAATGAACTTACCCGAAACTTTGTCTATTCCATAATTTTTAATATGAAATTTGTTTAAATGTGATTTAATATTGAAATGACGGGTAGAAATAAATTGGATGGGACACAGTAAACAAACAATTCTTTCGTATTCTTCAACAACAAAATAATGATATTACAATTTCCTTTGGAAGTAGTATTTCTTTACGGATTTAGATTTTGCCATGTTTCAGTTCTCTTCGAACTGCAGTACGCGTATTGTGTACCTGCCGCTGCTAGGATGAATGTTGATATAGCTGAGCGCAACTAGAACGCCGTGACCACAGTGGAAGAAAAGGTGGGTGGGGTAGAAGGGGTTAAAAAGGCAGTCGCTATCGATAAGTATTGGGAATAAATTTGAATAAGGAACAAAAAAAGTTTCCTTCCCAGGCAGGATTCGAACCACGAAAGTCTTAGTTACAAATATATCGTGCTCTGGAGTGAACAAGGCTCTGAAATCAGCTACAAGGGTCGGTCCGGTTTTTTTTTTTGCCACTACTGTAGGCTACATATCAGCCAGAATCTCAATCAAAGGCATTTCACTCTTTAATACAGCGGTGACCAAAGCGGGTGTAATCACAGACATTCATACTGGTAAGGGGAGTTTCCTGTACATTGCTCTCTGTCTCGCTCACGTACTGAAGGTAAGCTGTGTCGGTACCATGTCGCTGTACAAATTCTGTCTCTAGCAGGAACAGAAGGTTTCGTACAGAATGGGAAGAGGAATTTATTCGCTGTTCTGTCCGAGAAAATGTAATATGTTACTTTGCTCAACGGTTGAATTAGTAGTAGTAGCCTATATAGAAGCGACATTACAGGGCATTACACCGAATACACTGGCATAACAGGTATTATTATTGTTATTATTATTACTGTTATTATTATTATTATTATTATTATTATTATTATTATTATTATTATTATTATTATTATTATTATTATTATTTATGAGCAAGTGTTACCATAATTCTTATATACGTTCCTGAATATATAGGCCTACATCTTTCCTTGAAGGATAAAATAATTACTAGACTACGCTATATCTCCATTTTAATTTTTTTAAATCTTTTGACGACAATTGTCAGTTATTTACTAGTTATTGATTTAATAATAATAATAATAATAATAATAATAATAATAATAATAATAATACTGATAGCATTACGAGTAGCAGCAGTAGTAATAGTAATAATAATAATAGTAATGATGATGATGATGATGATGATAATAATAATAATAATAATAATAATAACAATAATAATATAGAGCAACTGATTACATATTACGTGGTAGTGTAGTAATGAAACGAGCTATTAAACTCCAAGAACTGAAATCAGCCTTCAATCATCGTCATGAAGAGAAAGATGACAAATAAATGCAAGGAAGCCAGCTATCTAGTGGCGAACGAAATAGCTCGTTCTCTTAAGCCTTCCAACGATGGAGAGTTTTATAAAAGCATAATGATCAAGGTGGCTGAAATAATTTGTCCAATGAAAATCGTTAATTAATTTTGAAAAACTGCGCATTTCTCGACTAAATATCCAGAAGAGAATTCAGGAAATTTCTGATTGTGTTCACGAGGAATATTAAAAAAAAGTAAGAAAATGACAATATTGACATTACTGATATAGCAAAGCTTGCGATTTTTATTAACGGATTGTTGAAGAACTCAATGTTAGTGCACGAACCACCACTGGTTGTAGTTTTCATGCCATGTACCTCTCCCCCATCTCTTTACTTCATAGACTGTCTTTCGCGTGTAATCACTGCCGGTCTACTTTTGGTCACCGCTGCTTTAATATATCAAATTAAATATTAATATCAAATAAAATTACACATACACGAGTTTTCTACCAGGACTATGACGTTCTTTTGAAACGTTCGGTACTCCTCTATCCCTCCTGCAAACCTCTCTATTCGTGAAACGCACTATAGCATACATAAAAGAAGACTTACGAGTATTCCATCAGGTGGCAGGATTTAGTCGCCGTGAAAACCTAAAATCCTCTATAACCAGCAAACTTTAATTTTGATGTATCGGTAACGAGAAAAAGCAGGTAAATTTTTGTAGGTGAAAAAGCAGGTAAATCTTTGTAGGAGCTCACTTAAGTGTCGTAATCTCTGCTACACAAGACTCTTGATTCTATTAGGATCTTAGAAAACTCATAATACCAGAAAATATAAAGTATAAACATAGATAGCCTACATAAAATTAATTTTAGTCACCATATTTATTCTCTCTCCAATAATTTCCCTTTCCCAAGGTTTTTAGGACGTTTTTCGGAATTTTATTTTTCTCACGTAAATTTATCTCTTATATGAAACAAAATTGGATCATTCCCGTACATTCCCCAATCTAATTTCCCGAATCCATATACCCGAACGATAAATTTCCCAAATGACCTTTTTCCCTAATATAAAATCACGAATAAAGTTTCCCGAGTCGAATTTCCCGTATGGTCCCTTTCCTGAGTTACATTTTGGAAGTATACTTGAAATCCAAAACACACAATGGCAATATTTATTGGGATTGTAGAAGACTACATTCATGCCGTTTCCATAGGAGGCTCATGGGCGATATCGAAACCTTGTTTCACGTTAACTGTGGGAACAAACGCAAGTCCCAACAGCATGTGTATCGATCTTCAGAATTAAGTACCTATATGTTTCTTGTGTACCTAAATTCTGAATTTGTCTGTACTATGATTTTGCCAAATGAATAAAAAACAGCAGGAGACGGACATTCCTGAAAAAAACTCCTAAACTCGCATTATTTATACCCTTCCAAAATTCACACATACATTTTTGCGGCGGGCACGTTTGGATTTCAGAATTTTGAGAAACAGACAACACTCCTCGGAGAACGGCGACGTACTGTGCTTCCTCTTTAGAAGACAATAAGGCATAGACGAAAGGTATAGGTAATATTTTTTCATCATCTTCAGGATATTGTCTGTTTCTCTTTACTGTAGGCCTACCCATAAGAGTAAATAATTGGGTAAATAGGCCTATTGAAGGACATACCTTGAAAATACCATCGAGATACCAGAGATCACTTTTCGCGAAGATCTCAAGATTTCTGCAAGTCGCAAATACAAGGACTCTAACTCTCTCTACTTCACTGTTGGGATTTTCTCGTGAGTTGTATATTAGAAATTATTCAGTATGAAGCTTATCGCGAAGATGATTGCATCATTGACTATTTAGGAGCAATTGTCCACAACATAGTGATTTCCTATGTAAATTACCTTAAAAACCTTTTAGCCTTGTACGTCAAAATCATTGTAAATTCAATAAATGCATACTTTTGGACCAAACACACATATCCCAATAATAACAAATTTTCCGGAATTCGAAATATTCAAATTCCAGGGAAAAACATTCGGGAAATAAGATTCGAGAAATTTGTTTTCGGGAAAAATCATTCGGGAAGTTAGATTCGAGAAACTGTACGGTAGTCAAATTGCACACTCCTTTTCCTTTCAAGAGCAATTCGTGAAAATATAAGGATATAACCAGAGGATAGATTATTGTTCATCCATTCTATAATGAAACAGTTTTTATAATTGCTCTGGCGACATGGAAGATGTTCTGGATTTGTTGTGTGTTGAAAGTAGTGGAGTGTAAAATACATTTACGTTTATGTTTTGTTCTTTTTTATTGTTCTTTTTTGCGTTACTTACAAAATTAATTCCATACTATTATACCTATAACAATTATTTTAAGCGCAAAGCTTAACATGATCCGACTTTAGTGAAGGTCAGGCTACTTACATTAGAACTCGCATACTGTGGCAAAAATAAAAGCCACAAAATTATTAATAATTACTCAAATTGTATTATATCTGTAGCTATTTGTTATTAGGCATTGATTTGATTAGTGTATGAATTGTTTGATATTATTTATGACATAATTATTCTGGATATTTCGAAATTCTCGCGTAATGTTCTCTTTCTCCATTTTACCCCTCGAATTTTTAGAAAAAAAAAAAAAAGGGGGCATAGTAAATACGGTAATATCTTTAGAAACTTGTAAAAATTTATAAAGTTCTTTTGCTTGAACGTTATATTGATCATAATCGTCATTATCGTAATCAAATGGCTTAATTAATTTTATTTTTAGGAAGGATTTTATTTACTAATATGTCCCTAGTAATTAAGCAGGTTTCATTGTTGCATTAGCTTAACGACGTAGTATTATTGTCAGCTTAATTCCGTCTCGAGTGAACTACCAATTCTATCTCAACCTTGGCTTTCCAAGTGACCTAAGATCTAAAGTTACAACGTTTCTTATGCAATCTAGCACCTCCCGAATATGTCCTTCATACTTCTTTCTTGTTTTTGTACATGCTACATCTCTGAATTATACAGCATTGAACAAGCTATAATGAATTTTATTGTAGTGGTAGTTGGTTTATTGACATTAACTTACTGTCTTGAAACACCGTTCGAGAATTTAATGTTCTGGCAGTTGAAGTATTCTGCAGAAACGAGTCTGGTAAAAGTTTGTTTATACATGTAGACGTTATGAACAATCACATCGCAAGTGTTGGTCTCCATTAAATAGAGCCTCGTAAAGCAGTGGAATTACTCTGTTGTTAGCTCCCCCACAGAAAGAAAGGTTTGTTTGCTTTGTCGGATAGTCCGCTCTTGTGATTAGCAGCTCTTGCTGTAAGTTAACGAGGATAGCCGCCAGTTCATTGTGAGCATAGCAGCTGCTAAAAGCGTGCGTCTCCTTGTGGAGACTACACGCACAGCCGCTTCTTTTCATTCATGGCGTGATTTCAGCTCCGAGCAAACACCAGCTCCTTTCACTCTTCATTCTTGACTCTTTTCAAATCACTGAAGGTAAAAGGGGAAGGAAGCACTAATCTTCCTCCCTTTTATCCGCTGATAAGACGAAATCATTTTACCCGGTACTGCTTCTAAAGTGAATACTCTTATATGAATAGGCCAAGATTCGAATGGAACTTCAATCCCACTTTTCTTCAAAAGTGTCAACGATTTTTACCAGTAGACTAACCGCGAAGTAATCGTATCTTTAGCAGAAAGACTAGAGCTAGATCCAGGAGCCAGATTCAAGTCTTGGTGAAATCAAGTGGAAGTTATGGTGAACAAAGGAGTTTTGGAGTGTAACTCTCGCTTCATTACAGTCTTACTTGTCATATTATCGTTGACCCGTGTGTGACTACAGTGCTAGCGCGCTGACCTTCCATTCATATGGTCCGGGTTCGATCTCCGGTCAGGTCATGGTGAAATTTATGTTGTACAAAAAAACAGACGGTGCAGAGAGATTTTCTCGGACTACTCCCGCTTCCCCTTTTCTCCTTATTTCATTTATCATCTATGGCTAATAGAAAAATAGGTTGGTGTAATGTCTGGGGGATAGTGGAATAGGTTGGTGTAATGTCTGGGGGATAGTGGGGGTTTCCTTTGCTGATCTAAGGGCTTGGGGTTCCGGACTCTGAGTTGGGCAAGTCAGTAGATGATAGGACCCAGGAAGAAAGGCCCGCCTGTCATTATCGGATTCACCTATACCACACGAGCCATCCGTGGGACTTACAAGGGAACGTCCAACACTGCAAGGTTGGATAGGACATTCAAATTTTTTACACTGAAAGATCGCATTTATAACAAATTTCCTTCGAAAAAAATTTCTAAATCGACTTATAAGACAAGACAGTTTAATGGTACTTGGAACATTAGTAGTAGTTCGGTACTTTGGAACCCTTAGTTCATTCATTCATTCATTCATTCATTCATTCATTCATTCATTCATTCATTCATTCATTCATTCATTTTATTCCATAATCTTACATGAGCATTGAAGCTTTAAGATGTGGAACAAGTCAAAATTTTACAATATAACAATTACAATTTTTACAAATTTTTACAGTTTTACAATTTAGTAATTTTCTACAATTTTGTGCGAGGTGTAGTGAGATGAGGTGAGATCCGAGGATTCGCCAAAAGATTACCAGGCATTTGCCTTTTGGTTGGGGAAAACCTCGGATAAACCCAACCAGGTAATCAAATCAAAGGGGTTGATGCCAAGGACTCGCCATAGACCATCCGGCTTCAGTCTCACGGCTGGGGAAAACCTCGGAAGAAACCATTGAATGAGATCAAAGAGGGCTCCAACCCAAGCCCGAACGCAGGTCCGGATCAGCAGCCCAGCGAGTCTGCCGACTGAACTACATCGATGGCTCTACTAAAAATATACAATATATAGCCAATCAGATTATTAAATTTACAAACGCAAACGATCATTCATCAGTTGAGCTATATGCTCGGAAGAAGGCAAGCTCTGTGTAGTACCTGTGTTGCGAGGCAGTGACCAGCAAGTACGCAGTCTGACATCGAACATAACAGTGTACTGCAGCTATAATTTGAGAGAAATTGAATACCATATTAGTCTAATAATTGTTCACGCGATGGAATCTTTCACCATATACACGAGCAATTAGGCCTACTAACTTGAATAAAATTATGTTAATCAATTAAAGAAAATCTCAAGTTACTATTGGAAATATTGCTTACTTATTAGCTATTTCCTTTTGTGTTTCAAAGAGAGAGGGTTACATCGATGCATAATTCCTAAAATAAAGGTAAGTTATCATTTTGCCTAGTTAGTAGGCCTAACTGAATAAAAAATTTACGTTGTACAGTACTTAAAATAATTTTGAGGTTTGAAAGTAACTTCACATAGCTAAATATATTGCAAATTACATTAGATTCTTTAAAGAAAGTGTTTATTTTATTTATATTAAATTTATTTTACGTCATACATCATGCTAAAAATATAACACATAGTAATTGTTGAGTCATAGCCTAATTGATTACTACAAATTAACATAATTTATCCTGAACTTCTTACCATCCTAGCGCATGTCTTTAAGGTACTGGTTCTGAATATAAAAAGTGAGTCCATTAAACATATTACGGATTAAAAGTATACTACAGTAGAGCGTCTCGTTTAGGCACAGTGAAAACGTAAACAAAGTGCAGGTAACGTGTGGGGGGGAGGATAAGTCGTACCATAAATACGAGAGATGCACAGGGTTTTAGTTAAAACATTTAAGGCGGAGCATTAATTGAAATTATATTTTTCAAAAACACACAAAACAAAAGAATACAAATTGCATAAAGTTATCATGTACACGTTTTAACAGACAAACAATTGTAATGTTAAAATAATTCAATATAACTAATCAAACTTTTCTACTTATATGATGTTGCTTTCAAGCAGCATTTTTACGGTCATGAATTTTGTATGACTAACATAATATCACCGTCTTCTGTGGCCGAATTAACAAAACTACAGTATATTGGTCTGAAGTGGCAACACTATTTCCTAACGTAATTATCTCTTCTCAAATTTCAATTTATTCAGGCACTGTATGTGACAACTTCAGACCAATATACTGTAGTTTTGTTAATTCGGCCACAAGAGACAGTGATATTATGTTGTTGCTTGAAAGCAACATCATATAAGTAGCAAAATTTGATTTGTTATAGTGAATTATTTCAACGTCACAGTTGCTTGTTTGTTAAAATGTGTATATGATAACGTTATGCAATTTGTGTTCGTTTTGTGTGTTTTTGGAAAATTAAATTTCAATTAATTCTCGGCCATAAATGTTGTAACTAAAATCTTGTGCATCTCTCATGTTTATCGTAGGATTCGTCCTCCCCCCACACATTACCTGCACTTTGTTTACGTTTTCAATGTACCTAAACGAGACACACTACTGTATGTAGGATGCAACAACAACAGTTTTATTCGTTGTGCATGGTGCAATAAGAATTTGAGCTTTCATCACTGCATGAATTTATTTAGAGTTTAACTGTGCGTTTGCAGACGTCTATTTTCAGCCTTTTTTTCTCCTTCGTCTCTGCCACACGCTACACTCAAAAGGCTTAGCAACTCCTAGATTCACATAGATTCACAGCGATATTCGGATCATCGTTTTAATAACTTGCATATTATTTCCGAAACTTTTTTCTGGGCACAACATCTTACACTAATAAGACGTATCAGTGTGCAAAATTTGAAGGTCCTACACAACCTTTCAGTGTTGACCGTTCCCTTGTTAGACAATCAACAACAGGCCTAAGCAACCTAAGTATAAGGATCCATTCCGCATCCAACTCTCATAAAATCAGTAATTTTTTTCTAACACTGTTGCCTTCATTACTGTTATCATCACGCATTTCAGAAACTACAGTAGAGCGTCTCGTTTAGGCACAGTGAAAACGTAAACAAAGTGCAGGTAACGTGACTAGCCGCACGATAAACACGAAAGATGCACAAGGTTTTAGTTACAACATTTTTGGCTTAGTATTAATTGAAATTATATTTTACAAAAAGACACAAATAAAAGAACACATATTGCATAACGTTATCATATACACATTTTAACAAACAAGCAACTCTAACTTTGAAATAATTCACTATAACAAATCAAATTTTTGTACTTGTATGATGTTGTTTTCAAGCAGCATTTTTTTACGGTCGTGCATTTCATTCTCTGTATGACCACTGTACCTGAATAAATTGAACTTTGAGAACGGATCATTATGTTTAGGAAATGGTGTTATCACTTCAGACCAACATACAGAGTGATTCACGAGGATTTACCATCCTTTACGCAGCTTATTTCCAAAGCTATTCTGAGCATAAAAGTTATATAAACATTTGTCCTAATCTCAATATTTTCAGAACCACACTAATCTGAAGCTGTTTTAAAAAATAACATTATGTTTCAGCTTTAAGGGTAAAAGAATATTACAGATAAAGAATGAACTATTCAGGATTATCATTTCTTTAATAGCTAGTATTCTGAAACTAAAAGAATCTTGTGCATTCCATAATTGCTTCGTACAGATTTTTTTTTTTCGATTTTTCTTACTCATTTATCACAACAATTGCTACAAATCATGCCACTATTGTAAATTCTTTAAGACTATACATTAGGATGCATAATTGAAGTGTAAAGAATCAAGTTCCTAAAGTCCTATGATTAGTAACAATTTTGTAATAAGTGCGTAAGAATTATGTCATTTTTAGTTAAAAATTGAAAAATAAAATCTTTGCAAAACAATTAACAACACATTTTTAGCTCCAGAATACTAGTCAATTAATGAAATTACACTTTTGAATAGTTCATTCTCTATTTGTAATATTTTTTCTACCATTATAACTAAAGAAAAATATTATTTTACTAACAACTTCAAATTAATGTAGCTTTGAAAATATTGACATTAGGACAAATGTTTATATGACATTTTTTGCTCAGAATGTCTTCGGAAATAATCTCCGTAAGGGACGGTAAATCCTCGTAAATCATCTTGTATGTACTGTAGTTTCGTTAATTCACTCACAGAATACTATGATTTTATGTTAGTCATATAGAGAATGAAATTCACGACCGTAAAAAAATTCTGATTGAAAGCAACATCATCTAGGCTAAGCAGCAAAATTTGATTTGTTATATTGAATTATTTCAACATTACAATTGCTTGTTTGTTAAAATGTGTATATGATAAAGTTATGCAATTTGTGTTCTTTTCTCTTGTGTGTTTTTGGAAAATATAATTTCAATTAATGCTCCGCCATAAATGTTGTAACTAAAACCTTGTGCATCCCTCGTGTTTATCTTACTGCTCGTCCTCCCCCAATACGTTTTCTGCACTTTGTTTACTTTTTCACTGTGCCTAAACGAGACGCTCTACTGTAGTTCATTCTCAATCTCTGTCTGTATATAAATATGAAAATTAAAAAATGTTAAGTTTTCTTTTTGCAGTAGTTTATATGTTATTTGTTTGCTAAATAGAATGGTTTACGACTTTCCAGAACAACCCCTTTAAATTTTCTAACGGTCCCTTCTTCTCAAATCCTTTTAAATTAGATATACGACGATCATTGACGTTGGATGTCCTGTCATATAATTGATTGTAGCCTTTCTGAACACATATTTTGTAATATTTTGTTTTTTTGTAGGTTATTTTACGACGCTTTATCAACAGCTTAGGTTATTTAGCGTCTGAATTAAATGAAGGTGATAATGCCGGTGAAATGAATCCGGGGTCCAACACCGAAAGTATCTTGTAATAGAGTGACTTGAAAGAGGTACGTGAACAAGAATTTTATTTTTGTTTCATTAATAGTCTGGCTTTAATTTTAAATAAAACCAGATAAATTGAATGAGCAGAGTCACTTCGTACATTCATGGACTCTTTTTAAAGCTAAAATATGACGGAAAAGAAATAAAAGGCATATTTTTCTTGAATGTAAAGTACTCATCAAACTCGCCATGACGAGGTCACAGCATCGACCCCGTAACGGGCGTCGCTGAGCGTGAAGCAGTCGACATACGTCATATTAGTTGCGGTACATAAACCCTGACCAAAGGAATTGTAGTTGACATCCCGACAATGACTATAACTAAACGCCCCCTAGTAAGTGGCTCGGCATTTAAGGTGTGAGATCAGCAGGTGTATTGAGTGCTGGTTCTCACTGCACTACACATCTGAATTCAATACATCAAATATCTGCACAACATTAAATACACATACTGTATGTCTGATAGTGGCATATTGTCTGGAGGAGGACTTTTGCCATTTGGAGTATTTTCTCTGATTACACTAGTCAACAAAATTAAACATATTTTTTTATTAAAAGATAAAGAATGGGTGGTTCCTATGGCATTTTTCGTGCTGATTTCAGATCTGTTTTCAAAACGTTTCTATCACCCAGGGTTTTTGAGCAATTATATGAAATGTACTTCAGACTTTTCTAGTATTGATACCTTGTAACATTTTACCTCAAATCATATTTATTTACCTAAAATGTGTGTGAAATAGGTTTTAGGCTATACTCCGCTTGAGAAACATCTCTTGAGTGTCCAGCAGTAGTCTGACAATATTTGGACTCCATTGTTCTTGGTAGCACCTTTCCGTTTCAGAAAAATCCTGGTGAAAACGCTCCCCATGTTCGTCGCTCACTACCCGAAGGTTTTGAAGAAAGAAAAAATAGATGAGAATCCAAGAAGTTATTTAAGAGATATGACACCCCATCACATTATATATCTGAATCAGCTCGCTGACAAGTTCTCTGTAATTGTTTATGTGATTTGTACAGTATTTCGAGTTATGTTTCACTTTATAAGATACTTTTACAACACTTAAATTTAGGACAAAGAAAACACGGGTTATGAAACGTGTTTTATGAATGTAAGTTCCAACTCAACTGCGAATTAATACTAACTCTCACAGTCTAATTAGGAATACAATTTATTTTTATGAATTCTGACTTCACAGGCAACAATGATCTTAAGTTATAGGTCAAATTGTTAAGGCAATAAATTGAAATATTTGAAATATTTTTTTCCCATTAGCATGATAAGGAATGTATATAGCAATAAAAATAAATCTTTTTTCCAAAATTACAAAAAAGTAGGTGGTGGTAGGAAAGTTATGACTTCATTTTTGGAATCAACAGATGACATTACATAAGAAACAGCAGAAATTCTACATTTAACAAAATCATTGTTGACCAGTGTTATCCAAGCGCATTCATGGCAAAAGTTCAGCCACTATGTTTTCTTTGCACGTCAGACACGGCCTAAGATCGAATTCCGTCTATATTGTGTTAAATCCTGATTAAGAAATAGCAACGCAGTGTAATAGAAATCATATTATAATATTATTATGTTTCAAATTACATTTAAAAATAGGGTGTTTTGCGGTAATTTAGTATCAAAACAGCCTTTTTTTTTAGTTTTAGACCATAGCTTGTTACCATGATAAATTGTTCTAGTAAATTCTTTGTGTCAGCACTGTTACCTTCTAGAATTATTCTCTTTCATTATCAAGTATGTTGGAATTTTCTTATCATAACACTAACCCCAAGTTTAACTATACTCAATTCACCCTATGAATGGGGAAATTTGGGTACAGGCCTAATGTGTATTGTTTAAGTAAAATTGCTTTTAAGTCGTTGTTGTTTAGTCAACTGTCGAAGACTGTCTGAACCTCACAAGTGATACCAACATGACGCCACTTATGAGACAACTAGGCCAGGAGATAATGGGGTAGGGTTTAAGTTCTTATAAAATCAAATTACCCCAAACATAGGTTGGTGTATGTATCCTAGAATAGAATGTACAATTTAGGTAAACATTTAAAAGTTTTAATAGGACATACGTAACTATGTAAAAAAATTTAAGCCCATACTTATGTTCTTGATAAGGCTTATTTTGTAAATTTAAAATATATCCCATTAAAATTCGGGGCAGATAACAATTCGGATTCTTGTCTTTCAACAATCCATAATTTATGTGCGTGGCAAGATCTGGAACGAAAAACTAGGATATTTGCCAATGAACTTATAATTATACCCAAATTACCCCACTTTGTAAATTTTAGTTTACTAACAAACTATTAATAATACATTACTGAATTTATTAAAATCATGATCTAAACATATGTAATGTACACATACATGATTTTGGTTACTGTATCACAGCTGGTTTCCCCAACAGTATTGCTTTGTATGTGATGGATCATTTCACAGACTGGTAAACAAAAAAGTTTGTTTCTTTTTACCAGGCAGTATCAGTGTTATCAACACAGATTTTTAACACTCCGTGATAGATAATTGTGAAATAGACAATATATATTAAATTGGCATGTGTGTGAAGACTAAGTAAAGTTTCATTCTATAAATTTTGACTTATACTCGAATTAGCCCACTATACCGAAATTACCCCGATCCAGCCTATTCTATCTCTGAAAAAATGTCGTATTAAGAAAGTTATTTATATTTTCTCTTTCAAATAGGCATATTTTTCACCACCTAGCATTTCACAAAAAAAAAATTAAATCACTCCTTATATCGTATATCGGTTACACCGCAAGACCAGATCGTCGGCTTTTGCCACTGTTAACCTGGGTTATGTTCTGGTAGCTCCAAGATGAATTTGAGGACTTAGTGTGAAATTAAAAGTAACTACAAAACTTAAATTTTTCAGGAGATACAAAATAACATTTTTTAAAATACAAAATCGTTGATATTCTGCCTTGTGAATGAAAGGAAATATATATATATATATATATATATATATATATATATATATATATATATATATATATATCTCTGTGTGCGTGCGTGCGTGTGTGTGTGTGCTGTTGAGAATTGAGTTACGGTTTTTTGTCACCAATTAGAAGAGTGAATTTTCTGTCGATTGGTGTAAAAACGTAAAAATGTCGATTTTTGTAGTTAAGTTACACTAAGCCCTCGAATTTGTGATGGACAAAGAAAGTGCTTGGTAGTAGATATCTGTGAACTACTCCCGTTTCTGCTACCGGAATTGTACCATTCCGTCAATAATCATCATCTCAATCATCAGTTACTGTGTGGTCTATGTACTTAGTTTGTTTCCCATAGTTCACCGAGGGCAACGCTACGACTACAAAAATATCTAGTTACACCACCTCACTTCCAGAGGGGAATGCTTGGTTGAATAACGCAAAAGCAAGTAGCCGACATCGGATAAAGTACAGTACTGTCATTTTATGAGAAGACTACAGTACAGCGGAAACCCGGCGTACAATTTCCAATCGATTACTTTAATACACAAGCAACAGTCACACACACGTTCTGGTGCAGAACTAACTGCTGGGATGTTTTATAGAACTGGGCCCACGCTGCGGTCGGGAGAGCAGAAGTCGGCCGGCGGCGGAATTAAGCGAAGTTTCCTCGTAAAATGAAAACACTATGTATGTATGTATGTATGTATGTATGTATGTATGTATGTATGTATGTATGTATGTATGTATGTATGTATGTATGTATGTATGTATGTATGTATGTATGTATGTATGTATGTATGTATGTATGTATGTATGTATGTGTTGTATGTATGTATGTATGTATGTATGTATGTATGTATGTATGTATACGTATATATATTCAGGGTGCCTCAGGAGGAATGTAAAATTCTTCAGGATAATATAGTTTAGGTTAACCTATATAGATTTAATTTGATTACCTATGTCTGAAGTCTAACGGTTGGGAAGAAATTAAGGGTAAAATATTGGAACATCTGGCTAAGCCAGATGTTTTGTACAAGGTAGCACCTGAGCACCGCAACATCAGCGCAACACACACAACTGAATACACATTCACTTAATATTTAATTCGCGTATTCTCACAGTTAATATTACTCTGACCTAGAATCCGCAATGACTTGAAATAGCTACTGCTTTACTCTTACATGAAAAACACAGTGATTGTTCTGACATTGTTAATTGCGTTTTGGCATTGAAACTCAAGAACTGAAGACGGATAGGTTCAAGAAATAGTATTTAGCATATGCATACATGCTTTTTGTATATTGATTTTGTGAATACAATGTATTTTCTGCTGTTGAGGAATACAGACAACAGTCTCCATCTAGCTGAGTGTTTTCCCGTGTTTACAGGATGTTATCTGAAACTGGTAAGCTACCAAGTGTTTCATTGAGGTTAGAAAGAGAATCCGCACCGGTGCCTGAAATGAATTTGAAATTCTTGGAATCCATGAGAAAGGAAACCTTAGTAACCTTAGTAATATGCCTTGTGTAATTATATTATTTAATTTTGTTACCGAGTTTGTACTTAATTATGAAATAAAAATAGTGGAACAACATGAGATACAACATTTTCAATAATGTATCATATCACAATGTCCTAAAACAGAGGCGTTCAGAAGTGAAGAGGACAAAAGGTATACTACATAATACGAGTAGGCTACTGGAGGCAGTGGTGGCATTTAGCCTACTGTTGTTAGCAATGTCTGTGTCAAAGGAATGTTCTTCTGGACCGGTGTAAAAAAAAAGGGAAATTTATTTCTGAGTGGGAAGAAACGTTATTTTGTCGCGAGAATGAGGGCATCATCCAATATCTTATTTGTTCTAAAATGATAGGCCTATGTGGAAGTATGTCCCGCGCCGTGGTGTCGTGGTCTAAGGAATCCTGCCTAGGACTCGCGTTACGGAATGCGCGCTGGTTCGAGTCCTCATTGGGGAAGAAATTTTCTCATGAAATTTCGGCCAGTGTATGGGACCGGTGCCCACCCAACATTCGTGATGCACTTGGGGAGCTACGATAGATAGCGAAATCCGGCTGCGAAAGCCAGCTACAACGGCTGGGAGGATCATCATGCTAACCACACAACACCTTCATTGTAGTTGGATGATCGCCCACCTCTGCTTCGGCATGTGGGCGTGAGGCCAGCAGCCGGCTGGTCGGTCTAGGCCAGTGACCGGCATGTTCCGTGCTCTGTGACGTCATACCATGGAACCGCCACGCTCTTTGCTCGGCAATCTCTACATACTGAGCACAGCGAGGAGAGAAGGTTCAACTGAACAGTGGTGGTACGGCGCCTATGCAAGACAGAGCGCGATCCATTCGTCTGAGGTAGCATGGAAACAGCACAATTATAATACATTTGTACGAAAACAAAACTATACAGCCGTGATAAATCAATGTAACAAAATATTTTGCTTTGTAATAAAATTTAATATACTTATAATAATATGAAATTCATAATACAGCCAGCTGCAGAAGCGTTCGCATTATGTAAATGAGGCTCCGAAACTGCTATGAATATGCAAATATAGAAATAAATAATTTAAGCAGTACTACAACACTTTGTCTACTCGGAAACTTGAAAATAGTTCAAGTGTTTTTAACAGACATTTTCCTACACAATATACAGATTGAACTATATAGGCCCTAACTTGGTGAGTAGTATGCAAAGTATATTTCAACTTTTGAAACACACCATCACTTTGTGTTACTGTCGTGCCCAAGCTAAATGCTTTGTCGAGATCAAACTGTGTTATGGAGTATGGAGGAATGGCGAAGTGTTTGATTTGTGGCAAGCTGTTTCAGCATGTAAAGAAATTCAATATACATTGCCATTATTCTGTATACCACACAAATGATTATGACCAGGGAAAGGATTTATATGTAAATACATATTTACTTATAAAGCTAATATAATTTATATTTTGCATTATCTTTATGTTTCACAATGTGTAGGGTTGAAAAATCCTACTTTTATTTTCCATATTTTTCCATATTTTAGAGTTTAGTACATATTTTCGTTAATTTCCATATATTTTCCATATTTCATATAAAACAGTCCATATTATATTAGGTTTAACAATAAAACAAAACAAAATTCCATTAACTTTTAAAAATACATTTCAACAATAGAGATTTAAACACATGTTCAGTAATCCCTTTAACATCAGAGTTATTTGAAAATTAGCAGTCCTATCAACAATGGGAAAGTAAGTTACAAAACTGTATTAATTTAATTTAAAATTTTTAACAGACTTCAGTTGTGCAGCTCAACAGTTAAATGCCAGTCAGAGTACACATAGGTTCAGTTTTGTAAATCATACTATAAAGACGGTAAATATGCCAAAAGTACGTCATTCAGTCAATTTAAAATCAAAACTAACAAGTTACATTTCAGAATTTAAAGAAGATGGTTTATCAACTGACAATAAAATATTATTTTGTAATTTGTGTCAGTGTGCAGTATCATCTACACAAAAGTTCCTGGTGCAACAACACATTACAACTAGTAAACATCAGGCCAACAAACAACTAAATTCCAAGCAGAGACAATTGTTTTTAACACAACCAACAACATCGAATGTAAGATCTGAGTTTAACATCGACCTGTGCCGTTCTCTCATCTCTGCTGATATTCCTCTCTACAAACTAAAGAATAAGGTCTTCAGGGAATTCCTTGAAAAATATACTCAACATACAATCCCGGATGAGTCAACACTTAGGAAGACGTATGCTCCATCCATCTACGATGAGACAATACAGAAGATAAGAGATGAAATTAAAGATAGTTCAATTTGGGTTTCCATTGATGAGACTCCCGACAAAGAAGGTAGACTTGTTGGTAATGTAGTTATCGGTTTGTTAAGTGAACAATATTCTGAACGAATTCTTTTACATTGTGATGTTCTAGAAAAGTGCAATAACAAAACTATAGTTAAACTGTTCAACGAAGCTATGGGTATCCTGTGGCCAAAGGGTATTATGTACGATAATGTGTTATTCTTTATTAGCGATGCTGCCCCTTATATGGTCAAAGCTGGACAAGCATTATCTGTTGTATATCCTAAATTGACTCATTTTACTTGTGTGGCGCATGCATTTCATCGTGTGGCAGAAGTGGTCAGAGACAATTTCCCTAAAGTAGATTTGTTGATTTCATCAGTGAAAAAAGTATTTCTCAAAGCTCCCAGTAGAGTTAACGTGTTGAAAGAAATGTACCCTGAAATTCCATTGCCACCAAAGCCAATTTTAACTAGATGGGGTACATGGCTAGAAGCAGTTGAATATTATGCCGAACATATAGACTCTATTAACAATGTTCTCCTTGCATTGGACTCTGAAGATGCAGTCTCAATTGATACTGCGAAAACAGTTACCTGTGACATAAGTGTGAAGAATGACTTAGCTCACATTCAGCATACATTTTCATGCATCATAAAAACGCTCAAAAGTCTCCAAAATAGGCACCTTTCACTATCTGAAAGTTTTGAAATTATAAATAGTACTGTGGAACAACTGAATCGTGGTAGAGGTAAAGTTGCAGATGCAGTAAGAGCTAAGGTGGACACTGTACTTTCAAAAAACCCTGGATATGAAGAACTACAAAAGGTTGTTGCTGTGATGAGTGGTGAATCAACAGTGAAGATTAACTTGGACTTATCCCCAGCAGACATTGTGAAATTGAATTATGTACCAGTTACTTCTTGTGACGTCGAACGCTCTTTTAGTCAGTATAAATCTATCCTCAGAGACAATAGAAGAAGATTCACTTTTCAGCACTTGAAAGAAATGTTTGTAACCTATTGTTATGGTAACAGACAATAAAAATTGTGTTTTGTTGAAACTACATTGGAAGATAAGGTACGTCCATTATATTTTTTGTTTAGTTTGATTAAAATGTACCAATATTTAACGTACATAGTCATTTTTTTATAATTTTAAGTCCATATTTAATTCCATATTTTGGTAAAAATCCATATTTAATTCCATATTTTGGTAAAAATAACTACATATATATTTACATATTTCATATATTTTTAGTCCATATAAATCCGTTCCCTGATTATGACAAATATGGGAGAGAATATCGACAAATACTAGTGCAGCAATTGAAAGATAAATTGTTGAGTGAAGCTAGGGAACATACTGTCAGTGAATCAATGGTAAGCTTAAGGCTTAAGATATAGGATTTCACTTACTTACTTACTTACTTACTGGCCTTTAAGGAACCCGCAGGTTCATTGCCGCCCTCACATAAGCCCTCCATTGGTCCCTATCCTGAGCAAAATTAATCCATTCTCTATCATCATATCCCACCTCCCTCAAATCCATTTTCATATTATCTTCCCATCTACGTCTCGGCCTCCCTAAAGATCTCTTTCCCTCCGGCCTCCCAACTAACATTCTATATGCATTTCTGGATTCGCCCATACATGCTACATGCCCTGCCCATATAGGATTTCACTAGCCATTGCAAAGAACATGCGTTCTTTTAATGACGGGGAATTTGCCAACAATGTTGCCATCATGACCGCAGAGTAGTTATTCCCTAGCAAAATACAGGAATGTGATTCCATCAATTTATCTCCAAGAACTGTCGTATCATTGCTGCACTGACGCCACTGCGCTGGTGCGTGATAACAGTAATACTACTCAACTGCTCGCTCTTCCAAGCTCTTGAGGCTTGACTGGCTCTTACGTCATAACTGCAGCTTCTGCCGGCCACTGGTCTAGGCCCTTCACGGGCTGTATCGCCACGGATTATATTATTATTATTATTATTATTATTATTATTATTATTATTATTATTATTATTATTATTACTTGGAATGTATATAACTAATATAAGACAATATTACATGGCCGATCATTCTCTATATTCACAATTGAAAGGTAAGCTCCAAACTATTTCTTGGACAACTGCGTATTGCTGTAACCGGCATAACACTTGATTTTGAATCCATCATTTCTAGTCACAGAAGCTGCGCAAAAGAAAGTGAAGAAGAAAACGTGACAATGAAAAAGAAACAAAATGACAATAAAAAGTAAAAGAATAAACTGAAAATTGAAAATAACACTTAGGGACCGTCAAACATTTTTATTTTCAGAAATTATTTTATGTTAGGCTAATTACCACATGGCTATAATTATTAATTATGTTAATGAGTTTACAAGTTAGTGAACGGTCCATAAACATAGTTAATTTGTTTTTGATTCGTTAGGTCAAAAGTTTAGGGATTTATACTGAAGAATAAAGTTGGGCTATATTATTTGCATGCAAGCATTTAAAATGTTTGAATATAAAATTAATGGTTTCGTTTTTGTAAATATCTATGCCATGTGATTATCGATTTCATAAAGGTTTGTAACTTAGTTTACGACACTAAATACATTTTTTTTCGAACAAACATTAGCTTTTCAATATATCTTAACACTGAAATGTTTCATAGTATAACTTTGTTCTACAGAATTCATGGCCATCTTAGTAACTAGATAAGCTCTCATCAGCAAAACACTATAATCAGCCGCTGCTTCAGTTCTTTCTCGAAATCGCCTCCCAACCTACACGCGTTACCTATGCATTTCTTTGAATTTCCTCAGTTTATCGTTTTGAGAACGTCTGTTCTAAAACGCAGAAATACGTCTATAATGCATCTCTCCATTCAATCAATAACTTCCCAACCGCTACATTTTGTTTACACTTGGTTTATCAGGTTAAATCGATGTACATTAACCCAAACTACATTATCCTGAAGTATTTTACATTCCTCCTGAGACACTATTGTGTATATAATAGACTATAGTATATAATTATGTCGAGTGGATCATTTAAGTTCATAAATGTTACGAATAAAAGTTAGTTAACTTTAAGAGGGAAAGTAAACTGCAATATTTATGTTGTATTTGAAGGACATTTTCAAACTAATTTGAAGATGAGTCTAATTTCAAACAAAGAAGCATATGTGTTTTCATATTCCTTGCAGAAAAATTAACAGCGTTTGTCTAAGTATTTTTTTGTAATTTAGCGTGTAGTTTCTGAGATATTTGTAAAGTAAAAATTGATACATGTCATAATCGTCTAACGTTTTGTTATAAAAACAAAAAAAGGTAACATTCAATTCGATTATTTTGTAACATTCAATCAGATTGTTTTAACCAGAAAGTTGATCGATGTACCTATTCCAGAAAATATGCAGGATCTCATGAAATGTTTGTGCGAATATTGAGAAGTAATCTGATGTACTACACATCAATCTCTTCTTAAAGAATTGTAAATTGCATTGAGGTGCAAGATCATCTAGTTGAATTTTAAACTTTTTTTTTATTTTTATAATAAAAATTTAGATGCTTATGAATTTTAGAATATTTTTAACAATTATTACTTTTCAAATATATATATATTATTATTATTATTATTATTATTATTGTTATTATTATTATCCAAATATTGAAACCCTATTTTACCCCTTGGTATATTAGGGTTGTAGTTTGTTTCATGTGAAATACATTATGTAGAGATAATATACAATTTTAAAGAAGAAGTAGTAGTAGGCATGTGTCATAGTTACAATATAAATCATTAATTAATAGACATTAAACAATATTAAATACATTATACAAGAATTGCATTCTGTTAAAAAAATTAAGTACATAGATCAGAAATTATAAACAAAGGTGTAGAGATATTGCAAGAATATGACATAAATTTGCGAATTTATACATAGTTTTAAACAATAATAAAGAGATAATGCACAAAATTGACTTAGTTACAAATTAAACACATAGGGTGCTTTGCATAGACATTTCGCTAGCCCGCGCTACGAGCGTGCTAAAGTAGCCCCGGCTATCGACTGATTACTTGTACAGGATTCATATCATATCGCTAACACTGTTTATGAATACGAAAAACGGTAGTTCGCTGATCATTCATCGGAAGCCCGCACTAAGAATGTCTATGAATATGACCCCTAATGTATAGGTAGTAAGAACAAACTATAGGAAGGAATACGGAAATGATATTCATTTGATTTTGGTTATAATATAAATTCCTTAATTAGAAACATTCAAGCAATAAACAGCAGCAAAAAAGATAACAAATGAAATAACTTTGTTACAATTTTCGATGCATGGTTTGCGATAGTAAAGAGATAAAAACAAAATTACTTACGGTTACAAACAATATGCCTGTCATAAAACACTGAACAATAGTAAAATCCATAATACAAATATAGCTACTATTTATTATTACGATGTACCGAAGTACATATGACATTTCCATGCAGAAATTCTGCGTCATCATATGATGAAGCATGCGTGGAGCGGAGAAAAATTCTCTCCAGCACCGGGATCAGAACCCGGGTCTTCAGCTCTACGTGCAGACGCTCTATCCACTGAGACACACCTGATTCTCATTCCGATGGCGGATTGAATCCTCTCAGTTTAAGTTCCGCCTCTTAGGTTCCCTCTAGTGGCCAAATCTCATGCACTGCGTCACAGATGTGACAGAGGCACAATGTCCAACGCATTAATGTGCAGAGGTGCACTCATTAAGAGTAACTGAGTGGCCGGGATCCTACGGAATGAGCGCTGTCTTAAATCACAAGGTGATTATTTTCGCATATCATATATTATTACGACGTACCGAAGTACATATGATATTTCCATGCAGAAATTCTGCGTCTTCATATGGATAGAGCGTCAGCAAGTACAGCTGAAGACCCGGGTTCAAATCCCGATGCCGTAGAGAATTTTTCTCCACTCCACCCATCCTTCATCATAGTTATTTTTGTTATTACTCTTGTTATGTCCCAAAGACAGACAACTGTTTTAGATAGTGTAATAGGATTTTATATTATCAATAATTTACATACACATAATAGCTATAAAATATCTGTTAAACTATGCTCTAAATAAAAATGAATTACATAATTCTTTTTTGTACGAGAGTAAAAAATTAACCACATTCTTCCATTATAAAATAGGTTGACCTTCAAATGACTTTCTCCATATACAACACAAAGAATGCAATTTGCTTTCCCCTTGAAGTCAATTAACTTTAAGTTAAAACATTTCTTTCTTAAGCATTTCATTTTTTAGATCTTTCGCATAATCAACTTAAATGGTCTCTGTATACTCTGGCATTCCTTTTTTCCATATTTATTTCATGTATCAGTACACAGATTTGCTTATGGCGAGATACTGTATTCTTGTCAAGATTTATGTGCTTTGCCATGTTGCATATCCTTCCGGACATTCTATGATTTTAATCGATAATGGATTAATCTTATTGGTCTATTCGTTATGTGTCTTGTTTTTCTCTCTGTCCATTATCGATTGTTTGTGACGTCTGTTTTTCCTTGTCCTGGTTCGAGGCTAGGCAGGTGCGTAGGAGGTATATCGCTTCGTGTACGCAGAGAATGAGGCCTCTTGTATCTTCTAGAGACGCTCAACAAGAAGGACGTGAGGAGAGTTTCCCCATTACGGTGGAGTGATGAGCGTTTGGTTTTCTTAACACTACTCTACTTTTATAGGAAGTTTTGTCTTTGTTTCTTACGTTTATAATAATTTATTGTAAATGTGCACATATATTTGTTTAATTTGTTTTCTTCGTGTGAGTATATGTTACTCAAACGTTTGAGCCTAATATATATATATATATATATATATATATTTAACTTTTATATTCTCTGTGATAGCCTGATAGCCATTTTTCTATTAGAGGTTCTGAAGGGGCATCCATGCGGGATGATCACAGATCCAAAAAGTAAACAATGAATTTCACGCGAGGATTTTTTTAAGATACCCTTGAATTGCATGCCTGCACAACTGTCATAAGGGAAAGGTCGAATCCCGAAAGCAGAACAAAATTAATTTGAAAGAGACTCTCAACAAAAGGATGGGTAAATGCGTGTAATACAAAACATATTCTCTTTTTTAAGCATTATTCCAGAGTGCTTTTTATTTCATTTCCGCCTCCATTTACTGAGGAATATAGTGGTTGGTGTCACTTCCTGTTCCTCTAACATTGCTTTATCTTTTTGTCCATAATTATTGTGTAACCTGCTGATTTGTTTAAGTACACCAGGGATGCTCAAACGGTGCACAATGTACTTGTACCGTCAGCTGTGTCGCTGTGCTGTGGCTCGTAGTACGTGTCGCCTTGTTTTGAAACGATTTTTGTACTGGGAGATACTATTTCAGAACTTGTGAAAATAAAAAGACGCCCCCAAGCAATTTTGCAATGCCCTAATTGAGTTGCAGATCTTGCTTTCAAGGTATAACTGGTCACCTCTATAGTCTACGCTAAATGTGTAAGAAAACCATCTAATAACAGATATGGCAGGCAAAATTAACGACTACAGAAACAAGCTTCCTCAGGGAAAGCCAGTTTTCAAAAGAAAATATTCTACGTTTCTCGGATTTAGGTAAGTAATAGTAATATGCGTTACAAGAGCGGTATGTTGAAGTTTTCATGTTCGAGAAAAAGTTTGAAAAAGCGAAACGTAGTTGAGCTTTTTTAATTTCCGATAATTGAAAGAAAACATACCGCTCGTGTATAGTACATTATTTTGTGCGAAGATCGTTTATTACATATCTGAAAGAGGAATTTCTAATTAGTTGCAATGAAATCTCCATCTTGGTTTCTGTCCAATGACGGCAAATTAGCAAAGAAAAAATATCTATCTTCAACATTGTTGCTTTAAAATGTTTTCTGTGTTTACTATACACCAGTAGGCCGTGATATACGTCTGTCTTCCCCCCCCCCCAGTCTATAAATGCGAACTTAAAACAAACGGTAAGGTTATGTAATGATTTATTTTTCATTTTAATATTTTACCAATATTATTTATATAACATATTGCAGTAATAACATCGGCAAGTTTAATTTTGTCGGTCTTGTTCATTTTTTCACGGCTTTCTTAATGTTACTTGCATCACGAATGCAGTAACTTTAGTGGAATGGTAGAGTTTACTCAATTTTTGCAAATATTTAAAAACAATAATTAACAGTGCAATTTAGATGAAATTGCAGTGGTAAGTTTCCAATTTATAATTATTACTATATTGAAAATTTCTAAAAAATAATATGTTAAAAGCCTAAAGCAGTAAAATCAATATGTCACTTAAGCGGTAAGAAGAGGGAAATAGTTGTGTGTGTTAGGTTGGGAATACTGAATGTGGAATTTTACACTTTCCGCGGATTGGTTTTGTGCGGAAACCAAGCAAATACGCACGATCTCGCACAAACGCAATTTATTTATATTTGTTGTTGTTTAGTCAACTGTCCGAAGACAGATCTGAACCTCACAAGTGATACCAAGAAGACATCACTTATGAGGCAACTAGGGCAGGAGATAATAGGGTAAGGCGGACAGTTCGTTTCCTCCTCCATTACATACATCGCCGACTAGTTACATAATATTAGACTACACTAGTCAGACTTCAGATGCATACAAACAATTGCTCTTCCTTTGACATACGTATATCATCAAGTGAGATATACTGCCTGGTAATAGTTGTACATATCAGCCAGAACCTCAATCAGAGACTTATTTACATTCAGTACATCGCAATGTCTGAGCACCGGGAAAGGAAATACGAGTAGATGTTTCACTTAAAAAGAACTCTTATCTTTCTACTAGATTCTATGCTATCACTTACCTTAATACATTTTTGTGCAAATTGTGCACTTTATTTCTGGTTTAAAAATATTAGGAGTAGTTGCTGAAGATAGGCTACTTTAAAGACAATTTGCTTTGGTTGGCAGGGTTTCTAGAGTACGAGACAGCAATATATGCCAATTGTAAAAATTCAGGTAAACTTCATTTATTAGAACCCCTGGTGTCACAGTTCAGTTCTCAGCAACGGGACATATTTTACGCAGAGCGGAATTTGCCTACATGTTATCATACTTTTTCCAAACTAGAATTCTCTCGACTCCATCGAGAAGCAACCTATGTGTTGTTCATGTTCCGGTCCTCTCATGTTCGTGAAAGGTTTTTCTCCGTGACTAAAAATACGGAACCAAAACTGTAATCGGGTCGTGATGGACGAAAACCTAAGATGTATTGTAAGGCCAGCAGTCGAACAATTGTCCCTCATATTACTGGAATTATTAAAAAAAAAAAAATTAAAAATGCTATCTTGCACAATTTTCCTATTCAAAATATGCCGTACGCAAAATACACCTATAATACTGAGAATATTTTGCGCCGCTACTATAGGGTGCAGAGTGAGATAGACAGTGCGTCGGACAGAAACATAGCACAGTCTAGTATATACAGTCACGAAGCTTGAGTTGTGAGAGTACTAGGAACAATAGACTGTGCCGGTACTATTTCGCATTGTCTGTAATGAGGCGGTAGTAGCGATCCTAGTGGTTAGCAACTATCTATGGATGCATATTTACTACGTATTGAGCTTCGTGACTGTATATACTAGACTGTGGACATAGTGTGGCAGTAAGCGGTAGTGGGGGAGGGGGTGCATTTCCTACGAAGCAACTTTGCACTGTGCTCTGTGCACTAAGCAGTACATTGCATGGCCAGCGGCTCTGAAGTATCCCATTTCTTAGATTATTATTTGTCCTCTGTTTATCTCGCAAATTGTCTAAACTTCGCTTTCATAGCTGTCCTCCCAAAATGTTGTCTACGTTGCGTATGTTATTTATAGGTTATCGTAATTTTTGTCTCGTACCTATGTTTCTGTATTGAAATAAGGTTGGATGATGGAATTAGCAATACCAGATTTGGATGAAATCTGCAAATGGAATTACTAATAAGATATCTTGTTGACTGTGGTATGCCGCAGTGGATGTATTGAATACAGTCTAGTCGTAGAATCTGTTCAATGTCAAAGAGAAATCACTGTAGTCTTAGATGGATACTCAGTGTTGTGATTAACTCCACTTGAAGGGAGTTCGGTTGTATGTTCATCTAATTTCGTATCGAAAGAGGGTCAAGTATATGCTTGTGTTGAGTCCTATTAGAGATAAGCAGAACCTCAGTAATTAGAGACAACAGCATCTTCAACTTATATAAAAGTAGGTTGGTCGATTATTCTCTCCTGCAGCACATAATAATTAATTTACTGAGTCTTCTCAATGGATTTCTGTTCAATTTATACTCATTTTCAATTTGTGTACTTCGTAGTATACAGCTACTCCGGGAAAAATGGAAATTCTAGCGAAAAATTCTTTCTCAGATATATTTGTTTATTATTAGTGTAAAATTAGATAAACTAAAAATAAATATTCTAATGTTTTATTTTCAAAAGGAAAATATTTTACAAGTTTTATGGACATTGAATCTCAGTGGTCGTGGCTAAGTAATAGATACTGTTTAATTTTCCTAAAGTTTGCAGCTGTTAATGTATGTTTTTCAAGGAGCTACTGTTGAAGGCATATTTTGAGAGTCTGCACTGTTAATTCCAGATCTCCAGGACCAAGGAATTTTTTACTCTGTACAGTATTTTTCCTACTTTTTTTCCTCAGTACTTTCGGTTAATAACAATTAATCTTACTGTTCAAATTAATATTTTGAGTTAGAAATGCCACAATTGTTTTGAAACTGGAAAATGAAGGACATTAACTCATCTTTAATATCTGTGACACAATATGTGTTACATCCGTGACAAGGACGAAACAGCTATAAAATAGGCATATTCACCGATTACATTTTTGTGCGCTAAGTGGATGCCATGTGCTTTCATAGCTTTCACATGGACACTATGAGAATGAATCTTTTTTTGCTTGAAGCAGGCAGTTATCTGAGTTTTACACTTTTTGTTAATAAGTTGTGAAGTTAGATCACAAATCTTGTAACATCCGTGAAGGAACCTTTGCTTTATTTTCTGCAATAATAATACATTTTATTCGACACACTTTTTTTCTGTAAAATGATACTGAACTTCTAAATTGATTGCAATAATAAAAGATGCAAAGTCATTTTATTTTAAATAAATATAATTTTAAAATAGTAAAAATGTAACATTCGTGACAACTGGAATGGCTGTATACTTACACTTATGAAACCTATTATTCTTGGTAATAATGTCCATCTTTTGTAAGTCAAACTTACTTTGGGACTAATTATTATTTGACGAAACATGTCCATTTGATTTGTCCATTGTTATGTGATCTCTTATACAGAGGGTGGTTTCCGATCTCTGGAAATGAATTTTGAATGAAGTCATATGCGTCAGTATTCACAAGACAGCTGAACTGTGGTGAGAGGTGACAGACCAATAGTAATTGATTTCTTACTCAGAGTTCACGGTGTATCAAAGTAGCAATGACCAAGAAAATTGAGCCTTTTTGGGAGCGATGCATTGCGACACTTTTCAATGCCAAGTACAGTTTAGTGAAAATAAAAGAATCCTGCAAAAAAAAAGTGGTTTCGTTATTTCCAAGAAAGGTATCTTCTGTGTACCTAATAGGACTAGTAAAGCTCGGATGGGATTAATTTGTATCATTTCGGGGGTTTCGGCTTGCGGCGGGAGGTGGATTTGCTTCCCTCTTCCCCTCTGGAATTAATCCCATTCGAGCTTTGCCAGTCTTAATAGGTACACAGAAGATGTCTTTCTTGGAAATAACGAAACCATGCTTTTTTTTTTGCAGGTTTCTTTTATTTTCACTAAACTGTAGGTGACATTGGAAACGTCGTAATGTACCTCTTCCAAAAAGCTCGATTTTCTTGGGCATTGGTGCTGTGAGACACCGTGCACTCCGACTATGAAATCACTCACTACTCGTCTGTCATCTCTCACCACAATTCTGCTGTCATGTGATTCCTGACGCACATGTCATTCAAAATTCGTTTCCAGAGATCGGACACAACTCTGTATAAATCGTATATTCGGCAGATACGTTTGGCCATAGCAACAGCCTGTGTTTATTAAAATTGTTATACACAAAGCTTAAATTACTACTGCTGTTGTTTCTCATCATTTGTTTTATTTTAAAGTTTGTTTGTTGTTATGGTTTTCCTATTTTCATCGGTGACCGGGGGGCAAGTTCGGCAATTGCAACATTTTCATAAATGCGTATGTATAGAAGTTTTTCATAGTTGTGCTGGAGTTTCACAGTTGTTATAGTACGTTCTTGCGAAATGTGGTCACCGCAGAGCTGTGAGTCCTTGTAAGATAACAGAAAAACGTCTCTATCCTAACAGAGATTCGTAGTGTTTCGGACCTAATGAAATAATTGAAAGCGTGTCATATGTTTCACTCTCCTTCTTTGAGGATTTTGAACAACGCTACATATTCTCAAGTAACAAGATTCCGTTGTCAGTCTCATTCAGCATTCCATGTCGAGTGTCAATATTTTAACAGAAATCAAGTTTTCAGATATAATTAGTTATCCAAATGCTTACTTTATACAAGATATTAGTTGTAAACAAATACTTTCCCTAACATTCAGAGCGTAGTCTTTCTTCTCCAAAAGCTTAACTAGTAAGTCAGAAACAGTAGAATTCTGTCATGAGTGGTATGCTCGATTATTTAATGCAAAATTTATTCTGGTTTGACTTCCAGGTTTAGCTTCCTGTAAAAGTGGTTTGAATAATGTTCAAGGGAAAAACTATTCTGATTTGGCTTCCAGGTTTAGCTTCCTGTAAAGCTGGTTTGAATAATGTTACAGGAAAAAACTATTCCGGTACTGGGTATCGAACTCAAGACCTTTGGCTAAGTACTACAACGTTCTACCACTGAACTATCCAGGAAGGGCAGAATTGGACCGTAATCGTGTTTCGTTCCTGAATAACTCTGTGATGGAGCGTTGGCGCGCTTAACCAAAAGTCTCGGGTTCGATACCCCGTCCCGGAACAATTTTTCCCTTTAACATTATGCAAAATTTATTATTTTTTTATGACTTCGGTGGGTGTCTAGGCTTACATAAATGCTTATTATTACTGAGCAATACCGTCCTTATCTATCATTACATAAGCTCATATTAAGAATAAAATAGAATATATTTTACCATTTAATGGATTAACTTCGGATAAATTCCTAGAGCTTAAGGGATTAGATACAGCTTACGGCACTAAAATTTTGGAAATATTAAACATTTTTTCCTCCATTACTGTATCTTGTACAATAATGAAAATTAGCGTGTGTGTGTGTGTGTGTGTGTGTGAAACACTGTCCTTCTGCTATATGAAAAAAAAAATTACGGTTTAAAAACATTATTTACATTTCTTTTTTTTTTAATTTAGATCACTATGCAGTGATGAAGCGTTTCCAACATAACTAAAAAACTATCCAACATTGTGTGATGAAATTTTTTGTGTGTGTATTTATGAATGTCATATCTACAGTGTGGTAGTCATGTAGCAAGACAGCAACAAGGCAGATGGGCGCGAGAAACCACCATGTGGGACCCGTACATGGGAAGGAGAACACAAGGCAGGCCAAGAATAAGATGGGCAGATACATTCAAGCAGCAGCTGGGAGGGAACTGGTCAACCATCGCCCGCAACAGGAACGAGTGGAGACAGATAGTGAACAAACTCATATAGAACTGAAATTTGACAAACTCTATGTATCTCACATAGTGAATGTGAATGTAAATATTGTTCACGTGAAATAGCTCATTATGTGAACCACACCAACCGAGCTTCCCCTCCTGTAGGAGGCCCTAGCCCTTCATGGGACACAGTGGCTTCATTCATTCATTCATATCTACAATATGATGCAAGATCACTTCTCTCTCTTTGATAGATTGTTTGATAAAAAAAATCATTTAAAAATGGTCAAATAATAGTACTTTCTTATACCACAAAATAAAAAAATATATTATTTATTAAGGAATGTAGTTGAAAGAACATGATAGTGTAATTGTGAGTTTCAGCAATAAAGTAAGAGAGAAAGAACATTAAAAAGTTAACAAGTTTATGAGTTATGAGGAAAGTGATTCATCACTGCACAATGAACTACCACCATTATAAATTTTGAAAAAAAAAAAAAAATTAATCGTAAAAATATTTTCTCCATATAGCAAGAGGACAATGTTTTACACATACCAATTTTCATTATAGTACAGGATACAGTAATGGAGGAAAAAAAAAAAATGTTGAATATTGCCAAATATTTTACTGCTGTAAGCTGTATTTAATCCCTTAAGCTCTAGAAATTTATCCAAAGTTCATCACATTTCGAGTTTTTAAAGTATGCTGGATATACTGTACATATATTACTTTTGTCATTAATACGACATGAACTCAACACGACCCCTGAACTCTTACCTAAGAAAGCAGAACGTCACAGGGACAAGAAATTTTACACCAACTACCATGAGTTTCACGCAAAGACTGAACTACTCGCGTTAAACATACCACGGCCGGCGTGTAAGTATGACAGTAATATACATTAACTGCTGTCTTACTTGATATTTATCAATGCAACATTACATTTCCGTGAGAAGTTTTCTTACAAATTTATTCTAAATTCTCAACAAGGAAATGTAGATTTTTTTTCTTCCCATGGAACAAAATAGGCCTATATGGGAGTCGCGACAATTTGTCCCGGTCAATTTGTCACTACTACACTTCGGTTCAGAAAATAATTCGTACCTTCGACGATTCGTACATTTTACAAGTTTGTCCCGGTCAATTGGTTCCATTTTAATTCGTACCGAACAATAGGTTATGTACCACAACAATGCATCAAAGAATGTCTCGTTTTTATGAAAGCGACAATACTTTAAACTGAATAAAATATTCTAAATTGAAAAGTATATAAATACTGTACCGTAAAGTGTATAAATTATGGATCGTCCAAGGTTAACGTTATCAGAGAAGGGGAAACCAAAATTGATATATAAGGTGTATCTTCATACGGAGCACAGAAAAATGGAAGAAAAATTGAATGGAGATATGAGAAAAGAGGAGAATGCGTATCGCGAATACATATATCAAATATAACTCGTGAAGTCCTTAAACGGAGTAACCATTCCCATGGACCTGATTGGGACAGATGCAAGGCTTGGAAGTGGTGTCACGTAATAAAGAAGCTGCAGTATAGTCCAATGATTTTACTAATTCTGTAATAAGCAGTAAGTAGGAGAAACAAACAGCGAAACTTATCTGAAATTTCCAAAAACTGATTCATTAGACGTTCTGTACAAAAAGAAAGGCTTAAACTACTACTTCATCACATCTCGAGTTGTAGCACATCTCATGGATACCTGACCGATTTATAGTTGACAATAACGGTCATAAATGGTTGCTACATTTCAATCCTAATAGTAAATTAACAATCTTTGATACACAAGATCATCTGTGAAAACTTGTTAGATCTGAATATTGGATTTGTGATGAAACATTTGCATCTGCTCCTAAAATTATGTGTCAACTATACACGATCCATGCTAATGACAGGGGTCAGTGGTTTCCTGTAGCCATGGCCTTACTCCGAAACAAAACTAAAGCGTTAGGTTGTGAGGTGTTTACTGTGTTAATAGATAAAGTGAATACACTTTTTAGAGAGCAGTTGTCGCTCTTATTTATTTCCACTGATTTCGAGTTGAGTGCAATTAATGCAATATAAGAAACTTTTCCACGAGTAAACCAGTCGGATGTGTGTTCCTTTTAGGACAGACATTATGGCGTAAGTTGCAATCTGAAGGACTAACGGGGCAGTATTTGCAAGAGGACAATACAGACATTCGCTTGCAGTTCCATTCCCTAATTGCACTGGTATTCGTCCCTTACAGGCAGGAGAATGACGAATATGTAGTAATGGAAGCATTCAACCTCTTTCGAAAAACCTCTTCAGATGTTCTAGAGCCTTTTTTTGTGCATGCAGAGAAGAACATCATCAGAGGACGTCATCATGTACATGGATACAGACAACCTATGTTCCCAATCAATCTGTGGAACTGCTATGATCGCACAATAGGTAGTCTTCCAAGAACCACTAATCCAGTAAAAGGATGGCATCACTGACTAAACCTCCTCATGGGAAAATCACATCCTTATCTTACAGATTTCTTGCAAAAACTCTAAAACGAAGTAACCATAGTTAATATGCAAATTCTTGGATTGGACACAGGTGGTTCCCCCAAAAAGAGGAAAGCAAACTATGTTGAAGCAGACAAAAGGATAATCAAGGTTTTTAAAGATATGATGAATATAAAGATAATAAAGACATACTTGGTTACTTGCGAGAATACAACTGGCAATTTATTTTAAGATTCTGTGGCATTCATTGTTTTCAAATGTTTATTACGTTTTAACTTCCGTCTTATTAATTACTTGTAACAAATGTTTTCACAGTACAAATTGTTCAGGACGAACAGTCTGTACCGAATTTGTCATGGTAAAAATTGTGCTTGGTACAAAATACATACTACGAAAAGTACTGATACTAATTGCCAAGGACAAATTGTCGCATAATCAATGTATGTGCCTTGCCTTGTGTTTCTATGATTCAAAATCTTCACAACAAAGCAGACTGTATGGGCAGAATTCTCCAGCCATGAAATAAATAACGAGAACTGAAAGCTATAATATACGATCGATCTCTAAATAAAAGGCAATGTAAAATTAATGAATCCACAAAATTTGACAAACGTGATCTTGGTATTTTATTATCTAGACCGTAATATTTCTTGTGAGCATAATCTAGATCAAGAGGGAAATCCCGAACAGTATGAGAAATAATCTGACAAACACTAAAATATAACACCTTGAAAGAAAAAGAAATAAGATTTTTCAAGACAATCGTAATACCAATGTGAGCATACAAGTAGTCTATAAATAGTAATAGAAATGGTACTAGTGGTAATAATATTTTATATCACGGCGCGTTGAACTGCACAGGTTATTCAGTGTCGAAATTATTGAACTTCAGTCAGAAATGGTAAACTAATTTTGCTTGGAACCTGTCTCAGAGACAAGGTAGGTACCCGTAATTTATTACAGTCTATGTTCACGGCGTGGCTCTTATCTCGGATCCACCGACTAGAGCGGTAACTACATACCATGACAATTTACAAGGTGTTGCAAAAGGAAAGGTAACTGTACTGAACATTGTATGATTGTCAGTGTCATGCCATGGTTGCACGGATCACTGAGAGCATAGAGTACTATATACTACCCGCCACGGCGAACTTCCGGCTTGACCTTGTAGGTAAGTGCGCTACAGTCGACCAGGTGACTGTTTATGTTACGACACAATTACGTCACAGCGTTGTTGTTGCACATATTTTCCGCATCGGAAGTTCGCTTTGTCGGGTAGTACGTAGTACATAACGAACGTCATGTGCAGCATGTAGTTGTGTAAAGAGGGCAGACAAAACGTTTGGTTATACTCTGGTTACTTTCAGTTATCTTTTCCTTGCAACATTCTGTGTGTGTGTGTGTGTGTGTGCGTGCGTTTGTGCGTGCGTGTATACATTTATGCTTATAAGATCTTTAGTGAATATATTGCAGGACATTTCGTGCAACCGACTTCGTCTTCCATAGCACATATTTTTCAATGGAACATTTAGTCTAACCAGCTTCGTCCATGACACATCAGCCATACTGGATAGAACATTTTTGAACAAATATACTTATGCTGCATAGGCCTATAAAATTTAATGGTCCCCTAAAAGCTAATAAGCGCGATAAATTGGCAAAATTCTTCTCTAGCTTTAAAAATTAGGTGGTAAGAGAAGACCAAAAGCTTTGACTGAAGTGTGATTATAAACGATGAGTATTTTGTACCCGATATGAAGCTATAAAGAGTATTATAGTTTAACTAAATGTATCATAGTGACTAACAAAATAATTTTAATCTTATTATGAAAACGGCGTGTTTACAAAAGGAATATATTAGGTAGAAATATAGAGTAGACGAAGAGGGGATGATTAGAAGTAATGAGACGAATATAAGAAGAGCTAAATTTCTGTGTTCACTTTCACATTTTGTGCTGATGGAGGGTTGTATGGGTAGGCATAAAATCCGCCATGACTGTGGTAGATAGATTAGACAGGAAAGTTATAGTAATAGAATATTAAATAAAGAAATAATATTATTTTATTTTAAATTCAAAACTTATTAAATAGATATTTGTTACGTGTTGTCATATTCTTTCTTAATTTGTGATCATTATGTAGTTGAAGTTGTCGGATTACGAGTTGTATTGTATCTAATCCATTATGACGTGATATTTTAATGATAAACGAGTGGTTAAATAAACGAATGGGTAAATAAGTGAATGTGTAAATAAATGAACGAGTAAATACTGTAAATATCGGTCACAGTATATAAGGCACTCAGAAGCAAAGTGATACAAGTGACTTTTTTTTTTAATTGAGATAAGTGTATATTCTAAATCTTTAACGTCACTTCTGTTCAGAGAAAATGTAATATAAGTGCAGTTCCAGTCAGTGCTGCTCCATGTTGGCCTTACTCTTGTATTACAATGCATACAGAGGTTTGACTGAGAGGCAAACTAATACAAGTGCGTTGTTTACATAGTGTTGTTGCGTTTCTTTTGTTTATGACTAATTCATTTGCCACATTGAAGAGAGGTAACATATTACATATTGGAAACATCTTCGTGGAAGGCCTGCACACATTGAGCTGGACCAACTATACAATAAGGATAACTTTTGCTAAGTGAAGCAACTTGCAATAGCTAAAGAAATTCATCTCAACCATACACTACTCTTTATTTGATGGCCTGAAACATGAAGGCTGGGCCTATAATAAGGACTGCAGGACGTGGAAGAGTGCGTTGAAGAGAAAGTTCAAGAAATACTACCGGTAGGAGTCCTACAGATGCACGTCATGACAGAAACATAGATGTTGCAGCAGAGAGAGATGTGACTTCTTCAGATGAGGCTAATGATGTGATGAACAAGGACTAAGGCTGAATTTCATTTAAAATTAAACATTTTCTTAACCCTCTTCTTTCGAAGTACTAAAAACGACATCAACTGTTGCCCTAGAAATTGAATGTAATATTGAACCTATCAGACACTATGTATTAAAAAAGCATCTAAAAATACATTTAATATTTCAGGCCTCATCCAGATCTCAGATGTTCTTCAAACTGTCAGATAATATCCTGTATAATTTCTACAAAATAAACAAAGAAGAAATACTAGTCTATATCACAGACACAGTTGTGAAATTCCTCCATGGAAATGAGTAATTCCAGAACATAGCATACAAATTCCACGAAATCATTCCAAAATGATCCTCCATTCATTCTTAAGTTAGATGCCATGGAACTACTCTGAAGCACATTATAAGGATAATTTTCAAATTTATACAAATGGATCTCTAAACCCTGATGATAAGACATCAGGAGCAGGGCATTATATTCCAAAATATCAAGAAAGTTACTTCATACCATGTTCATCCTCCTCCGTCTTGACATTGAATTGCTATCTATTGATGCTGCTCTTCAGTGTGTTACTCAAATTTCTAAAAAATCTATTTGCATACATACCGACTACAAGGAAGTTATATTTAATATATAGTTAAATAGGTACCAAACTTATACGCACATAGTTGTTTCTGAATTGGAATAACTTAATTATAAGTAAACTAAAAAAACTCCAAAAGGAAATAACATTTCAATGGATACCTAGTCATTGTGGTTTACTTGGAAACGAGAAAGTCAATAACGTTGCGAAATAGGCAAGACCTCTTCAAGCGATATTTCTATCCAATGCCTTTGTTTCAGTAAAGTATAATTTTATAAACTTATGGGTCAACAATATTGGTTCTCTTCTGAAAAAGAAAAAAATTTACAGTCCGTTCAAAAGAAACCAAATGGCCTGGAAATGTACAAAAAATTGCCCAGACATGTTCAAACATTTCTAACAAGAGCCAGAACAGGTCACATTGTCACACAATTGTACCTACATCGATTTCACCTTTCTGATAATCCTACTTGTCTGTGGTGTAATAATCATGATGAAGATCTGGAACACATTCCTCTATACTGTCCATCCATAAACCACAAAAGAAGTAAATTAAAATCATCAACACCAATTGCAGAAGATACAGCTCTGCAGCATATATTGACTACTCTGGCTACTAGCAACAGGCATCTATAATGAACACTGTTCATAAAAAACAAAAACTGAATAGACTCTAGTTAACGTTATTGTCAGAAAACAGCTGGATACGTTAAGAAGACTGATTGATTCTTTCGGTTATACAGACATATTTTGTGTTATAATATGATAATCAGAAAGCTCAAATGCTGTTAAAACAGGAATGTTTGGATGTTGTAAGCAATGTTCATGTTCTTGTTTTAAATGATATACAAATACTGAAAACTGTTGCACTTATATTACTTCTCCACAAAAATATTTTCGTGGAAAAATAATACAAGTGACTTTAGGACCCTATTTGACCTAAAATGTTTTAGAATAGATAATTTCTATTTAGAAGTTAAAAAATATAGGTACCAACATACACAACTGTAAATTTAAAGCAACATAGTCCTGTAACAGATTTTTTAATTTCCTTTTCAACTTCATAGTCATTTATCTCAAATCTTACTAAATGTCACTTGTATCATTTTGCTTCTGAGTGCCTCATATATCATCCAATGAGACATTTCAAGCCAATTATAAATACATGATTGTTGTTGAGTACGTTGCATAGTGAAGTCACACTTCCATTTCTCGCTGTCAAAGTCATTAATTATAAATTCAAGTTTCTTTTAACTTGTATAAAAATGGCAGAAATTATCTTAACTATAATTCGAATGCTGATAGTTTCTCGATAATTTAATTTAGCTTAACGAATGTATGTTTTCATAATACGTTTCTCGAGGCCGAAGGTTTAGAACAGGCCTGCACAAACGGCGCTCATTGGGAGCGGGAAAGCCGTCTAACAGCTCGCCGGAAAGGTATGTTGGAATGACGTAGGCCTGCGTATTTAGAGGATAATGCACGGAGCTACCTGATGTAGTATGTATTATCAATAACTATTTCACTTTACCTATCTACGACTACATAATGGAGGAATCTAAAAGACGTAAAAGTGATCATTAGGTAAATTCTTCCAATATTGCATGGGAAAATGATTATTTTTTCACAGCAGCTGGAATCAATACTTATCTGCCACAAAAGTTTAAAGGAAAGAGGAAAACATAATATAATGCGTCACTACAAGTCCACACATAGAGATACGATGGTTTTGTTGATGAAGATCGCAGTAAAAAAATATTCAGGAGTTGAAAGTGGCATTATTACATAAGGTAGGATACGTTAGAATATTAATCTTCAACAATTTAAATATCTCTCCTCAGGGAAAAAGCCAGCTCATTGTTGATATGTTGAGGAAATTACGGGATTTAAGTTGTAAACTTACACTTTTCGTAAGCCAGTTTCGGGAAGGTAATATAGCTCACTGCTTGTGATGAAGCCATGTTAAACGATTAGGTGCAAATATTAATTGTAATTCAAAATGAATTTAATTCTAGATTCCAAGATCTTGTCTTAATTGGAAAGAAGTTTAAAGTTATCATAATAAATTTCTTCAACACCAGTTGAAACAGTGTCATACGATTTACAGCTCGAACTTAATGATTTTCAGTGTGGCCTAAAGACCGTTTGAATAATACTACTAGTCTGGTTGAGTTTCACAAGACTAAACCTCAGCAATAATATCCACGACTACACAAGCTGCCTGAAAATGTTTGCTATGTTTGGCTCAACATTTATATTTATGAACAACTTTTTTCTATTATCAACTTTAATAAAGGCAGATATCGAACATCTGTAACCGATGTTTCATTACGATCAGTACTGTTCCTTTCAGCTGCCAACAGCATAAACCCCGTTTTGATTTACTGTTAAATAAAAATATAACAAAATGATATTGTAAATTTAAGTAGCTATAGCGTTTCTATTATTTCTGTAAAATAAATATTTCTTTATTAATTAATAGTGGTATGATATTGTTTATTCTCACACTAATCTCCCCGCTTCTGCTGACGCTTCACATTTCATTAAACTAATAATTGTCCAAGATAGTTTTGTAAATAGTGAACTGGAATTCATTTCATGAACACTCATACTAGTGCTTTCGTGTACGTTTTGTGCGAGATAACCCCTTCTTCCAGTTCATCCTTATACAGAGCGCAACCAAGATCTGCATTCCGCTCTCGAGTTATGAGCCGACTCGGAGAGCGCAAATCTTGTGCAGGCCTGGTTTAGAAGCTCAATTAAATTATGACAGAGAAAATATCATGCACGAATTGTATTCAGTGTGATAATTCCAATGCGAGAAAGATGTCATTTTGATTGGAATTTTTGTAATGTTCATGTTCGCGGCAGTGACTTACCTCTTCCATAATCGTAAAGCACACAAATTTTATTACCTTTATTGCAAGGAGAACAACGCGGATATCTGAAATTTAATTTATTTAGAAACAAATGTTCAGGTTATAGCAACATAATGAACCGCCAATAATTGATAGCAGAATGCATGTTTTCTCTACCGTAATTGAATGAACCAGAGACGGTAGAAATATAATAAATGAATTATAGAAGAAAACTAAACATTTGAGAATATACACATATGAATGAGTATAGGTTTTTAACATTTAACTTGAGATAATAGGCCTAACATTTTATTAACTCTTTTCCTATCAAGTCTTATTTGTAATAATTAATGGTAGAATAATTGTTATAATTAATAACTGTTCCATGTTGAGAGTAAAGCCTTGGTTTTTCTGAACCTACGCATGGGACGTGTGAGGTGCGAGGGCCATCTCGCACAAATCCTGACTACACGAAATGTGGTGAGTGGTTTCTATGACTGCGAGATGCGAGGTCTGCGCACATCGCAGCCATAGAAACCACTCACTATCTCTCGTGTAGTCCGGATTTGTGCTAAGCTGGCCTCATACCTCGCACGTCGCATGCGTCGGTTCAGAAAAAACCAAGGCTTTAGATGTTAGCGTTTGATTGCTGATATTTTCTTCAAGTGGAATATGCATGAGTACAGGTTTACTATCGAAGCAGAGATTATGGTAAAAAAATGAGCGTAGGATGAATAAATGAACGTAAGAGAAAAAATTATCGGTTATTAATAATTTTAGAACACCATGCTATGTAGTATCAGTATAATCAGATTCTCATAGGTCAATAGAGTGTCAATGAACTGGTTGATTGGCTGTATGGCTCTCGCTTGGAATTATCTACAGGAACAAAAGAAAGCCAATGCTTATTTTACATTCATTTTGCTACCATTTCCACTCGATGAACCGTAAAGCTACCAGACGCCGATGTAGATGCGGAAAAAAGAGCAATGTGTAATGCTCTTTGTGCCACTAGTGCAGGTTTGGAAAATGAAACGGTTTGCTTCCCTTGAAGGCGAAGCACGAAAAAATGCAAACCAATTAAAGGGAAGAGCAGACACAAATCCAAACGAACTTTCAGCATTATTACTGCGCATGATAAACAGCACATGAATGAACAAACCATTGTTCAACTTCTTGATGACACACACAGGTGCGTTCACCTTGTAATATAAAATATACTCATAAACAGGCCTGCCTAGCGGAAATTGTATACAGTTATCAGGAATATAAATAGGCCTAACGTGTCGAGGTATACCTGAAAGGTATTACTAAGAGGGTTTCAGTTAACCTCACTGAACATAGTCTGGGTGAGAAGATGAGAAAACTAATGTATATCGCGCAATTGCTTTCGTTTCTCCCTGATATTTCTGGCCCAAAAACACCAGGGTAAGAATTATTTTATTTTATTTTTTAGTAGGTTATTTTACGACGCTTTATCAACAGCTTAGGTTAATTAGCGTCTGAATGAGATGAAGGTGATAATGCCGGTGAAATGAATTCGAGGTCCAACACCGAAGGTTACACAGCATTTACTCATATTGGGTTGAGGGAAAACCCCGAAAAAACCTCAACCAGGTAACTTGCTCCGACCGGAAATCGAACCCGGGCCACCTGGTTTCGCGGCTAGACGCACTAACCGTTACTCCACAAGTGTGGGCGGTAAGAACTATGTAAGTATATTTTCTGAAGGGGTGTATAAAATAGTTTGTTTATAAACGCAAATACAATAAAATTTGTTAATTTAATTTCATTATGGATGTTAGCTTTGTCTCGGACTCTCTTATCTAGTGGAAAACTGTGAGAGATAATAATAATAATAATAATAATAATAATAATAATAATAATAATAATAATGTGAAATACTGTTAGAGTAACTTATCTGAGTTACCAGTTAATCTGAATACATTAAAAATGTATAAATAATTACCTAGGACTTTCATTTATGAAGTGAAACACATAGGCTATTGAAATATAATCACTGTTCAACATATGAAGACAAAATAAATTCCTTAAAGTAGTCTGAAAAAAACTCAAATTATTAATTCTGCAGTGCTTGGGAAAAGTGACATAAGTCAATTTCCACAAACCATTTTTGGTAATTTATTGACAACTTACACTGGTGTATGTCGATTTGATTTTTTTCTGTATGAATTATAGTAATGTGAGAAATACTTACGTATTTTTTTCCAAGCGAGCAGATGTTCCGTAAGTTGTCAATAAATTATCTAAAAAGGTTTGTGGAAACTGACTTATGTCATTTTTCTCAAGCACTGTAGAATTATTCCTTATGGTTAATGAGGTGCATAAACAAATAGACTAGGTATACACGACAAAAAGAATATTATTATATTTCTATCCGTGTCTTAGAGAATACACCTATTTCGAATAAAAACATATTATATACCTAAGTTCCTTACAGCAATTGAATAAACATTGTTGACTCATAAACAATGGCCTTTCATGTTTTCCCCGTCCCTACCCTAAACCATGTTGCCATTATTTCCACATGCCATCCTCGGGTTTATCGATAGAATAGAAGTTTGCAGTTTTTAAACAGTAACTTTCTCGGTGATCAGCCCCATGCTTGGAATATCCGTTCACAAATTTTTGGCATAGACGGCTTCTAATGGTACTTAATAGTGCTGTTAAAAAGAGACAAAGATATACAGAAAGAGAGCACAATTTAGACAGATCAGGTACAAGCTTATTATTAGGAGATTGGTGATCATAGGCCCTCACGCTCGAAAAGTTACGGGGTGCGAAACAAATGCGTTAGAAATAAGTGCCCACAATAATTGGATGAAAGGATTCCAGTGTCCTTTGAGGGGAAGGAATTATGCGATATTAAAAAAAACTTAATGTCTTTCTAAAAGGAGGGATCACGCGAGCGGGAGGGTTTTGAGATCAAATGTGGTACACAGATAAAGTACGGTATATAACTGTATAAGATAGGAATTTTTTTAATTGTTTGCTTCTTACCTTAGTAACTGAACACATGTACCAAAATTGATAATATATTTGTAGCACTCGAAGTATTAATATCGGTGTCTCACAGGGGACCGTCCTCGGTCCAGTTTTGTTTTTAATATATATTAATGATTTATTGGCAATTAATTTAAAGAAATTCAATGCTGAGGTATTTTTGATGCGGATGACACGGTTGTTATTTTTGCAGGTAAAACTTGGTATAATAATTACTTTAATGCAAAAATGGCATCACATTGATTAAAAATTGGTTTGATTCCAACATACTTGTCTTAAATCATTCTAAAACTACGGTTGTACCATTTTCGTTAACATCTTTTGGTATGAAATCTCCTGATTCGCTCGTTTAAAAATTCATACATCCAATTGTTCTTCTAATAGTTGTAACTGTCCTATTCTAAATGAATCTCCTCAAGTTAAATACCTCGGAATAATAATCGACCAACATTTACGTTGAGATAAACATGTTCTTTTTCTGTGCAATATATTAAGAAAAATTATTCACTATTTTGTCATCCTACGAAATTACTTGTCTGTCCATACTTTACGACTGATTTTCCTCTCATTAGTACAAGCTACATTACAGTACGGCATTATAGGATGGGGTAGTGCTTATAGTACCTCCCTCATGCCAATAACCCTGCTACAGAAAAGAATAATAAAAATATGCCTTAATAAACGTCTTGACTATCCTTCAGAGCTGCTGTATTCAGAATTTAAAGTATTTGACTTCCATCAGATTTATAACAATGTTTTACTGAATTTCGTACATAAAAACCGAAATATATTTAATTTATATTCACATAAATATAAAACCAAAAGATCAGACAACATATGCGTGACAGTTCCTAAATGTATTACAACTGTATCATATAATCACAGTAGCAACTTCGGTCCAAGGTTTTATAACATGATAATAGATAAATTGCCAAACATACAATTTGCTAATGCTCCTTATTTCAAAAATCTATTAAAAATTGCTGTTAACAGAGAAAATTTAAAGTTCAATTATTGTGAAATGTGTTTTTTTCTTTTATTGCTTTTTACTCTGTTATTCAATAAAATGTTTTTAACATTAACTTATGTGGAATGCCCCCTGAGCACGATTATGTAACTTTTTCTGGGGGTGCTAGAGAGTTCTCATATAAAAAATCAATTTGTATCTTTGTTCTGGCAATAAAGTATTATTATTATTATTATTATTATTATTATTATTATTTGTGTTATTATTATTATTATTATTATTGGTGTCATTATTATTATTATTATTATTATTATTATTATTATTATTATTATTATTATTATTATATATAACATCTAGGCCTACTCGTACCTAAAATTAATTGGAAATTATATATGTAGGCCCACAATATTAAAATTGGACGCTATGGTCTGAGTAAAATAGTGTCTTGTACAACAACTATGAAGAACCGGAAAAAAATGATTGGACGAAGTGACTTGGGCAATGTGACTTGAAGAAAAGCAAGTTCGGACGAAATTCACAAACGGACAAAAATTCTTAGATGAAATCGTCAGAACAAAGTGATTTGAATAAACTAAGAAAGGATGAAATGTAGGGGAGAGTCGAGTAGTATAGACATCGGATAATATTGGACAGTGCGATCTTACATCTACCACCATAAGGGAGTACCTGAATGACATGGTTACGTTTCTCTATGCTACATCACAGAAACGTAACCATGTCAATCAGGTACTATCATCGTGTGGTAGATGAAAGAAACTCACTGTCCGATATTACCCGATGTCCGATACTACCCGACTCTCCCCTACAACTAGACGAAAATAGTTGGATGAATTTTTTTTCAAGTGAATATTAAACATGGTACATGTATGTACTTAACATTCAATCGCACGCAGTTACACTTAAGTAACTTGGAGGAAAGCGTACACCATGTTACAAATGAAAAGGAAACAACTGTAATTACTGAATTTAAAAAAGTGGAATTGAAGTACGTTCTGTTATCCACAACGAGATGAACAGAAGCCCTAACTTTTTCTGAACGGGAACTGAAGTGAATGCTTAAACCGTATCCCATAATTAATAAGATGACGATTAAACATATTGAATGAGTACATGAAATTACTTTCCCTTTTAAGAGTAACATGTAATGATTTTGTTGTGCAGTCACTTTACCGTAAATGTGAAATAACAAACAGTGGAGACGTGTTCGAAGTCAAAACTGAAATAAATTGATGCAGCGTAGAGCAGAAATGGATGTTACTTCCCCTTGGACGTGACAATTCTTATTCTTTCCCACTCGCTTCACGCCTGCATTTCGCACATCACTTATGTTCCATCTTGAATTGTGTTCGTTTGTGACAACACCGTCGTGTTTATTGCCTCTATTCAAAATTGTTTTCATTTTACATCTTAGAATAACAGTATTTCACGTCTCTCTAGCGATCGACGCTACACCTAGCGGCAAAAAATGCTGTAGATGGAAGAATGTGTTTTCGACAGTGTCATAAGGGGAGAAATCGGAGGGTGGAAAACTGGAATTGTTGATGGAAGGTAAAAGATGGTCTTGAAAAGTGAGGAGTGAAATTTGGTTGGGGGGGGAAAGTATAGAGAAAATAGTTTGGGGTAAGAAAGAGAACAAGAGAGAAATTGAGAATGCCCCTTTCGAAATGGGTCATTGTAGAGAGAGTGACGGTTAAATCTCTTTCCTTACTAACCACTGAAAGACTTCTGAGTCTATTGGGACATGAAATAGACTTCCCATGTTCTCCCAAAATATTACAGACCGTCTGCGATGTAGTAAAAACTATTCCAATGATTTTTACTTACCTCTCATGAATTGTTATAGGCTCAAGTTACAAAGTGTTATGGTTTTCAAAGCGCATTGGCCATTCTGACTTTCCATCAATTGCATTAGCATTTCTCACACTCGTTTTCTTGCCTTCCTAGATAATGGAGTAGACATTAATTCCGAAACATTGCATGGTTATGCATTTATGACCCAGTGCAAGGCTCAAAAACACAGTGAAATTTCTAAATCTTATTAAGTTTGAAGAGTCGCTAAAGTCGCTGTCAATATTTTTCGCAGTGTGAAGTCTAGTCGCTTTGGAAGTTTTACGAATTTTCACTTCAGTTATATCAAGAATTAATATCCAATGTGACTATAGACTGTAAACGATATAAACTGTTAAAAAATGCTGGTGGAAGAGCACAAGTGACTGAAGCAAAAGGTCAAATAATGTTTTTCTGCAACCGCCTAGGTTTTCCCAGGAAAACTTGTTTTGTAAGTCTTAACATTTTTTAAATGAGAATGAACAGTCATTATTTACTTTGGCCGATACATACGCTGAAGCAGTCGTCTGTTACTCTGTTGTGTATTGGTATGTGTTAAGCGCAAAACCATTGGCAATGACATTCACGTTCAGTCGAAATATAAACAAATATTAAATTACTATCAGTCTTAAAAACATGGTGTATTACAAATTAAAAATAGAGTTATAAGTACACTTCAGGTCCTGATGGAGGAGATACAGGTTGACTGATAGCGGAGTGTTGGACGGAGGTGGGGGAACAGGCTAGGGCTGGTCGAAAGTTTCGTACGTACTAGCACTAAAGCTGGAACAGTTAGGAGTATGTGAAGTCATTACGATGTCGAGAACGAAATTCAATTGGAACAAATTTTTAAATATACATTATCAAATTCCTTCCAAAAAAAACTTACAGTATAAATAAATAATTTTGTTTGAAATGACAAAGTGCGTCACAATTGCTGAAAAAAAAACAGCCTTAACTATAGACTAAAACTTGATTTAGAAGTACCGGTGTCTACATTTAAAAATCATACCTTGTAAATTCAAATTAGATATAGGATATATTTTGAATATGTAATTTAAATTAATATTAATATATTATTGTATTTGACCTACTTTTAAATAAGTATGTAGTTAATATGTGTTACCGATACTTCATGTTACTACATTTTATTCTTAGTTTATTCTATTTTGTTATCAAGTTAACCTACAAAACTTTAATGTTGATTTTTTACTAATATTTCATTCTTTCTAAATAGAATACTTCGCTTATTTTCATTTTAATTATAATATTATCTTTGTTTCTTGGTAACGAGTTTTACTTATACGGGGGTTAAATAAATAGAACATATTTTTTTCTAAATGTTTTATCTAAATATTGTTTCTTTTATAGTAATGTGATTCGTTTCAGATGAGTCTCTTTCTGTAACCTGTGTTTTATAATTATTGTGTTTATGTCACTTCTTTTTCTTATTTTGTAATTTACGTAGGCTTATAATTACAAATGGTATGTGTTCTGATGTCCTAATAATTAAGTATTATTATTATTATTATTATTATTATTATTATTATTATTATTATTATTATTATTATTAAATTTGTTACAAAGTACTTCTGTAAATAGTATTGTCCTGTACAACTCTATAGAGATCTAAGAATAGTATCATGTTTCAACAATCAAGTGATAATAATGGAATGTATTCCAACCAACGTAATATTTACGTTTGTTCTTCAGGCGAACATTAAATTTTTCCTTGCTTGACCTATATTGCTCCATCCAACTAACATGATATGTGTATGAGCGGAGGGACTACCTTACCATTTGCTTTGTAAACATTGTATTATTCTGTGTGTAATTTACTTTAGAGTAAATATGCCTCAGCTTCGAACTCTATGGTCTGTCCCAGGGATGTGTGGAGTAGAAATATTAAATAAGATCTCTGCGCAAGTGGTATGTGGGAGAGCTAGGGCCAATGACCGCTGTGGGAGAAGGTATTGGTTGAACGAAGCTACTAATCGCTTGCAGGAAGGGAATCATTTCTGTCTGAACTCTACCATGAACATCTTACCCCTTAGCGGTCTCGAGCTGATGCTGCCCGCAATACACTCCGACACAGATAGACTTCGCCTCCATATGCGCCAAACAACTCTACAGATTCCTGGGACGGACCATAGTTATAAGCAGAGACTGGACGTTTAGGCATTATGAATCATTAAAATATGCAGGCAAAAAGGCATCATAAATAGCTAAAATAGGCAGCCAAAAAAGCATTATAAATAGCTAAAATACGCAATGAAAGACAATTACAAAAACTTTGCACTAGACCCACAACCTTGCACTTTCCACAAAGGGATTTCGGCAGCAAGAAAAGCTTTATATAAGTCGAATGCAAATTGAGATTTTCGACTCGACGTTGCAATTACTGTTGGAAGCAAAGAAATCTTCTCAATAGCCTTGGAAACTGCATTTTTATGTTTGGTTGCACTGATATGTTGCGATATGGAATATTTAGCTAGCTACAACAACGTCGTAATGAAAACTCGAAGAAAGATAAACGTTAAAAATAATATTAGACCCGCACTCTTTGCTGCCTTGTCAAATTAAACACAAGCGATAATTAAAACTCTTACTATTATACATTTTGCACGGCAGCACTCATTGTTGCAAAGAGAATATGAACTGACTGAAAGACAATAATATACATTCTGTGAAGTCACTTTCATTGTAGCGGTTATAGAAATAAATTAAAATACAGCGAAACCTGCCTTTTCGGTCACTTCATTTAAATGGCCACCTGGCCAAAAGGCCAATTTTCTCTGGAACCAATTGGATTTTCCATAAGATAAATACAAATTCTCTCTTTATTTAGCGGCCACCTCATGCGCCAGCCAGCGGCCGGGGTCTATTTGGATTGGAACCTGACTAAAACAGTCACTGTCCAACAAAAAATCTTTTCACGGATACTGTCTGACCTATTTTTTCGATGGTTAGAGGACAGGAAGCAGTATCACGATTACAATAGCTAAGTGTACAACTGTACACCCTCCTTATCTTGGGGTCAGTTGGTTACTGTTTTATGACTCTTTTTGTCACTTTCCACTCCGACTCAGCACAGCTATAAATTCTTACTCGTTTTTGAATGATTGAAACACGGACTTTTTCTATCGAAAACGTCACAGTATGTTTTAAGTCAGTAGTTAACCATTTGATTTTTTTCTCCTCTTTCTATCTTCCTCCATTTGGACCAGCTTTTACGAATTTTTCTTCTATTCATTCATTATTCATTCATTATTATTATTATTATTATTATTATTATTATTATTATTATTATTATTATTATTATTTACTGAACTATATCTTTCATAGCGTCCTGACTTAAGAATTTAGCGTCAGCATTTGAACTCCAGGATGTACTACCGATAACTTTTCTAACTTGTTTGGGAACGAAAATGCGCTGTCTACTGATCACATAATATATAACAGATTGGCCATCACCATTTTAAAAACGATAACATACGGAAGAGAACAACCACCAAGATTGGTAACGACCGCTAGATGGAAGCAGAGTTCCATGCAATTCAAATGAGCCTTATGATGTGAATTCTTCTGTAGTTGCTAGATGACAGCATAGTGAAGCTGATGAAAGTTGTTGCCTTCAAAGCCCATAAGGCTGATCAATCTGTTAATATGTGATCTGGAATACTAGTACCAGACATAATTCGAAGGATACAAATCCATTCACTATGAATGGGAGGTTAATCTTCATTTTCCTGCTGAGGATCAATTTGTTTCCAAATAGCAACACATTAAGAATATTGAATTTACAATTAAGCTCTTTAGTCGCGTTTTCAATAAGGCATAAGACTATCTCACAGGCAACAGTGTCTATAGATGAGAGAAAACTCTTCGCTTCCCTATGGAGTATCGAATATTAAATGTTAATGTTTTATTTAACGACGCTCGAACTGCCGAGGTTATATCAGCGTCGCCAATGTGCCGGAATTTTGTCCCGCAGGAGTTCTTTTACATGCCAGTAAATCTACTGACATGAGCCTGTCCCATTTAAGCATACTTAAATACCATCGACCTGGCACGGGATCGAACCCGCAACCTCGGGTATAGAAGGCCAGCGCTATACCAACTGTGCCAACCAGCCGGACTCGAGTATGGAACTAGGGGCCACAGAAATTTCGACACTCGAGCGCAACGGAGGACTGACATCCTTAAAGAAGAGGACTTGGATAATCTGACTGGATTACATTCATCTCCATGAGGATTAAAGTCGGATGTAGAACCGATGACGTCTACAAATTCCAGGCTCAGAGACTCGGCTCGGCATGTTAGAGGTGATGAGCGCCGGGGGATGATAAATTCGAGGAAGTGATATGTGCACAAGTTTATAGCGCGAGATCCCATAGTGTCCTTTAATTTAGGAAGCGCCCGTCTTGCTAACCGACTCACCTTCAACCTGGAGCCGTCAGCCATTCATATCGCGCAAGTAGACAGCAATTTAATTAATATCAGAAATCGCGGTTTGCTCAGTTCAACATGTAATTAGAGATGGCAGCCGTCAAGCATGTGTAACAATGCAGATTGTCGCACAAAACATTTGAATGTAGGAGTGAGGAAAAATGAAACTTCACTTCCAGAAGGAAACGCGAAATCGTCACAAGGCGCAACGCGTTTTGTTTCAAAGGGTGTCACTGTATTCAGTTAATGAAATAATATTTTTACTAGCGCCTCTTTATCTAACCATTTGACACTGAAACCTTCTGTAAAATTATTTCTCCATGCACGGGGAAAAAATATTTGTAACCTTTAAAATGATATTTCCTTCAAAATAATTTTTTGCTAGTCTACTTTCAGGATTAGTAAGTAACCAAATTTACAACTATATTAAAAAGTATTGCAATTTATTATTGTCATCTTCCAGACAAGATTTAATAATAATAATAATAATAATAATAATAATAATAATAATAATAATAATAATAATGGTTTATTTAACCAGGCAGAGTCAAGGCCATACGGCCTTTTCTAACACTCAACCAGGAGTAAAGCTGCTTTACAAAATACACTACAGTTTTACACACAAAACTGAATAAGATACTAATAATAATAATAATAATAATAATAATAATAATAATAATAATAATAATAATAATAATAATAATAATAATAATAATAACAATAATATAATGTAAACAACAAGTGAGTAGAAATCAAACACAATATATAACATAAAAAAAGAAAGAAAGGAAAAAGCGTAATAAAATGTGGACAGCAAGTCAAAATAAATGAGATATACGAAGTGTAAAAATATAAGACAATTATTATAAAATATTGAAGTACAAAGCACACAATGAATACATGAATACAATATTTTTAGGTACATACAGTAAGGAAAATTATGACTATATATAGCTCAAGTTATCAATTATAGATATACCATTATCGGGAAATATGAAAACAAAAAAATAAAATAAGTAAAATGTCACTAGAACATAAAAAATGTGAATACGTGGAAACATGCAATACAACACTTGTCATAAAAATAAGTTAGTTTGGCAACTCGTCATAAGATAATTTTCGAACTTGGATTTGAAAGATTTCAATGTTTGGCAGCCCTTGACTTCAGGCGGCAGAGAGTTCCAGTGACGAGAGGTAGCAACAGTGAAAGATGAGGAATACAGAGATGATGTGTGTATTGTTACTGTCTCGATCTATCTCTTTGCCGGTCAACCAATTGGTCATTTACCTCTTTGGTGATAAAGCAGAAGTCATTTGGAAATCTTTAAATAATTTATCCATTTCTTTCGTTGTTTATTTTATTTTATTGGGTTATTTTACGACGCTGTATCAACATCTCAGGTTATTTAGCGTCTGAATGAAATGAAGATGATAATGCCGGTGAAATGAGTCCGGGGTCCAGCACCGAAAGTTACCCAGCATTTGCTCGTATTGGGTTGAGGGAAAACCCCCGGAAAAAACCTCAACCGGATAACTTTCCCCCACCGGGATTCGAACCTGGGCCACCTGTTTCGCGACCAGACGCGCTGACCGTTACTCCACAGGTATGGACTCTTTCATCGTATTCATATACAAGTTAACAGATATTAGTACAACATAAAAAATTAGTATCCCGCATATAATGTTTAAAAAGCAAAATTTTTAGTTATTGGAATATTAAGTTATAATATTTTTAACTTCATCATAATGTAATTTAAAGTTGAGATTTTCAACCGTTTTTTCGAAGTGTTCTTTGAATTTTAACCAGGAATACGCTCTCATAAATAATAAAATATCCGATAATGTGAATAACATTATAAAAGACTACCGCTAACAGTAACTTAGCACACATATGCAGTCACAGTTGGAGATATTTCTTCACTTCCTATCAGAAGTTGAAGGTTGGCCAGCTTAATTTGTAACAGAATAATGCTATTACTCGACCCATACTATATGTGAGTACATATTAATTACTGTTTTATGTAACCAGATAATTAAAATGAAGAACAAACGCATCTCTGCTCCGGAAATTACATATTGATTTGTGAAACTGTTTTGAGGATGCCGGGAGTCTCGCAGAAATGTGTATGTGAGATAGGACGCTACGGAACCCAGCGTGAGAAGGTTAACCCTGTCAGTATTATCTCGTGATTAATTGGAGCTGCAGCAATACATCAGACAAGCCGTGTCGTCATTACATCCGAATTAATTGACGAAACGCATTCAGCAGTAAGAGGCTGCCTCGCGAGCGACCTACATTTTGTGCGTGGCAACAGCTTGAGCCTGTCTCCGCTCTAACAAGGAGGCGTTACAATGCTACAGAATCGCTTCACTGCCTAAATTACGCTGACATGAAACATGAAGCAATTACTAACATGTTTTGTATTCAAGGTCCAGTCTGGAGAAAAATATTGTAAAATATACAGTAATATAATTTGCTGTTTCATCAAATGGCTATTGTTTACTCTTTCTTCTAGCAAGTATCAAGACCTTTCAAAGTCCTAGGAGACAATAAAATAATATACAAAACTTTAGTAATATGCAGAAGCCCAGATGTTTAGACACTTAAAATAGTGAAATAAACTTACAAATCGCGTTACAATATTACAATAAGGCAGTTACAATAATAGAAAAGTAATTACATTTCCAAAAGTTATAAAACGATGACAATTCGTTCATATTTAAGTATATTACTTTCTTTTTGTATTTGCTTCACGCAACTCCTCTCTTTTAATATCCGCGCTCAAACTCTGTCTCCTGTCGGACAAAATTTTCTTCGAAACAGAGAAAGACTTTTATGCTCCACCTGCTGCGTTCAAAGCTGCCCATATCTAAAAGTACTCGTCCACGATGCTAGATATGTAGCGCGTTATTTTAATCGCGCAAAAGAAATATCATATCACGTTTACACACATGACCAGAATAGCACGCTATTTGCAATTTTTTTATAGCGCTAGAAGCTGTCAGGAAGATCTTGCAGCACATGTTCGCGCTGGATTCTCTGGTGCAAGAAGCGTTCTACTTGACCTTGTAGCACTGACAGTCATAGTGTAACCTTACTTCTTGACATGTCCATTGCAATTATTTTTCCATTCTGACCTTAAAAAATAAAGTGAAAATGTAAGACAAAATGTTCAACAAAGTAAGAAATATTCTTGATTACAATATCAGAACGATTCCTACACATATATCAACCTCGTAATATTTAATATTAATGGGTTAGTGCAGGGCTGTGCGATTCGTGTTAGCTTGAGCGACCTACAGTTACCTGTCTCATCCTGCTCCCGCAATTGCACGCAACATAAAAATACTGTCCTTTCCATTGAGGGTTAAGCGCGCTGTAGCTCTCAGAGAGAGGCTAAACGCCCGGACCTGGGAGTGTTGATGTAAATCATGAATATGATATATAACATGGGCCATGTCTCAACAGATATTTGTTTTCGAACACATTTTATAAGAACTTTTGTTCTAGTTTCGACCTATACTACTACTTTTTAAGCACTCTATATATATATATATATATATATATATATATATATATATAAATAAATGAAAATTTAGGCCATACATTATGTAAATAATACACGATATATTATAATTTATATGAATACTTAGAGTACTTTCTATTTCTTCTACAGTTTTCTTCAATAAACACAATGGAATATCTAGCACCGTATGAAGACTTGCTCCGCCAGGCCAGCTGCAATATTAGGCTATCTACCTTGATCATGCCAGAAGGAGGTAGCGCCAGGCTTTCCTTAACGCTGTGTACACGGAGCAAGGATCGTATTGCAAGCCAGAAGTAATTTTTGCGCTTTTTCCTCATAGTCTCTGCAATTTAGCACCTCGCTGTAGAGTTTACACGGTGCAATAGTGACCTTCTGCTGGAAACTCATTGCAATGGACAGAAAACTAGTTCCGTGGACAAGTATTTTAATGCAAACGACGAAACACTCTAATACTTCGGACGTTTCTTACAGTGCTTTACACGTCAGAATTTACCTTGTCTTATCAATAGAGTTCTGTGTTTGGTTACTTTGGATGCAAGTTAGGTGTACATCGATCATATAGATTCGTATGCAGAGGTAGTTGCAAGTCAGTAGATAAGCTTGAGTGAACAATGGAGTCGTCCCTCATGCACCGGTACAGTGTGTCTACATCTGTTTATTCGTGTACCTGTGTGTGTAAGTTGGTGAACAACAGGAATACCACTTGTATTTCATAACAACAAAACGAAGAAAAAAATTAAATGCAGCTTATATGCAATAAAGATAATTTTTACTAGGGGTGGACGAAACAAAAGGAAAAAAACAGGAGCCAGCCACTTTATTTTCACAATCCGTTCAGACATACTACAATGGGGAAACCATTGAAGCTAAGATAAAGATACATATACTGAAATATATTAAACAATATTAACTATTAATTGCAAATACATGCTTTCAGAGACGCTCTGAAACTATGTAGGACAATATCTTCAGATGCGTAACAAATGTAACGGTATTAATTTAAAAAGCACATTTGAATTTCTGCCTACAACCGATTTTGTTAACATTATTAGTCGTAGTGACATAAAAGAAATCGAAGTCTTAAAAAAATGTTGAAATCAATAAACAATTCAGGCGCCACATACAATGTTTAGTCCCGGTCGGGGCAAGTTACCTGGTTGAGGTTTTTCCGGGGTTTTCCCTCAACCGAATAAGAGCAAATGCTGGGTAACTTTCGGTGCTGGACCCCGGACTCATTTCACCGGCATTATCACCTTCATTTCATTCAGACGCTAAATAACCTAGATGTTGATACAGCGTCGTAAAATAACCAAATAAAATAAAAAAAATACAATGTTTAGTCACCATGGCTACCTGGCGCCTGGAATTTGTCTACCCCTAATTTTTATAATAAGTAAAACGCATCTAGTTACTTTGATCTAATTAAAGTTTGGAATTAACAAATGAAAAAAATACAAATTTCAGCACAAACTTAAAATAAAACACATCATGAGTGAGTGCTTTACGAGTCCCTACACATTACAATCAATGACTGTAAAAATTTTAAGTATTTCAAATGAAATATGGCGAATCCTTGGCATCAACCCCTTTGATTTGATTACCTGGTTGGGTTTTCCCCAACCAAAAGGCGAATGCCGGGTAATATTTTGGCGAATCCTCGGACCTCACCTCATCTCACTACATCTCGCCAAAATATTGTAAAAAATTGCACAAAATTGTAAAAATTGTAGAAAATTACTAAATTGTAAAACTATAAAAATTTGTAAAAATTGTAATTGTAATATTGTAAAATTTTGACTTGTTCCACTTCTTAAAGCTTCATTGCTCATGTAAGATCTATGGAATAAAATGAATGAATGAATGAATGAATGAATGAATGAATGAATGAATGAATAAATGAATGATTGAATGATTGAATGAATGAATGAATGAATGAATGAATGAATGAATGAATTAATGAATGAATGAATGAATGAATGAATGAAAATGTTCTTCTTTCTGATAAAATACATTTTCTTCTTTCCTAATGACGTGCTCGCTACCAAATTATTCTACTGTAGGGCTCATTTCTAACCGCATAATTATGTTTTGTTTTCGTATGTTCATTGAGCAACAAACCGAAATTAAGTAGCGTTGGATGACGTCATACTCCATACATACCTACACTATTGCGGGCTGCTAGGAGGCTTTAGGTAACCAAACGCAGGACTCTGCTTATCAATTATACAACTTCCCACTTTTCTTGGAACATTTTTATATTATTTCATAGTCGCTTCAGAAACGCAAAAAAAAAAAAAAAAAAAAAAAAATCCACGAACGGGAATAAAATTAAATGCCGATTTCTGACTTGCCATAATCGGGAGAAAAAATATAACATTTCCTCCGTAGAGAGAGAGAGAGAGAGAGAGAGAGAGAGAGAGAGAGGGAGGGAGGGAGAGAATATTACTCTCCTTAAGGAAGAGAAACATAAAGTAACAGTAAAACATATCAATCGTTGCTACTATGACATTTCCTTTGCATCTGTACATATGCATTCAATAAAATAGTTAGCGAGCGAGTTGGCTCAGGCAGTAACGTTTGAGATTCACATTTGTGAGGTTTCGGGTTCAAACCCAACGTGATTGGGGTTTTTTGTTATTTCCTTCAGTCACAAAAGGCAAATGTCGGATTAGAATTTTAATACTATGATTCATCACTGCCTCAATCACCAATATCATTAACATTAATCAAAACTCTAAATCATTTACACTAACCTTCTTCATGCCGGGAATAAAAATAAATTATACATGGAATAGCAGCTGGGAGTGCAAGTGCACCCGAAAAAAAATAAACATAACATTATACTGTTTCTAATGTACTACATTCAAACAAATCTGTTTTAATACATAAAATTACATATTAGTTTGCATAATGAGTTGCTAATTGAAAGGATTTAAACATTTTAAATTTTGAATTTTAGTGCTTTTTATCAGATTATTTATTGCAAAATCAATAAATGAACATAGCAGCATAAAAGTAGGTAATACAAAAATGTGTTATATTATAATATAGGTATATCATGTCATATAATATAATATTAGGCCTATATTATATTATATTAGGCAGTATTATATTATATTATAAATAATAAATGTTATGTTTTATTTAACGACGCTCGCAACTGCTGAGGTTATATCAGCGTCGCCTGTTAAGCACACTTTAATGCCATTGACCTGTCCCGGGATCGAACCCGCAACCTCGCGCATAGAAGGCAAGCGCTATACCAACTCTGCCAACCAGTACGACTGTTATATTATATTATATTATATTATATTATATTATATTATATTATATTATATTATATTATATTATTTTATATTATATTATATTACATTATATTATATTATTAGGTTAGTCACATGGAACACCAAGTGGAGTGCAGTTGCACCTCATCAGCTGTTTCAGTCCTATACTCATGTTAAATATTTAAATTTTAAGAACATATGGGCCATTATACGATTTTATAAACAATGTCATGAAGCTACAAACCTCCAGCTTTCCCTGCAACAATTACTGTATATACCAACATTAGTTTATTTGGGGTACATGTGCGCCCCACTTGGTATGAGGGAAGTTAACACAAATCACACAGTAGTAAACAGGAATTCAACAATAGTAAAAACGGGCTACTGGTGTACACACAGATCCTAAACACGCAACATGGTCTCAGATGTTGAAGCGTGTATAAATGAACTTAACAAAAACTGAATGAAATTGCTGCAATAAACTTTAATAATAGGAATTTCAGAAATAAAATGTGACAATTTACTCCTGTTTGTCGAAAAAATAGTAGGCCTATACATACACCACGGAATCAAAACACAATTTTTCTCTCGGTATACTGTATTTGTAGTCCTCGGGATAAATCCCTCGGGCTACAATCTTGTACCTCGGAAAATTTCATTCAGAAATAATAATTTTCAAGGTTGTATTGATATTCATCCTGCATCGGGTATGTAGAGGGTGATATCACTGAGTAGGCCTATTACCTCATCTGACTAAAGAACAATATAAATAAATCACGCGTGAATAACTGAGAAAATATATTCTTAACTTTTCCGAAATTATAAGCGTAACATTGACAGCACTTCCTCTCAGTGGCGGCTCACTACCATTAAGTTTCAAACTGTGGACAGTGCAATCAACAGTACTTTCCGTTAAACGTGAAATATTTTTAATTGGTTATTTTGCGACGCTTTAACAGCTGCTACGGTTATCTAGCGTCTGAGTGAGGTGAAGAAGATAATGACGGCGAAATGAGCCCAGGGTCCAATGCCAAAAAGTTACCCAGCATTTGCTCTTACTGAGTTGAGGGAAAACTCCTGAAAAACCTCAACCAGGTAACTTTCTCCACCAGGATTTCAAACCGGGTCCGCTGATTTCACGGTCAGTCATACTAACCGTTACTCCACAGCGGTGTACTAATGTAACTTTAGTATAAGTTACGGTCGTAAATCTTTTTCAGTAATTTTATGGTTTCCTATGAGTAAAGGACTACGAAAAGAGAGATGTGTAGCTATGGATTCTCCTCTATATTCGATTATAGCCAATTTTTATATGAAACATTTCGAAAATTAATTTATCAGTCAACTTAAGTATAATCCCAGTTGCTGATTTCGATATGTTGATGTCATATTTTTTGTTTGGCCACATGGTTTGGAGAAACTAAATCTATTTCACATTACATCAATAGTGAGCATATTAAGTTCACCATGGAAACAAAATCATACAGTCACTTACCCTTTTTACATATTGATATATAGGCTAAAAAACCAGACGACACACTAGGACACAAAGTGTACAGCAAACTACGCATACCAACCTATATTTGAATGCCTCATCGTATCACCACCTATGTAATAAACATGCAGTTTTTTCAATGTTTGTAAATAGGGCAAGAACGATATGTAATGATGAAAGTATTGATTCCGAACATAAATTTCAGTAAGGAGTTTTCAGTGAAAAAGGTTACCCCAGTTATGAAATTAACAAGACTATAAGATGTAGAAAAAAGAAAACTACAGAAAAATCGGACTACAAGACAAGAATTCCGTACGCCGAATCCATCACGAAAGTTAGCCAAAGCCAACATAAAGACAATCTCGGTTCCACCTAAGAAATTTACCAACTTTCTAAAACCCGTGAAAGAGAGCGTAGGACTAAAAAATCCGGGAATTTACCAAATTCTTTTGTGAACGTGGGGGAGTTTATATAGGCCAGACAGGACGTAGTATTCAAACGCAAACACGATAGATTATATCGACCGGACAAGTCTGCATTAGCTGAGTATCAATCATGGACACAAGATTTTATTCGATGAGACCAGCATCCTAGCTAGAAAATCAGGCTATTGGGAATGCGTGATTACAGAAATTGATATCTGCGGCAATACGTTAAATAGGGATAATGGGTTCATATTGAACAACATGTCTTGACCAATTTTAAATGTTCTTAAAACGCAGAGAAGAAAAATCGAATATTTACTTGCGTGCATAAACCGACACATGATTACTACAAGCCAGCTCGTGACCCTTATCATTCACAAGCATTTCGTTTACGTAGACGCCATATTGGTCGCTGTTCCTTTATGAGTAGGGCTGGGTTTTTTATGACGAAAAAAATTGTCTAAAATATGCATTATAAAATATGCACTTATTACCTAATAATTCCAGAAATATGCACTATAACATAAAAACTATGATCTAACAATATTATAATTAGCTAATAATTTCAGTTGCAAAATAAATTAGTAAATCATTTTATGGCAATGAACTATTTATTTAAGAATAAAATGCACATGAAAAGCAAGCTAAAGTATGGAATTCGATATTGTAATACGGTAAGTTTTTATTTTGTTAAAATTATCAGTAGTTGGCGTATGGTAAGATTTTTTCGCATGCTTTTTTTAGTTCAGTTTATGAGTCCTGAGTTGCAATGTGCAATGATTAACTTATGCAAATTTTCAAATAAAAAGATTTTCTATTGTCAGCTTACAAAGCCTTGTACTTCGAAAACTTCTTTCTACTTCGGCTGACACAAGAGGAGCATATTTAAAATGGGCAATATCGTTTGAATATAATTCTGAGTCATTAAGAGAAAAATTTTCACCTGACGAAATCATTGAAATGGAGCACATTTTATGCTACCCTTTCTTTCTTCTAACACCTTCCCATTTCCTTCGACACTTCTTGCCCCAATTTACCACAGACAACATCAAAGTTATTCACAATTTTTTTCACTAGTTCCATCTGCTTCATTAGTGACACTTATGATTGCTCCAAAGCAATTATAGCAGCAGAAATAAACTCAAAATTGGATTTGATATATGAAAATTAGCCTGAAATGTTGCAATTAGACATTAATTCTTGAGCTAGTGCAATTGAAGCGGCTTCCCTGCTGTCAAACGAATTTTCACAACCTTGATGTTCTGGCAGTAATAGGTGCAGGCATCAATCCAGGATCCTCATCTTGTCAAAATGGGAGAAGGCGACAAGGAAATGTCTGGAGCTACCAACTTAAATGATGGAACACGTGAAGGGGCTTTCAAGAAGACCTTTAATTTATCAATCTCACTGAATTGACTACGAATCTCTTCTGCATCTCTGTGTAAGGGGTGAGCCAAACAAGTCACATGCAGCATTTTACTATATAATGATTTCAGTGAATCTGAAACTTTCACCATATAAGGCGCAGCATCTGTTCATGCAGAACGGCTTCGGGCCATATGACACTCTTAGACCTGTCGAACAATTTACTAATGATGGAGAGTTTGGCTTTTTTAAATGTTAACATTTATTAGAAAATTTTTACCTGGACCATCATCTTCCAAAGTACCCACAATGACATTAGCAATGTACCTTTTTATAGAGTCTATGGTTTCATAAATTGAAATCCGAATTTTTTTATTTGCAACCCGTTGTCTGATCTGTTACTTAGCTTTTTCGTAGCTTCTGCTGATGTAGTCTTTTCTTATCTTGGAAGAAACGGGAAGAGATTTGCCTGTGTGTTTTTCTAAGAATACACGAAGTTTTGGATGATCCAGTTTACTTAGGGGAATGTCGGCACAAAGGAAGGCTGTACAAAGTTCTTCACAAAATGGTGAATAAGATTGGCGGGATTCCCCTAGGAGCATTTGCTGTAGTGTTTTACCATTTTCAATTCGTTAGACACCACTTTGTGTTTTTCTGTTCTCACATGTTGCTCACGTTAGATGTTTTCTACGCAGTTACTCTTACGTCGCATACTTTACAATACAGTATATTCTCATCACTCGAAAACATTTTCTCACCATATTGAGACACTATTTTAATTTTACTTGAATACTTTGCTATCCTATGGCATTTTTCCTGTATTATAATACACACACTTCCGATTTCAACAAGATAAAATATAAAATTTTTCAGTAGGAACAAAAAACAGATTTATTCATTCTATGGTAGTGGTACATAGGAGATCGTGAATTCTTACATTTTCGAAAGAAATAAATATAATTACATATAGGAGATTGTATTATTTACTATATAATTATTTAAGTTATTTAATAGAACAAAAATCTGAAAATCGATATGTGACATAGGAGTTACTGCAGGAACGACGTCGATGGCTATAATGCAATAAAAACAAATGACTCCGTCTATTTAAGGTGGCCTTGAGGTTTATCAATCTGTATAATTTGAACTGGTAATGGAAATTAGGGGAAAACGGCTGAACGGATTTTAATAAATGACCCCTCATTTTGAAGCTTGGAACCCAACGTTTTTCAGAAAAATAGTAGTTTTCAGTGAAATATCAATTTTCCTACATGATTCTCCTGTTTTCCAAAATCCATCTTTCTTCAGTTTTGAGAACTAATTGCATTTCAGCACGGCCATGATTTCAGAATAAAACAAAACACAGACTACAATAAACAACAGCTATTACACGAAGGCCATGACCTGCAGAATTGCTGACATATTTTGAGTTCAAATTTAATTCGTTATTAAAAATTTCAAGACTTACTAAAATTAATTTACAGGTCTGATTCTGCGGTGTGTAATTTTCCGAGTACAGCTGTGTTGGATATTGTAATCTACAACACTTAAGGTGGTTTGACATTATTACCATTAGAAATGAAATTTCATTACAGGTAATGCCATGATGTGACTATTTTTCTTTAATTATACATATTAATGCTATGCTGATAATATGAAAGCGAAACGTTTTGGGGTTATATAAGTAGATATAGAGAACGTGTTAAATTAGATCTTCATTTCTATAATTTACTGAGTGGCGGCTATTATATATATATATATATATATATATATATATAAAACTACAAAGCTTACGTAAGATAATAATATTGTTATTAAAAATCAAATATTTTTATACTTATTAATCAAGTGGGGTTGGGTCTTTTTCATATACTTAATGGCGGTGTGGTGTAGATACTTATGTGCGTCATTCTCTTCGGTATTGGCCCGAGAGAGCGCAAAAATTACAGTTCCTAAGGAAAGACGGTATCACTTACTGATAAAATAAGAGGCCTACAAAATTTTATAGTCTCTCGATCATTTCAGCAAGATCTCTTAGCAGGATAAAATGATTTTACCTCTACATTTCAAGCTCTACATGCAGCAGCTATAACAAGATGCTATGTATATTGTTCGAAAGCATAGCAAACCTGACTTTTACAATCCACAATGACTTAAATAGCTATTGCTTTACTCCCTCAAGAAAAACTCACTGATCGCCCTGACATTGTTACTTGCGTTTTCGCGTTGAAACTCAAGATACATAGGATACATAGGTTCAAGAAAAAGCATTTGGCATAAAACCATTCAGAGGGAGTATGTTTCATTATTATGGAAGCAAATAACTTTCAAAATGTCTGGTATTATTCGTTGAAAATAAATCTGAAAAAATTTTATTTGAACTTCTAATGAACTTAGTTTGCAACATTTGCTGCACAAGCCACTAGTATTAATATAAAGAGAATATTTGTGTGTTTGTATGAAATAATCCCAGAAGCTAATTTGAATAATTCCTTCACTATTTTTAAATTTGTAGTTTCTCTAGATGGATGTAATACTACTTATGAGGACTGAGATAAGATGAAAATAGATCTTTACGCACAGAAAACTTGATATTCGGTCGAAATATTGTATAACTTGATTATTGCAACTTTATTTGGTCCACATAAAATACTCTGATTTTATACACTTAAATTTATTTTTGTTCACAGAACATAATAGTTAAGAGTTTTGTCGTAAAGATGAGCATTTTTACTGGACCATACAGCCCATAATAAATAAGCATTTTACCATAGAGCTCACTGGAGCTGAGTTATTTTAAAAGGTGTCAGGAAATGGCGTTTCTGCGCTCATAATTTACCCATATTCTTTTCCTGTGTTTCTTAAAATAATATTTATGTAGGGTACCTCATTTCTTTATTTGCATTAACAATGATATACAACCGAGCGAGTTGGCTCAGACGGTAGCGTTTGAGACACGAATTCGGGAGGTCCCGGGTACAAACCCCGTACCCGACCAATCTGACTTGGGTTTTTCATGATTTCCTTTAGTCATAAAGGCAAATGCCAGATTGGAAAGATACATGCCATGATTCATCACCGCCTCAATTACCAATACCAAAAACATTAATCAAAGTCTATAATCAGTTACATGAACACAAGCCATCTATAACACACAATAGAAACAGGAACTCAACAAGAGTAAAAACCCCCTACTCATATACCCACACATTCTAAACACGCGACATGACCACAGATGTTAAGGCGTGAATAAAATAAACTTAACAAAAAAAAAGATGCACAGTAAGGTTAAAATAAAAATTATCTTCGTACACAATCAACTCTATTAATTTGGAGTGATTTATTAAAGGATGCATTCAAGACTAATTTAGAAAAATGTTAAACGAATTATCCTTGCACCAAAAACGGATGTTCTCTGAACCAAATAATCATATTTTAATTATTTGCATGTAATAACAATTAAGAAATATGTTAAAGGAATTATCAGTGCACCAAATGAGTGGTCTCTGGACCAAAATAATCGCATTTTAATTATTTAAATACAATTTAAATTAAGTAACATATTAAACGATTTATCCTTCTATCAAACACGAATGTTCCCTGGACCAGATGTCCTATTTTAATTATGTAATTACTTTATATTTATTTCTAACAAGTGCAGCGGAGAGCACGGGTACGGCTAGTTCTAAATAAATTTATCTCTTGACAAGTCCGTTTGGTGAGAATTCAAAACCAAATTCAAGCATCCGAGATAAAAAAATTTTACCTTTCGAATGTTGGATTAGGCAGAATTTAACGGATCTGCGATCTTGATTCTGCAATGTTGGCAATTGAGCATTAGATGTGGCGTTTTTATTGTTAGTTTAGCGGATAAAATTTATGAAATATGTGTTACTTACATAGGGATTTAGAGGATATTTTTAGCACTCAAAACTGCAAAATAATAACATTTTTAGACAGCCTCCTATAGTGCACTCTGGGCAACGACTCTGTCGGTAAATTGGTCCATACGATTGGCTTCATATGGACGAATGATGAATAGTCAAGTATTGAAAGAAAAATAAAAAAACATTGACGATAGGCTATAGAAATCTGAAGTGTGATTAGTGAAATATGTAGCTAATCAGCGATGCAATGGAGGGGGAAAGGAACTGGCTACTCTACCCTATTATCTCCTGGCCTAGTTGCCTCATGAGTGATACCTTATAAGGTTCAAACCTGTCTTCGGAGAGTTGACTAAACAACACTATAGCAATTTAGCGACTTCTTCAATGTTTTATAGCGGGTATTTTTTAAGAATCGAGTTGGCAACACTGGCAGTCAGTCGTGGTGATGACGCCCATAAACAAAGCAGTGACACTGTACTCATTAATTGCTTGTACTCATGTGTGTTTCAAAGACAATTTAATGCGTTACATTAACGGCCCGCGGGTTGCGGTAATAATATATAGGAGCGCCATGCTCGTGTTTGGTTTGTAGGTAAAAACACAAACAAAAGCATTATTATCATTCTGGATGATAATGCACTTGCCAATATTTATACGATATTGATGCATGGTAGCTCAGTTCCAGTTCCATAAACGAGCACTAAAAATAGTTTACATGGCCCGTCTGTGTCTGCTATTTTGTATCTGTATTGTCTTATTTTGCGCGTCTGTGGCAGAAGCTGTCACGCCCATCGGGGCGATACTTCCAGAACATTCGTGTAAATAAATACTCACTCTTGTCCTGTGTCAGAACTGAATGGTCAAACGCTAATTTTAATGGCAATAGTTGTTCCTGTCCATACAACTGCAAATAAATTATGATAAGCGTTCACAAATACAGGACATTTGGACTGAATTGTAAGCAGAGTCATTGTGTTGAACGTTCTGATGAGCTGAAAATGGACATTTTGCGTTTAATTCAAATTGTGTTTTCCTTCCGGCTTATAGAAAAATATTTGTATTCAAATGTGGCGGAAAATTATGTGATTTCAGAGCGTTCTCTAGACGTAAAAAACAAACAAACAAACACATTAACAGTTAATATAATGTTCCTTGTTATGTCTTTCTTTCTGCACCTTTCCTTTTCTTTTTATCACATTAACACTTTCCTTCTCCGTACAGTTTCACCTTAGGTATTATTTTGCAAAATATGAAGAGAAATATTGTAATGCGACCTAAGTCTATCACGAAATTGTCAAGGAAATACTGTACATGTTCTGATAAATGGGAAAAGTGATATTTGTCATTGCTGTCCCTTCATTCGTCTATCTGTATATCTATACGATGGTATTTTGCCTGAGTTATTAAACTGATTTTGTTCACTTATATTCGCTACGAGTAATTACATCTGGGAAATATGCGTATGAAATATAATTTTGCAATTAAATTAACGGATCTTTATAGCAAAAACTATGATTGAATCAATATCGACTTTAATAGTTTTCTTGTTAAGTATTTTCCGACGTAAGATATAGCGACAAATTAAGAAGTATGAATTAGAATTATGCCACCAAAAATTATTATTTCGAACACTTAATAATTATAACCTTCAAAATCATGCATTCAATCGTAGATTTCATAATCTTCATCATCATCATTATCATCATCATCATCATCATCTTCTTCTTCTTCTTCTTCTTCTTCTTCTTCTTCTTCTTCTTCTTCTTCTTCTTCTTCTTCAAGGGTTGGGTCTGTTGATCCATTCCGGATCATAGAAACTGCGGTGTCCATCTCATTTGGGGTCTTTCAACACTTATTCATCCAGATGGAATGTAGTACTGCAGATATATTTGGGTTTCTGGTCGGTTGTTCCTTTGGAACTTGTAAGGACAAAATGTTTGGAGTTTAAATATCAATAAATAAATCAATCAATCCATCAACAAATCAACTGTAAAGGCTTCACCTTGTCGTTTCTGTTATGTTAAATTAAATTCTTCATAGTTGCTGCACTTCATTCTACTAAGCGTGCCTTTGATGTACAGAGCAGCTATACAGAGTGAAAAGTAATTAAACCGACAAACTCCGGGAGGTTGTATGGTACACCAAAACAAACAGTTTTCTGTAATGTCATAATGTGCTGTGAGGCCTATTTCGCGAGGACACCAGATCTTAATGTAACACAAACCATTGCCATGCTTTATTGCTTCAGATATATATAAAGAATTGTTTTTAATATCAGTCAACAACTTATCGATCAATACAGAAAACAATTTTCTGTTTTTAAGTTTCACATCATTATATATCCACAAATATTTTCGATTTTTTAAAATCATTATCAGGTGGAGATACAAAATAGACCAATTGAACATGGGTGAAATACAAAAATATATAAATATACGGTACACACATTATTAATAATGCTATAATTAATTTTCACTACACTAACATCAGTAATACGTATTTACGATATTTTAGATTTACGCAAACATTGTTTCAGTACCTGTAAGTCTACTAAATAAAGATATCTGAAAATTTCACTTTTCTGTAAAATAGAGTTGAGAAAATATTCCTTTTGAATAAAAAGCAAACTTGTGAAAAATGAGCATTAAAATTAAAACTTGCATTTTTATAATGCACTTACACTTCTCAGAAAAATCTAAAAATTAACATGGATACAGTTTTAATAAGTTCTCTTTCCTTTATCCATTGAATCAGTACTGATCATCCCTGTATATAGCTCGACCAAGTGACATATGAGCCGTTCAGAGGAAAAGTGGTGTAACTCAGCATTGGGTAATGAGGTTTAAAGTAAAAATTCTGTAAAATACAGCGCAAAGTAGCAATTAATATGTCCTTCTTGCTATCAACTGACTACTAATAGTTTAAATAAATTGAATATTAATTGTTAGTTTGCGCTGTATTTTACAGAATGTTTCCTTTAACCCTCATTACCCATTTTTGACTAACACCATTTCTGCTCTGAACGACTCATATACTACCTCACTCGTCTGTCTCTTTTCTTTCCGCTGTAAAGTGCTCAGGCTCTCCTAAGCTCTAAAGCGCGCGCTTGCACCTATGGGCATCAGTTTACATGACTGGTGTAATATGTTATTAGTCAGCGATGTATGCAATGGAGGAAAAAAGAAACTAGCCATCCTACCCCATTATCTCCGGGTAACTAACTCCATGAGTGGGGTCTTATTGGTATCAATTAATCTATTGTCACTTGTGAGGTTCAACCTTGTCTTCGAAGAGTTGCCTGAACAACGAGATTATGTTATACTCCATGAGTAATTAATTTATTTCTTAACGTATGTTCTATTTTCATTTACTCCATTTAAAATACTTCAATATTCGACACTTACTTTTCTGCAGTCGATTTGACACATTCTGTGCCAGATCCATTTTTCCCGTGGCTTCGAAACGATATCTTGCTTTCCAATTTGCCAACATTCGCTTCCATATAATAAACACTCCAAACGAAATGTTTGATAAAAGGTTTTCCTTATTTTGACTCTCATTTGGCGGCACATCACTGTCTTTCTTTTCATTAATGAAGGCTTGTTCAGCTAATGTTCACATTTCAGATTTATATTATTATGGAGTTACCTATCCTCTTACTTTAATAACATAGTAGGTTGATAGATGATGAGAATCGGTTAACTTGCGGTTGGAGCGACGCTGAGTCATCATAAAGGGACAATACATATATTTGCAACACAGGAACATCAATCATCTGAACCTGGACGGATCATAACCTGCGAACTCTGAATATTGTATCTGAAATAATAATTTATATACGAAAGGAGCAGCCGACCGCTGATCCTTTCAGTACCAAGGCCCAAAAGGCCTAGGGGAGCTAACTTCCTGTCTCACATTCTTCCCAATTGCATGTAGGCACATACTACATACCCAAACAATTTAAATAAAACGCAACTACTTCTCTTCTCTCAGTGTAAATAACTGCCAAAATTATAAAAAAATATATATTCTTGTGAAATCGGCACTCCGTCAGCACTATCATCACATCACATCGTAATCATAATCATATACATGTTCCATGTTCAGTGCATCGAATAGTCTGCTGTAGGTTCCAAATTCAATAAATCTTACAACTGTTTGATATGCTCGTATATTGTAATTTTCATTCTATGAAACATATTCTACTGTAATAACAGCTTCGGGCTCTCGGGTTCGGTGTCCCAGAACTCGGTACAACTGGAAGTTAACACAGAATTCAAGGGTACAGAGCCATAGTGGGCCAAGCGCCATTTATTAAAAACTAAGAAACCAAGGGTTAACGTTAAGTGAATACCATAGTTTAATGACGATTACATTTCATTTAATTTTAATGTGTATACTTTACTTTACTTGCTATGTGTTTCCATTCAATTATGGCAAAAACGTCATTTTAACCCTTGTTTTCTACGGTTTTAGTAAATGGCACTAGACCCACTATGGTTCTGAACCCTTCAATTATATCTTTCTCCTCACTAGGTATGGAGGTACCGGTATCATGGGAATTGACCGTCAAGTAAAAATGAAACTCCCTCCCCTTTTTCCCCTTTTTTCTCCCTGTGTTTTCCCTTATTCTCCTTGTGTTTCTTTTTTTCTTCTTGTGTTTCCCTTGTTCTTCTTGTGTTTCCCTTGTTCTTCTTGTGTTTCCCTTGTTCTTCTTGTGTTTCCCTTGTTCTTCTTGTGTTTCCCTTTTTCTCCTTGTGTTTTCTCTTATTCTCCTTGTGTTTCCCTTGTTCTTCTTGTGTTTCCCTTGTTCTTCTTGTGTTTCCCTTGTTCTTCTTGTGTTTTCCTTGTTCTTCTTGTGTTTCCCTTGTTCTTCTTGTGTTTCCCTTTTTCTCCTTGTGTTTTCCCTTATTCACCTTGTGTTTCTCTTGTTCTTCTTGTGTTTCCCTTGTTCTTCTTGTGTTTCCCTTGTTCTTATGTTTCTCTTGTTCTTCTTGTGTTTCCCTTGTGCTTCTTGTGTTTCCCTTGTTCTTCTTGTGTTTCCCTTGTTCTTCTTGTGTTTCCCTTGTTCTTCTTATGTTTCTCTTGTTCTTCTTCTGTTTCCCTTGTTCTTCTTGTGTTTCCCTTGTTCTGCTTGTGTTTCCCTTGTTCTTCTTGTGTTTCCCTTTTTCTCCTTGTGTTTTAACTTATTCTCCTTGTGTTTCCCTTTTTCTCCTTGTGTTTCCCTTTTTCTCCTTGTGTTTTCCCTTATTCTCCTTGTGTTTCCCTTGTTCTTCTTGTGTTTCCCTTGTTCTTCTTGTGTTTCCCTTGTTCTGCTTGTGTTTCCCTTTTTCTCCTTGTGTTTTCCCTTATACTCCTTGTATTTCCCTTGTTCTTCTTGTGTTTCCCTTGTTCTTCTTGTGTTTCCCTTGTTCTTCTTGTGTTTCCCTTGTTCTTCTTGTGTTTCCCTTGTTCTTATGTTTCTCTTGTTCTTCTTGTGTTTCCCTTATTCTTCTTGTGTTTCCCTTGTTCTTCTTGTGTTTCCCTTGTTCTTCTTGTGTTTCCCTTGTTCTTCTTGTGTTTCTCTTGTTCTTCTTGTGTTTCCCTTGTTCTTCTTGTGTTTCCCTTGTTCTTCTTGTGTTTCCCTTGTTCTTCTTGTGTTTCCCCTTTTCTCCTTGTGTTTTCCCTTATTCTCCTTGTGTTTCCCTTGTTCTTCTTGTGTTTCCCTTGTTCTTCTTGTGTTTCCCTTGTTCTTCTTGTGTTTCCCTTGTTCTTCTTGTGTTTCCCTTTTTCTCCTTGTGTTTTCCCTTATTCTCCTTGTGTTTCCCTTGTTCTTCTTGTGTTTCCCTTGTTCTTCTTGTGTTTCCCTTGATCTTCTTATGTTTCTCTTGTTCTTCTTGTGTTTCCCTTGTTCTTCTTGTGTTTCCCTTGTTCTTCTTGTGTTTCCCTTGTTCTTATGTTTCTCTTGTTCTTCTTGTGTTTCCCTTGTTCTTCTTGTGTTTCCCTTGTTCTTCTTGTGTTTCCCTTGTTCTTATGTTTCTCTTGTTCTTCTTGTGTTTCCCTTGTTCTTCTTGTGTTTCCCTTATTCTCCTTGTGTTTCCCTTGTTCTCCTTGTGTTTCCCTTGTTCTTCTTGTGTTTCCCTTGTTCTTCTTGTGTTTCCCTTGTTCTTCTTGTGTTTCCCTTGTTCTTCTTATGTTTCTCTTGTTCTTCTTGCGTTTCTCTTGTTCTTCTTGCGTTTCCCTTGTTCTTCTTCTGTTTCCCTTGTTCTCCATGTGTTTCCGTCGTTCTTCTTGTGTTTCCCCTGTTCTTCTTGTGTTTCCCTTGTTCTTCTTGTGTTTCCCTTGTTCTTCTTGTGTTTCCCTTGTTCTTATGTTTCTCTTGTTCTTCTTGTGTTTCCCTTGTTCTTCTTGTGTTTCCCTTATTCTCCTTGTGTTTCCCTTGTTCTCCTTGTGTTTCCCTTGTTCTTCTTGTGTTTCCCTTTTTCTCCTTGTGTTTTCTCTTATTCTCCTTGTGTTTCCCTTGTTCTTCTTGTGTTTCCCTTGTTCTTCTTGTGTTTCCCTTGTTCTTCTTGTGTTTTCCTTGTTCTTCTTGTGTTTCCCTTGTTCTTCTTGTGTTTCCCTTTTTCTCCTTGTGTTTTCCCTTATTCACCTTGTGTTTCTCTTGTTCTTCTTGTGTTTCCCTTGTTCTTCTTGTGTTTCCCTTGTTCTTATGTTTCTCTTGTTCTTCTTGTGTTTCCCTTGTGCTTCTTGTGTTTCCCTTGTTCTTCTTGTGTTTCCCTTGTTCTTCTTGTGTTTCCCTTGTTCTTCTTGTGTTTCCCTTGTTCTTCTTATGTTTCTCTTGTTCTTCTTCTGTTTCCCTTGTTCTTCTTGTGTTTCCCTTGTTCTGCTTGTGTTTCCCTTGTTCTTCTTGTGTTTCCCTTTTTCTCCTTGTGTTTTCCCTTATTCTCCTTGTGTTTCCCTTTTTCTCCTTGTGTTTCCCTTTTTCTCCTTGTGTTTTCCCTTATTCTCCTTGTGTTTCCCTTGTTCTTCTTGTGTTTCCCTTGTTCTTCTTGTGTTTCCCTTTTTCTCCTTGTGTTTTCCCTTATACTCCTTGTATTTCCCTTGTTCTTCTTGTGTTTCCCTTGTTCTTCTTGTGTTTCCCTTGTTCTTCTTGTGTTTCCCTTGTTCTTCTTGTGTTTCCCTTGTTCTTATGTTTCTCTTGTTCTTCTTGTGTTTCCCTTATTCTTCTTGTGTTTCCCTTGTTCTTCTTGTGTTTCCCTTGTTCTTCTTGTGTTTCCCTTGTTCTTCTTGTGTTTCTCTTGTTCTTCTTGTGTTTCCCTTGTTCTTCTTGTGTTTCCCTTGTTCTTCTTGTGTTTCCCTTGTTCTTCTTGTGTTTCCCTTGTTCTTCTTGTGTTTCCCCTTTTCTCCTTGTGTTTTCCCTTATTCTCCTTGTGTTTCCCTTGTTCTTCTTGTGTTTCCCTTGTTCTTCTTGTGTTTCCCTTGTTCTTCTTGTGTTTCCCTTGTTCTTCTTGTGTTTCCCTTTTTCTCCTTGTGTTTTCCATTATTCTCCTTGTGTTTCCCTTGTTCTTCTTGTGTTTCCCTTGTTCTTCTTGTGTTTCCCTTGATCTTCTTATGTTTCTCTTGTTCTTCTTGTGTTTCCCTTGTTCTTCTTGTGTTTCCCTTGTTCTTCTTGTGTTTCCCTTGTTCTTATGTTTCTCTTGTTCTTCTTGTGTTTCCCTTGTTCTTCTTGTGTTTCCCTTGTTCTTCTTGTGTTTCCCTTGTTCTTATGTTTCTCTTGTTCTTCTTGTGTTTCCCTTGTTCTTCTTGTGTTTCCCTTATTCTCCTTGTGTTTCCCTTGTTCTCCTTGTGTTTCCCTTGTTCTTCTTGTGTTTCCCTTGTTCTTCTTGTGTTTCCCTTGTTCTTCTTGTGTTTCCCTTGTTCTTCTTATGTTTCTCTTGTTCTTCTTGCGTTTCTCTTGTTCTTCTTGCGTTTCCCTTGTTCTTCTTCTGTTTCCCTTGTTCTCCATGTGTTTCCCTCGTTCTTCTTGTGTTTCCCCTGTTCTTCTTGTGTTTCCCTTGTTCTTCTTGTGTTTCCCTTGTTCTTCTTGTGTTTCCCTTGTTCTTATGTTTCTCTTGTTCTTCTTGTGTTTCCCTTGTTCTTCTTGTGTTTCCCTTATTCTCCTTGTGTTTCCCTTGTTCTCCATGTGTTTCCCTCGTTCTTCTTGTGTTTCCCCTGTTCTTCTTGTGTTTCCCTTGCTCTTCTTATATTTCCCTTGCTCTTCTTGTGTTTCCCTTATTCTCCTTGTGTTTCCCTTGTTCCTTTTGTGTTTACTTTTTTCTCCTTGTGTTTCGCTTGTTCTCTTTGTGTTTCCCTCTCCTTTTGTTTCTCTTGTTCTCTTTGTGTTTCCCTCTTTCTCCTTGTGTTTCCCTTATTCCTCTTGTGTTTCCCTTGTTCTTATGTTTCCCTTGTTCTCCTTGTGTTTCCCTTGTTCTTCTTGTGTTTCCCTTGTTCTTCTTGTGTTTCCCTTGTTCTTCTTGTGTTTCCCTTGTTCTTCTTGTGTTTCCCTTTTTCTCCTTGTGTTTTCCCTTATTCTCCTTGTATTTCCCTTGTTCTTCTTGTGTTTCCCTTGTTCTTATGTTTCTCTCGTTCTTCTTGTGTTTCCCTTGTTCTTCTTGTGTTTCCCTTGTTCTTCTTGTGTTTCCCTTGTTCTTCTTATGTTTCTCTTGTTCTTCTTGTGTTTCCCTTGTTCTTCTTGTGTTTCCCTTGTTCTTCTTGTGTTTCCCTTGTTCTTCTTGTGTTTCCCTTGTTCTTCTTGTGTTTTCCTTTTTCTCCTTGTGTTTTCCCTTATTCTCCTTGTGTTTCCCTTGTTCTTCTTTTGTTTCCCTTGTGCTTCTTGTGTTTCCCTTGTTCTTCTTGTGTTTCCCTTGTTCTTCTTGTGTTTCCTTTATTCTCCTTGTGGTTCTCTTGTTCTCTTTGTGTTTCCCTCTTTCTCCTTGTGTTTCTCTTGTTCTCTTTGTGTTTCCCTCTTTCTCCTTGTGTTTCCCTTATTCCTCTTGTGTTTCCCTTGTTCCTTTTGCGTTTCCCTTGTTCTTCTTGTTTTTCCTTTATTCTCCTTGTGTTTCTCTTGTTCTCTTCGTGTTTCCCTCTTTCTCCTTGTGTTTCCCTTGTTCCTCTTTTGTTTCACTTGTTCTTCTTGTGTTTCCTTTATTCTCCTTGTGTTTCTCTTGTTCTCTTTGTGTTTCCCTCTTTCTCCTTGTGTTTCCCTTGTTCCTATTTTGTTTCATTTGTTCTTCTTGTGTTTCCCTTGTACTTATGTTTCCCTTGTTCTCCTTGTGTTTCCCTTATTCTTCTTGTGTTCCCCTTATTCTCCTTGTATTTCCGTTGTTCTTCTCGTGTTTCCCTTGTTGTCCTTATATTCTCACTGTTGTCCTTGTGTTTGTTTGGTTCACCTTGTGTTTCCCTCGTTCTCTTTGTATTTCCTTTGTTCTCTTTGCCTTCCACTTGTCCTCCTTGTCTTCGCCTTACCCTCATTTTATTTGCGTTGTTCTTCTTGTCTTGCCCTTATTCTCCTCGTTTTCGCCTTATTCTTCTTGTATTCGTCCTGTTCATCTTATCTTCTCCTTGTTCTCTTTCTTTTTGCTTTGTTCGCCTTGTATTTCCCTTGTTCTATTGAATTCCCCTTGTTCCATTTCTTGACAACCTACACGTAGTTCTAGTAAACATATTAAAGATATACACCTGTCGACAGGTGACCTCACCCCACGTAAAGATCCGCAGCGTTGTAAAGCTATGCACTTGTCGCCTTTTAATACACAGAAGCCAGGGTGAAAAGAGGCTAACCATAGGACTTAAGACGAACAGAATTTATTTTTATTTTTATTTTCAGAATAATACAAGAGCGACTTCCATATTTTCTGCGTTTTATGTTAGTTTTATTATGAGGCATAGTCTACATTATTGTAAACAGGTTTCTCAAATGAACTACTTCCAAGTGACGTAATTAGTCTGTGGGATTTCAATGATTATTGCTGAAATTATTTCACCGAAAGAGAAAATTAATAATGAAATTGCGCAGTCGGTGTAATTGTTGATAGTGAGATATTATTTGGTGAGATAATGTCGAGAAATGATCATGAGATTACCTGAGATTAGGCATTACAATTGGGTAAAATGAAGTAGTCAGCCCAAACGGAATTGGAACCAACGCCCGAGAGAAGCTTTGAAGCATCAGTGCAGCTAGTTACACCTGGATTTCCCCTGCAGTGGCTGAGTGGACAGACCTTCAGCCTATCACGCGAGCGATCCGGGTTCAAGTCCCGGTTACATCTGAGATTTTTCATTGAAAAATCCATAATCAGTGTTGCCATATTTAGCGATAAGTCGCTAAATCTAGGGAATTTTGAATCAGTCTCGACGACAAATTTTGTAAAATACGATTAGCCACTTTTGTGATGATTTTTATATTCTTCCACTTTTTCCTTTCTTTTAAGTTAAAACATTCAACTGAAGTCATGCACTTCTTAGTTTTAGAAGAGGCATGGGAGCATGACTGAGTCCTCTAATGGTTCATACGTGAAAGCCCTGATCTCATACATTAGTGATCAGGGGTGAAAGATGCTGATTCAATGATTCTCACGGGTTAGGTCTCTCTCTCAATGCTACTGCTCCATCACCGATAAATGGTGGCAACTTTGATTGGCACGTGACGAGTCGCGAGCTCGAGCTAATTCTTGGTTCTTCCCAAAACGCGGACATTTTCCACTTCGAACCGATCCGAGGCAATTGAGTTTTGGAATTTTGTGCCGACAATTCGTGTGAAGCAAATGATACTCTAGTTTTTGCTGGTTTTAATATATTTTAATGTATAAGATTTAAAAAAAATGTTCGATTTTACAAAAAAAAAAAAAAAAAAAATGTGGTCAAATGCTTGGGTGAAAATTTCTACACTTACAATTTACCAGAAAGTGTAGTGTCTATGATTGGACCAAGTGCAGTGTATTCACAATCAGCTGTTCCCACATCTTCCACCTTAACATCACAGCCGTCAACAATACAATCAGACTCCCCAGAAGAGGGTGACGACGAGGAAATTATATTTTCCTGCGCATATGTATGTTTTTCTTATTTTTATTTAGTGATATTTATTATTATTTTAGCGACATTTCTGGGGATTTTTTGACAAACTTTGGAGAGATTTAGCTACCTTTTGTTGACAAGTTAGCGAAATTGTAGGGAGATATGTTAGCAACAGTGTCCATAATAACACTTGTCGCGGACAAGATCACAGTTGGGGGGGTTTTGGTCAGAGTTCTTCCGTTTCTCCATATTAGGCATCTACATCATTCTGTCGTCATGCCTATCATTCCCAGAACGCTGACTGGCGACGCACGAAAGGTCTGGCCTGAGACGATTGGGGAAACTTGGGTACTCAGTGACCATTGTATAGACAGCTGTTGTGGGTTGTGAACGCGCCTATAGCTTGAGGGTTAGCCAAATACTAGATCTTGAAAGATCGCAAAGCTAGGTCGCAATGCCTCTTCCTGAAATTCAATATCCGATACCCCTAGACTACTACGGTGGCACTACAGGCGGTTTTAAATTACGTACTATATTCCAAAGCAAAGAACTTCCCTAAAAGAAAAGTGACATTACAATTTGCTGTTGTGAAATGCACTATACTACTCAACCTGAAAACATTCTTAAACATTCCTTTTCGAGAACCAAATATCGTTAACGGACCCAACGAGATATAAAATAAACACGTGAATCAAACAATTGTCATTACTTACTTACTTACAAATGGTTTTTAAGGATCCCGGAGGTTCATTGCCACCCTCACATAAGCTCACAATCAGTCCCTATCCTATGCAAGATTAATCCAGTCTCTATCATCATATCCCACCTCCCTCAAATGCATTTTAATATTATCCTCCCATCTACGTCTCGGCCTCCCCAAAGGTCTTTTTCCCTCCGGCCTCCCAACTAACACTATATATGCATTTCATTTCTGCATTCGTCCATACGTGCTACATGTCCTGCCCATCTCAAACGTCTTGATTTAATGTTCCTAATTATGTCAGGTGAAGAATAAAATGAGTGCAGTTCTGGTTGTGTAACTTTCTCCTTTCTCCTGTAACTTCATCCCTCTTAGCCCCTAATGTCCACACCTGTGGAGTAACGGTCAGCGCGTCTGGCTGCGAAACCAGGTGTCCCGGGTTCGAATCCCGGTCGGGGAAAGTTACCTGATTGATGTTTTTCCGAGGTTTTCCCTCAACCCAATACGAGCAAATGCAGGATAACTTTTGGTGCTGGACCCCGGACTCATTTCACCGGCATTATCACCTTCATATCATTCAGACGCTAAATAACCTAGATGTTGATACAGCGTCGTAAAATAGCCCAATAAAATAAAAAATAGCCCCAAATATTTTCCTAAAAACCTTATTCTCAAACACCCTTAATCTCTGTTCCTTCCTCAAAGTGAGATTCCAAGTTTCACAACCATACAGAACAACCGGTAATATAATTGTATTATAAATTCTAACTTTTTGACAGCAGACTAGATGACAAAAGCTTCTCAACAGAATAATAACAGGCATTTCTCATATTTATTCTGCATTTAATTTCCTCCCTAGTGTCATTTATATTTGTTACTGATGTTCCAAGATATTTTATTTTTTCCACCTCTTCGAAGAATAAATCTCCAATTTTTATATTTTCATTTCGTACAATATTCTGGTCACGAGACCAGGCTATTATTATTATTATTATTATTATTATTGTTATTATATTTATTACCATTATATTTATTGTTATTATTGAATCTCGTAGGGAGGTATCCCTGTTTTGTAAAATGTAGGTTAGGTCTAGGCCTAAACAGATACATGAATAACTAAACAGTACCGTACAGTTTTACCTAAATTGAAGAATAAAAAATCCCTACCAAGCCTCGAAAATATCAGAGATAAATTTGTGAAACTCTTTTCAGTAATATTGTTTTAGGAATAGTTTTGATATTGGTGGTGTGAATGTTTCGTTGCACATGCTAAGATGAGTTTCTATCCTGTATCTCTTGCATTGCTGTAATGGACATTCATATAGTTACTGGACAACTGTTTGTACAGTGTGTTCGCATAGACATGAATTTGGATTATCATTTTTGAAACATTCAAATGAATCGAACAAATACCCCGCAGTAACGCGTACATTTTATTTAAGTTACAAGAAGTGCCAAAAAACTACATTTATGTTAAAGAGATAATACAGATTTTTGTTTATTTTCCGTCTTGACTTATTACGATGTTAACTTAAACATATTTTGTTAACACATTTATTTTCTTGTGAACGTTTTCGCCCTATTGTGGGCATCTTCAGACAAAGATATTTATACCTAAATTGCATAATACATGTTAAAGTACACAAATTAATTAGTTAGAGTATATGAATACATTTAAAAATATTTTCTAAAAAGTATACTAAAACACAGAAACAAATTATGTAATAAATATGCATATTTAATATCATATTCTTCATGTTAGCTGGAGATCGTGAACAAGTTATTGTATTAGATTAAAATATGTAATGACTCAAGTAAATACTTGTTAAAAGATAAGCCTCTTAAATTAAATATGCATATTTTAACATGGTATGACACAGAAAATATTACATATATAATTTAAAAGCATCTTCAATGTGTTGAAATCAAGGGGAGAAAGGTTTATGGGATCCTATTTGACTGTTGTGTAAAAATGGTGTATATAAAGAAGGACTTAGGATTGGCGACGAAGGTTTTGAGAGTGTAACATGGATGTCTGTATAAACTAAATTGATGTCATGATAATCTGTTAAACCATAATGTTTTAAATATGCATTATTGTAATAGTAATAAAGTCAACTTGTTACGATGGATAATATTAAGTTGTTGTGGTCGATCTCGTATTGTATAACAATTAATTGATAGTGGTGTATGATTTGATCATAATGTTGAGAAATATGTTAACATCATAAGTTAAAAACAATTAAATGTCAATAAGTAATGATGAGTTCACAAGCATCATTGTATAGTAAAATTGTGAACCATTGCTGAAGATGCTATGGACGTGAGATAGTTAAATCATGTAATCAATATGTGGAGGAGTCACAATTGTGTAGAATCTTCTATGATGTTAATTGAGGAGCAACCTATATATATATATATATATATATATATATATATATATATATATATATATATATATGAGTAGTGAAGAAGTGATCTGTAAAAAGAAGGGTTAATATGAAATTTTTAAAGAAGATTGGAAATTTGAGAAAAACTTCGAGTGTAATACGACGTTGGTTGGTGATGTGTAGAACAGATGCGTTGTATCGTAAAGACAGCAGTAGACTGAATGCACGGGGTGAGTTATGTTATTTCAATACCGGAGCAAGTGAAGAACTCAACATGAAAGACAGATGTTTGTTATTTTTACATGAGACAATTCGGCAGCCAATAAGAATCAGCCTAGCGACGTGTGCCGGCAGTGCCCAACTCTCGCGCCTCTGAACAACATTGCACTCTTAGGGAAATTCTCTGCTTTGGAAGGCAGTACGCACGTTGTGAAGCTGCCTCTCGAGACTTGCCTCTCGAAGTGGATGCCTGCCTTGCATCTACTGCATGCTTTCCTCGTCTCGAGGGAGCCTCGGGGCAAGCAACGTCATTCGGTTTTTAGTCCTGCTTAAAGGTACATCGATGCGATTTCCTAGCTCTGTTTGGACACAACTAAATTGTTTTCTTTCCTACTGATTCTTTACTTTTCACAATAGAGACGAACATTGTAGAAATGTTAACGCTTTTTCAGCAACATACAACATAAAATATTATGGATCGCATGCGGAGACAAAGGGGAGGACGGAAAAGAGGAAAGATTGAAGAACACTAAGTTTGTAATGAAAAACCATTGTAATGGTATGACTGACAAGCAAACTTTTTGATGGGGCAGATAAAAAAAGTTAATTTTATTTCTTCCACCATGTTAATAATGTCAAAAGAAGTGCTTATACAAATTTTTGCCACTCGACCGCAATTACGAGGCCGTCCAGAAAGTTATTTTCCCTGGGGCCGTTTATAGAAAAAAGCACATTTGCATAGAAATATTTATTTAAACAGATACAGCAATTGTTGCGCTATTTGTCAACATATCCCCCACTGGAACTGAGACATTTGTCATACCATAGGATCAATTTTGTGCCGTAGAAGTCAGCCGCCTCAGATCGGAACCAACGTTTAACTCAGTCTGCACCTTTCTCTGTCGATCTCATGATATGAGAAATGTCTCGATTCCAATGGAAAGTATGTTGAAAAACAGCTCAACAATTGTTGTGTCTGTTCCAATAAATTTATCAAATGAAACTGTGTTTTTTTTTTCTGTTAGCAGCTCCTAGCGAACTTATTTTTTAAGGCTCTCGTAATTGCGGTCGAGTGGCCAAAATTTGTATAAGCACTTTTTTGACATTATTAACATGGTGGAAGAAAAAAAATTAACTTTTTTATTTGCCCCCATCAGAACGTTTGCTTGTGAGTGGTTTGTCTTTGTAATACGGCAGAATGTAATCACATGTATGAGTAAAGTAAATGAAATCCACGGCGCTACAACCCATGAAGGGCCATGACCGACCAGCCGGCTGCTGGCCTCACGTCCAAATGCCGAAGGATAGGTGAACGATCATCCAACCAGAATGGAGGTATCGTGTGGTTATAGCCGTTTGCGAAACCGGAATTTAGCTCCCTATCGTAGCTCCCATGTGCATCACGATGCTGGATGCACACCGGTCCCATACACTGGCCTAAATTTCATGAGAAAACTTCTTCCCCCATGAGGACACGAACCAGCGCGCAGTCCGTAACGCGAGTCCTAGGCAGGATGCCTTAAACCACGACGCCACGGCGCGGGACACACATGTATGAGTGGTGTTTCTTTATGATATTAGAGCATGTGTGTTCAGAAAAGAAAGACTTAAATGTGGCAAATTCTGGTGTTTTCGCATTTTTATGCGCATGCGTCGATGGTCCTTTGGTCGCTACCTGGATGATGCAGGCTGTGGCAGTCTGTAGTTGACTACAGCTGGAGCCATCAGCTGGGATTGAAAGGAGTTTGGAGTTGTTACGTGGTAACGATATAATCCAACCAATGATTTGAAGATACGTCGTGGTGCTCAGGACTTGTTAGGCTGGAATGAACCTACATCGTAAGTCTGTATGCTTTAATGGTTAGTATAAGTTGTCATTTGTTTGATAGAGTATTAGGCCTAAGGATCTTGTGCTAATTATGTTGAGATAAGAGATGAAAAATTTTTAAACGACTTAATTCCAATTCTACTGTTATTGTTAAAGAAAATTTTCATTGTCAATTCAGTGTTGTTCAAACAGACGTAATTTGGTACATTTGGCTTGTGTGATTTGTTTTAAATACTATGAGGTTGGTTTAATTAAAGGTTATGAAGTTTAAAGAGAATTGTTGGTTTAAGGATGTGATTGCTTAGTTAAAAAAATAAAAGGAATAGAGTTTGATATAAAATTCCCATTCTGAAGAGTTAAGAATTTATTAAAGATTCCAATGATTTTAGTAATACAGTAGGATACCGCTTCACCATTGACAGTAAACTATGAATGAATAATTCATTTAACGAATAAACAAACAAATACTTGTCTTAATTTTTATTAATTGCCTTTACTTAGTTCTGAAATTTGTCTATATTATTATGTCATACATTTTGGAATAATGATCGATGTCGATTGCTTTGACACACGAATAAGATATTGAAGACGGCTCTCCAGAAGGTAAAAATCTTAACGTTGGGCCCAATTTTTTTTAACAGTAATCGCTTTTCTTACATATTATGTAGGCTACTTTTACAAATTTAGAAGCAGTTAGTGGAAACATTAAGTAGCCTATTTGGAATCAATCATTATCACGGCGCGTAAAATTGTTTACGGTATTGTCAACTTATTCAAATGTCGTCATAGTCTATTTCTGTAGTGCAAAGGTCGCGCGCCGTAACGCTGTGGTATCATGTCTAGTACTCGCGTTACGGAATTGATTCATCATGGGTAAGGAATTTTCTCATGAAATTTCAGCTAGTTTATGGGCCCGATGCCCACCCAGCATCATGATGAATTTGAGGAGCTACGATTGGTGGAGAAATATGTTACGAAAACAGCTATAATGGCTGGGAGAATCGTCGTGAAACGTGAGCGAGCTAGAACTGCAGCGAGGGGAGGGACCATCATGCTAACCGAACGATAGCTCCGTTCTGGCCGGATGTTAGCTCCCGTGTATACTAGAGTTTGATCGATTCGTGAACGAATCGTTCATTCGAACGACTAATAATAAAGAATCGTAAGAATAAATTCGTGGTATCAACGAATCGTCGTTCAAAAGAATCTTATCGAATCGTCGTCCAAAAGCATAGTAACGAATCGGCATGGTATCGTAACCCAGGATTCTATTTACTTGTTTGATGTAAGTTGTCAGCGGTCATTTCCGAACCGTGCCGAATGCTCCCGAGCGAGAGTGAAATCAAAATACTGCATTAGTTAAGTGTGAAAAATAATGAACACTTTGCATGCACTTGATAATAAGTTTCAGTTGATAAATTATAATTAAGAAACACTATCTTGGATAATTTTGTAGACTAATGGAGGTCATGATGGATGGTTCCAGACAATGAGAAAGAGACAATCCAATGTCTTACCACTTATGTCATCTATGCGAGAGATGTAGAACGTTTTTGTTCTACCCGTGGTTTGCAAAGGAAAGTGTCCTGTTCGTTGACGATTCAAAAGAATATTTGGAATCGTAGACTGGGAAGAATCGTGAACTCGTCGACGATTCAAAAGAATATTTGGAATCGCAGACTGCGAAGAATCGTGAACTCGTTGACGATTCAAAAAGAATAGTTGGAATCGCAGTTGACGATTCAAAAGAATAGTTGGAATCGCAGACTGGGAAGAATCGTGAAGTCGTTGACGATTCAAAAGAATAGTTGGAATCGCAGTTGACGATTCAAAAGAATAGTTGGAATCTCAGACTGGGAAGAATCGTGAACTCGTTGACGTTTCAAAAGGCACACTTAACTAGATTGAGAACTGACCACCAAGTGCAGTACGATTTAGTAGGTGTGGTTAAAAATGTGTGACTTTGAACAATTAAACGTTTATGGCAGAAATGTTTATGATATGTCTTTGACATACTGTAACCTGTTTATTTCGCGTTGTCTAAATTGGGTCATTTTGTGAAGTTTAAAATTATCATTCTCAGCTGTTTTCTTGCTTCGTCTGATGTTTCTCACTTCCACACTATTCACTTTTATGATGTGATTTGTACCTCGATTGAAACGAAACTTGTACCTCTCTACCACACGTAGTTGTTTCCCTTTCTCATTGAACATCGTTGAAGTTCCACTACCACTCCATGCTCCACTGTAACTAGGATGGAATAACATTAGATCGAGCGAGCCAAGGTCTCAAATGTCGCCACCTTTCGGTCGTGTACGCAACTAGTATATTTACGTTTTGCCGTGTTTCCGCAATTCGGATGTTTATTACACCGCCTACAGTCGATCCATCCGCAACTAGTATGTCTCAAGTCCGCATGTCTCAGCAGCCGGTTGGCCAGCCTTGGATTTTTATGTGCTGTTGTGTTACAGATTTATTTATTTATTTTTATTTAATAGTTTTCAAATTACTCCGAACCTAAGTGGCGTTTGTCGCAGTTCCTTTTTATTATTTTTTTTATTCAATCAGAATAAAATTAGCAAGGAGTAACCGTGCCATTGTTGCCTCGTAGTGTCTCATAGATCGCTTTGCTCTGATTTCACTATTGAGTCAGCTTCGCGAGGCTGCTTCACAGTGTACGTACAGATGTTGCATTGTATCTCTGCCGATGACAGACCGTTAAATTTTGAGTGGCTTACCTTCATCGTGGGCGTCAGAGTATAAAAAGCAAAACAAAAGATGTCTGGTTGCCTTCATTCCAATGCTATAGCCACTCCTTGCTTGAGTGTAAGGTGAGAGTTTAGACATACATTTCCTCAAAGATTAGCATAACCTTTTGCTACTTCTCTTCCTTCTCGCTTCAAACTGTGGCGTTGGACAGAGACAGAGATTTAATAAGAGGTCTGTGCCTACACAGCTTTATATGTTCATGTTTTCGATTATGTACAGCGGTCACAGAATATTTTCGAACCTGACAACAGTTACGATAACAATTTCGATTCTTGGAAGCGGACTTGTGGAAGGAAGGGATGGGTGTGATGGTGCTACATTATCTGTATGAAAATAAACCCTTCACACTGCTGAAATTAAAAACATTCTCTTAGGCCTAGAGTGCACTATCGATTTTTAATTGCATTATTGCCTTGATTAAAAATCACACATGAATGTAGTGCACTGGTTTTTAGATGTGCGAGCGGGCACTTGTGATTTTTAATTGCATGCAGTATTTTTCGTGTGATGAAACTATTGCAATCTGAGTTGTAACTCACGTGTCTAAATCTGTTCGCACGCATTGGCGTTTAATAATCACAGAGTCTGGACTTGATCAAGGAAGGAAAACTTGCTTTAAAAGGATACACGATGTCCAAAATTCAATGAGATCAGGATCAGAAGCCGAGAAGAGGCATAAATAATACATAATATAATCAGCTATCTTTTTTTACCCGCTACCATTCAGGAAAGGGAGTCTGTTAGCAATTTGGATTCACCAAGCAATGTTGAGGAAAATGAAATAGAACATGGAATGACAGACCGGATATTGAATGTTGAATAGAATTCAATCAAAATTAACAACAAAAGGAAACAGGGAAAAGGTTATGCGGAACAACTTCTGGAAATAGTAAGAAACGAGAAGCTCCAAGACTAGGAAATTAACGAGGATATTTTTTTTAATGTCCTGACTCCCAAAGTTTGGCTAGTTCCATGATGATCAAAAATATCTAACATTGTCTGAAACTATTGGTGTAATTAGACTTCTTAGGATTATGTCTTTAAACCCTGAACAATACCAGGGGTCTTCCTCTTCTACTTTGTATCAATTTTTTTCCACGGAATACATTTATGTTGTCTCAGGCGGAGTCCTGCAGCCGTGCCGAACTTGTGCAAAAAAGTTCCAAAACTTGTCTGTATAATGTAATGGGCATCAACTTTATATGGATCTATATACGTTTTCGTTTAGCCTTCTCCTGTTATAGGGATGTGGACGATTCTATGGACAACAAACACTAGAAACGGGCATAATATATGTGTGTCTCACCTTGCCTGGGGTCGCGGAGCATAGAGGCTTTCATAGACACTCACACACAGAACAGAATATTAACCGAGGCGGGATTCAAACCTAAGTGGAGAGTGACTTAGACAGCATAACCATCCGGCCCAGCAACTTATTATACAGGGTGATTCACGAATAATGACCCGCGCTTTAGGAATTAATTTCATGGATCATTTTGAGCATAAGATATCACATGAACATGGATCCGATTATCGACTGTTAAGGAGTTACAAAACGGAAGAAAGGAACTGGCTACCCTACCTCATTATCTCCTAGCCTAGTTACCTCATATGTGGTGCCTTGTTGGTATCACTTGAGAGTTTCAGACTTGTTTCCGGACAGTTGACTAAACAACAATGAGTTACAGCTGATTAAATTCTACGAAAATAGCAGTGGTTTTGAAGAGAACTAAGAATTAAGTACTTAAAATATACAGACATAATAATTTTAAATACAGCATTAATAATAAAATAAATATACCTCAGTTTGGAATTAGATTTTAAAATATCCTTCTTTCCATTTGAATTCACTTGGCCGCACGGATGTGAATGGCGCTTAATGATCCTGATAAAATCAGCTGATAACCACCAGACCTATCTTCCTCTTCACCCCGTATTACACGTTACAACGCAACTCTCCATTTAGTTTATTTTCCAATGTTTATATTACGATGCAACCAACTCCAAAGCCTGATTCACAATATGACGTTTGGATTTTTACTAATAAGTTTGTAACTAATGATAATCGGACCCTGTTCATATGACATTTTATGCTCAAAATGGCTTTTAGAACTGATTCCTAAAGCGTGGGTCATTAGTTGTGAATCAGCCTGTATACACGAGACCAAAATCAAATGAATCACGTCTAAGCTGCAGAAGCTACGTTGATTGTGTATGAAGTAGATTCATTGGGATAATGTTAAGAAAATAACTCGCAAAGGACTAAAAGCATTAATTCTCCATTTACTGATGGCGTTCAACTATACAAGTAGATATCATTATTGATGAAGCAAGATGATTATATGTTCTGCATTGTTACACATTTAAGAGAATCACACAAGTGAATCTGAGATATGTGGGTTGAAGACCGTTGATCTAGTCCAGACACGGGCATTAATGCTTCATGAAGCTATTGTGCTTCAAAATCTTTGAATGACTTTTGATTATGACTGTACCGATAGAGACGGGAGTCTCCACAGACCGTACTCCAACAATACCAATCACTCAAAACGTGGAACATCACAAAATGCAACGGTGGAAACACAGGAAAAATGTCTCATTCAAAACTAAATAAAAGAGCAAATTTAAAAGAGTGGGAAGAGGAATATTTTGACGTTGAACCACGTCCGTCCCCGAGTATAGGTGAAGAGATAGGTATGGAGTTTCTGATGACCCAAAAAGATAATATTTGAAACTCTTACAGCACGGACACTATAAGAGCTACGTTAATCAGTGATTCATTTTCATTTAGAAAATGGACAATGTCTCCTCTTAACAATGTGTAAATAGGTTGGCCAGATGAATGTATAAAAATAAAATGGCAAATAGATCGAAGGATTTTATGAAAACCTAGTCTATATTTGTTTCTTCCACTACAAAACTAGAAAGATCTGCCAGAAATTGAACAGTTTTATTTGTGATACTGAGTCATATACAGAGTGATTCACGAAGTTTACCGCCAATAATGGAGCATTTTACTGAAGTGGTTTGGGACATATTTTCCAAATAAAGCTTTTTCCTATCTCACACATTTCAGGAAAAATCATTAATTTTCTAAAAGTGTTGTTGTGAATACAGCTTTCAAATATCAGCGCATTCGCTCACTTTGCAATGCATGGAGTGTCATTTTCGCATGTTGACTTTACTGTCATACGCCCTTTCACATGGAAATCTGTCGTTGTTCAGAGACTAAGTCTCACCTCGAAATAGCTCGGGAATCTTCGTGTGCGCTGTGTTTACACGCGTGCATTTTACACAGAAAGATTCACAGCCCGATCTTTGTATCGATAAGGAAGACTTCGTAGGGAATATGTCGTATCGTGACATAATTTACAGATATATCGCTGCTACGACTTGATTTCATCCTCGGACCATGATGCTAAATATTTCTAAGTGTGCATCGTACGCTAACCCGAACGACACTTAGTTATATGAATTAATGCTAGAGGAGAGCGACTATTTTCCATTGTGGATTTAACAGCTTCTTAGTTGTTTCAAGATGCTGTATAAATTTACAATTGGGGAATAGTTTATGCCTTTATGGTATTAACTTTTTGGTGTGTAAAGTTAGAATTTATAAAACTGTTATATTACCAGTTGTTCTGTATGGTTGTGAAACTTGGACTCTCACTTCGAGGGAGGAACAGAGATTAAGGGTGTTTGAGAATAATGTTCTTAGGAAAATATTTGGTGTTAAAAGGGATGAAGTTACAGAAGAATGGAGAAAGTTACACAACGGAGAACTGCACGCATTGTATTCTTCAACTGACATAATTAGGAACATTAAATGGAGACGTTTGAGATGGGCAGGGCATGTAGCACATATGGGCGAGTCCAGAAATGCATTTAGAGTGTTAGTTGGGAGACCGGAGGAAAATAGACCTATGGAGAGGCCGAGACGTAGATGGACGGATAATATTAAAATGGATTTGAGGGTGATAGGATATGATGATAGAGACTGGATTAATCTTGCACAGGATAGGGACCGATGGCGGGCTTATGTGGGGGCGGCATGGACATGTAAGTTAGTAAGTGTGTGAGGAAAATGCAACAGATGCTGCGACCGAATAGGCGGTGGCCTTTATTCTAATCGTAGGATTCCGAATCCTAAGACTATTATTAGTGGGACATTTAACACACTAAGGCAAACTGGTTAACTCCCCAGATTCGTATCCAATATGAAGACGTCAACAACATGGTTTAGTAGGAAAAGAAAACATTCTCAGTACTATACAACGCAGTCCAACAACTTCAACAAGACGTGTAGTTCGGCGACTCGGTGTTGCATAGTCAAAGGTATGGAAGACACTACATATAAATGAACTGTATCCATATCATCTTCAAGAAGTGCAATATTTAGAGCCACAAGGTCATGCCCATCGTGTCGATTCCTGCACTTGGTGAAATGCAAATGGTAGACAGTTACCGCTGTATTATGTTCGCTAATGAGTCACAGTTTACACGGGATGGCCACAATAACTTATATAACTCGTATGAATGGCCCAATATTAACCCTAAAGCCACGGAGGAAAACCAATTTTCAACATAGATTTAGTGGAAATGTATGGTGTGGTGTGCTGTATGATCAGCTGATTAGACCATTTATTTTACCTTGAAACTTAAATTGTGACATGTACTTACATTTTCTACGAAACGAATTGCCACAATTATTAATAGACAATGCTCTTCTTGCAATGACACTTCGTATCCACTTCCAAATTGATGGGACGCCTGCTCATTTCACCCTCGCCGTGAGAGATCATCGAAACCAGTATTTGCCACACCGTTGGATTGGTCGCGGAGGTCTCCATCCCTGGCCTGATAGGTCCCCAGATTTGTCACACCTTTATTATTGTTTATTGTGGTGGAAGAAAGATCTTGTGTGCCAAATTAAGGTAAACACATGTGGAGAATTAATTGTGCGCATTATGAACGCCGCAGAAATCATCAAGAACAGCCCTGGTAAGTTAAGAAATGCGACGCTCGCGATTTATAAGCGTGCGACCAAGTGTGTAGAGGTAGAAGGAGACACGTTTGAAAATCTGATCTAAAACTAAGAGTTGATGAGCAGAATGAAGTTTACAACAAGTAAGCAGTTAGAAAAGTGGGAACTGTATCCATTTTTTGTATTTTCTATAGTGATAGTATTAAATTTTGACTACTTTTAAATTTGTAATAACCTCTAGCGACTTATCTACATTTACATTTTTTGCTCCAATCTCAGGATGGCCCTCCCTAAGTGGCGGAAAAACTTTCTGAATCATCGTGTATTGCCTGAGACGTGTTTCTCTCATAACGTTATAATTGCAGCACACATCCACAAAAATTCCAAGTTCATAAAATAAGAAAATATAAAAGTTAGAAAGCGTTTTTATGTGACCTAGTTCAGGACGTTTATTAGACTTAGAAGTGGAAAATATTTCAGCCCAGTTAGTCCCGAATATGTCAGTGCACACGTAACAGTAGCCATTGTTTTCACTGTAATTGGACCGGTGATCAGAAATGCCAGCTATAATGAGCCAATTAACCGTTTCCTGCTCTCGTTATTGGAAGGGCGGAAACTTGTTCCCTCTCCACTCTCAAATGTCAGGACAAAATGCCTGTCAATCAGAGGAGGGGAGGGACGAGTCCTTTGGTCATCGTCGATTTACGTAGTTTCCATTTCTGTATGTTGCAGTACTATAGACCAATTAAAAGCTACTGATGTCACATTTTTATACCAGTTTTGTCTATTTAAGGAATAAGTTAAATATTCCTATTGTCCGTTTTAAAACTTGTATGACCTTCTATGTTGTTAAAGAATCTTAATCTTGAACGTCCTAATAGCATTCTTTCTGCAGTCATTTCTTCGACCACTGTTCTAGCCAATCTGTTCGGAGTATATATAATGACTTCCTATCCATGTAATGCGTTCCTTTTTAATTTTTTCGAATGTTAAGTTTCTTAAATACAGTATATAATAGGAATATTTCTGTATTCTTTCTTTTTAATTCTCCAGTCCTCATTAATTTAAATCCTTCAGCTCTAAAATATTTTACGTCAAATTTTCCTTTTACATTTTCTTAGTTGTTGTGCATCTATTTTGGTTGGTATTCAAGTTTCGCATGAATAAGTTAAAACAGACTGTATTAGGAAATTATTGTGTCGATTATTTAGATTTTCGGTAAATGTTTCGAAAGGCCATGCATGATAGGTTTTTTCCTGCATTTTACATTCTGTCATTCATTTTCTCTCCTTAAATATATAACACTGGTCTACGATTGAAAACATTTTTTTCTGAGATCAAGGATTTTATAACTGATCTTTTATGTTCTTGGCATGCTTAATTAAAAAAAATAACTCATTTTACTCAATCAGGTCAGAGCTTTTTAATAGCTAAATTTTGTGTTAATATATTTTGCAGAAATAAAGCGTATAACAGGTAAGAAAATATGTTGTTTACGGTCATGAAAAAGACTTAAATTTACATCACATGTACATTAAATATATGATATACTCGTAGTACACAAATAAAGTTAATGTGGAAGAAAGGGTATTTTCAAGAAATTTCATTCGTGATTCAGACATTGAAAATCACACTTGAGATATGGGCCCTAGTGTATAGCGGCAACTCAATAGGAAAGGGAGAGGAGGCAAAATTACCTTCTTTATTGCAGCTCCATGTGCTCTGGCTTCAGCCTTCTCAGGGAAAGGACTGATTTAAGGAACGTTCTTACAAAATTAATAGAAAGTGCAAGAATCACCCAGACCGATTTGGGCTGGATTTGTGTTATTCACCACCCAGATCGAGAATTTAAAATCGCTTCTTCTTTGAGGAAAATGTATCATGCCCAATTTGGTATTAAATTTGGTGATCAGAACAAACTTTTCGCACCTCATGCGTGCTGTACGTTTAACGTACCTGGGAAGCGACATAGTCTGAAAACAGGTTCACACAACGTTGTCAACAGCTATCGTGTAGCCAAAAAAAATTCTACCTCCACCACTGCATATCATATTTTGACCTAATGAAAAATTATGTCAAGACACTCAACATAGAAAGTAGAGCTCTAACTTTCCTATGTCAGTGAGGTCAAATTAACAGCAGGTATTTTTGATGTCCCTAAAATCAGAAAGCTTGTGAATGATGCTAAATTCGATAATAATAATAATAATAATAATAATAATAATAATAATAATAATAATAATAATAATAATGAGAATAAAGAGAGGAATGTCTGGCTCACATTGAAGTCTATTATTAAGAACTTTCTGGGCAGCCAAGGATCTAGAGTACGAGCATGGTGTTAAGGAATTCCTGCGGAGCAACAAGGCTCTTGGTGCACACATGTTCATAAAGATGCAGTTCTTCAGCTCCCATTAGGTTACTTTCCTAAAAACTGAAACTGGAAATTCCAAACACAGATCTGAATGACAAGGATAGCAATGGTGAATTCATGTTTGGTGATGGAGAGGAGTGGATTTCTTTCATTGCTGGTGATAAAATATAATTTCACAACGTTTCGAAGATTGATTTTATCTTCGTCATCAGGTGAGAATGAAACCTATTCGTCTGTATCTTTATATACAGCTGCCTGTATGACTGATCCAACATTTCAAAACGTCGTGAAAACATATTTTATATTTTATCACCAGTCCACACCACTCCATTACCAAAGATTCAAAACGTTTGTTGTTTGCAACTATTCATATAGGACGTCAAAGATTATAATTTCCGAAACGTAGACTAATCAATTTAGTAGAAAATGAAAAGTGATCTAGGAAGACATAGGAAGAGTCTGTCTCACAAGTTTCGAATTGGATCGGATAGAAACTTAAACCATGAAGTAGAAAAATAATAATAAGAAATTAACTACAGCATTTTATTTCTCGTTCCATCAAACGAATTTTAATGGTCAGTAAAATCACATCTACTGACAGCGTTAGTAACTACTCGACCACAAAGAACAACCCGACATAATGAGATGATGACACAATGAAAATAGGAAAGGGGACTGAAATAATCGCTCAAAACTTGCTCCATAACCGCTCTATCATAAATGTCACAAAAACTTGTATATATCGAACTCAGGTTCGTTTCGTGGTTTTTTCAGAAAAATTCTAGATAACATCACGAAGATATAGGAGTCCGCGAGGGCTTGCTTACATTGTCGTGTTGGGAAGGCACTGCATGAGGAATCTATTTCTGAACTCGTGGTTTCTGTTTTCTCTTGCCGCAGCACTCTCTCTTGACTGTCGCAATTAATAGAAGCACTTGCAGCAGCAGCAGCAGACCCACCCCTTACGGAAACCCCGTGGCGTGATCATCTCTGCGTGATTTCCGTCGGCTGACACCCGCACGCCATCCACTCTTGAGGGCTGCAGTTAATTTGACACGTGCGTGTGTCTGGAGCCGATCCCTGCAACTTGAATCTTGAGGACGGAAACCTCGCCCTTAACGATAAACGATGCCTTCAAACGATCACAACACTTTCCTCGGGACAGAGTTAAAGCGAGACATCAAACCATTTTCAGGTTTTAGATACATGCAAAATCAGTCTCTGTCGTGGTTCTGAAGAAGTACAACTTCAGGCACAATTTGACAAAAGTTGGAACTTCAGATTCTCACAGGAACAATTTATTCCTTTCTTTGGTGCTAACAATGCTCGAAGAGTCTTGATTGAAGTTCATATCTTAAACCCTCCTGAGAATTTAGACAGTATTTTAGATGACACATAACAGGGCTCTCATGATAAGTCAGCACGTGATACATTTTTACATCATACATGTAATATATTATTAACCCGTTTACATTACATGTTATTAGTAGTAAGCGTATTTACTATTATATTTGCCCTTGTGTAAGATTATAATGAAAATTGTAAACATCCATGCCCATATCAAAATTCGAACTCATAACTGTCACTTTCGTATAACATTGTAGTTTCATACCTCAGTCGTTATACAGGGTGATTGGAAAGGTTGCGCACCAACTTATAGAACTTATAGAAGGATCGAAATACAACTTTCGAATAGGAACTTATGGTCTAGGAAGTAATCCTGAGTCAGTGAGTTGATATTTCTCATAAACTCTTAGGCTCAATTAATTCAATCGAGAATAATGGATATTAAATACGAGTATAATCGTTTTTACTTTTTATACTTAAAGGGTCCTCATCTAAAATGACAAACGTAATATGGCGATATACTCGAAATCAGTTCTAACGATTCTTTTATTATTTTCATGAGAGTAAGTAGTTCTTGACTTTATGTAAGAAGTACGATATTAATTTATTATTAGTGTTACTACATATAGGCCTACCATTGTTACTGTAATCCATAATGGCTTAAACATATCTTCAAAAAGAACTTCATAATTAACATAATCCTCACAAAAAAAGACTTCAGATTTTTAATGAAATATTAATATTTACAGAATTACAAGTCGAATATAAATTTAAAACTTTTAGAGACTAAATATATGTACGCTTAACGGCAAAAAGAATGGACCGACTCTTGGTCGATAGAAATGCTAAGTTCTATCGCGCGGTTTACTCGTGTAAGCGCACTACACCTCAAGGCATTGCTATGGTGTCTCTTCATTTGGAAGTCGTCCATCTACAATGTACTCACTTTTACGAGCTGTCTGTGGCCCAGTGGTAAGTTGTCTGACATTGATACCAGAGGTTATGTGAGTTCGCCTCCTGTTACGGTAGAATTATTATTTTTATTTTAGTTTTTAATTAATTTATTAGTTTAAATGTGAAATGGCATTTGTTCATAAACTTCGTTATCCCTGCCTTGTAAAAAATATTATTCCCTATCACCTGTGGGCTATTAACAGCCGAGACCTGGCCTGTATAATAAAAATACTTATTTCACATCTTAAAAAAAACCGGACGCATAAATAAATAATTAAATAAACAAAAAAACAATTTGTTAATATATTAACAAAAAAATGCCTGTGGTGGGGAATAGTATTTCATCCACAAACCACCTGCGTCAACAACTGCCCTCATTCTGCGCGGCATGGAGTCCACAAGATTATGGAACAGGTATAAATTCATGACCACCTCCTCCCACGCGTCTAGAATTCTATCCCACAATTCGTCAGCTGTCCGAACGGGTGGTTGTTCTGTCCAATTAGAGTGTAGGATCCGTTTGACTGTAGACCACAAATTTTGAATCGGATTCATATCCGGTGATTTTGGAGGCCAGTCTACCAGGTGATCATCCTGCTGGAAGAAAAGTGTTCCTTCTGGATATCGTTCTCGGGCGGAAGGGATCATTACATTTGCCAAAATGTGTTCGTAGACTTCTCCCGTAAACCAACCGTGGATGTGTTCCAGAAGTCCTGCCCCATCGTATGGCATCCACCCCCAACACGTGACGCAATAACTTGTTGACAGATTTTTTTGTCTCTCTGCCATCTTCAAGCGTAATGATGAGACAGAACGTTTTATTAACAGACAGGAGTATTTCTTGGAAGAGAGAGGGAGGTTTATTATTTATTAGAGTTTGGGCATGTTCTAAGAGATGTCGCCACATAAATATTGCTTTGCGAGACATATGTGATAGCAAATTTGTAAGTATAAAAATAATATTGTGAGAGATTCGAACCTTGAGCTACTACTATTAACTCGTTCAATACACCAATGCCGTAACGACTTACACTACTGTGACTGTTAATATTGCCTCGGCATAATACTTCATTTTCCTGTTCGTATTCGCTTCGGTTGATTTTGTATTTATCAATTTTATTAAAAGTTCACTCTTCAGAGACTCTGATGTATCTAGAATCCACCCTCCATTCGATTTTATAACATATTTTAGACTCTTAAACAAAATACATCAAATTTAAATGGCTTAATTGTGTTATCTGGTGCACTACGGCTTTGACGAGACGAACATGAAATTGTCGGCGGCCCATTCTTTTTGCCTGCCGTTAAGTGTACAGGAATTGATTTTTCCTTAACCCTAGCAGTTGCGGCAATAGAACGTAAAAAGGAAAGTACGATACCGTATATGAACTCGTAGAACAACTTAAGAATCTTAGAGACATGATGGAAATAGTGGATCTTATATTTTTAGGCGGACTCTTGTCCTTCCTACACCGCAAAAAAAAGTCCAGCAAGACAGTAAGACCCAATGTTAAATAATTAAAAAAGGAGCTGTAAAATTCTATTATGTTCATTTTATACCTTCTTGTATGGGACTGTCAACATACAAAAATTACAAAGAGTAGAATATTTATTACCAACATAATTTCTTGCAATAATCGCAAGGAGAAATGTGCACTTTTGAAAAATTGTGGAAGTTTATGAATAAAGCGACATGTTTCTCTAATTAATAATAAATTATATCTTTATGAAGTACCCACTTCGAACTTGTTTATCTTACTCACGACGTCCGCTTTCTTTGAATAAAACGATTAGTAAATTTATACATTTTTAAAGAGAGAATTTTTTCTGCTGTAAGCTCATTAAGTTGATCAATAAAAAATATTTAATATTGTTTCAAAATGAATCAAAAACCACAACTCATCACCTACATTTTCTTCTGTTTTCTAAATGTTCTGACATTCCATGCCTGTGTCTAAGCATTATGCAACACGAATTACAGATCAAGCCTGATTCTTTTTCATATGCGTAATATTGTAACGTGTGTAATTTTCAAAGTTTTCGTGTATATCTGATAAAAATTTGTATGAAGCTTCTATGCTAGAAAAGTTTCCACGTACACGCTACCAGGAAACGGAGAGAACGAGCAGGTAGCAGTGTAACTATGTTAACTTTGAATTAATTTATTTGGAAGTAAACCAGAAATGGATAAATACCCTTCACGATTCATCGAAATAGCATGCAGTGATGATCAGTTTTGAATTATTTCTGATTCCAAAGGAAAATATCTTTATAATGAAGAGGACTATAAACTTCTTTTTCCAACTAATGTAACCATTCCTGTTTTAAATATATGAAATGATGAGACACTAGTGAGTTTGAGAAGAGAAACGCTTCTATTAAACAGTGCTTGCACACAATTTTATTTATATGATATGAGGTTACGTAAAATAACGGTTTCATTATTTTTGTCTGAAATGTACAATAATATTATGTGGCATTTATATGGTAACTATATTTTTCACTCTTATTCTCTTTCGTTGCCACTTCACAATCGTTACCAAGACTCTCTAGGAACACTAGGTTTATAATTATAGCGTTATTAGGAATAATGTCATATTCATTTATGAACATTCTATTCATCAGTTACATGTAGTAAAATCTGCGAGAGGTTTATCCTTACGTCTATAAAGTCTATAACATGGTGAAAGAGCTGTGACCAAGACAAATGTCCGCGGTATATATGTTAATTTGCGTAGGTACCTGACATGCTTTCGCGTGTAATTTTCGTTACGAATGTCACGATTTCCCCAAACATTTTTTAAACTTGTATTTAACCCTGCCATGGTAACAGGAGTTGCAGGCAACCAGGCAACCCCAGAGAGATATTTTTGTATGTGTTATATTGATATTTCTGTGCATTGTTTTATTCCCGTCTATATAATCTCATTTGATTGTCCAAAAATTCAGAATATTGAATGCTCTGGCGATAGTCCGGTTATTTCGGGTTGTAAGCGGATTTAATTGTTTCCAGGTGTTGTACGCCACCCCTGCTACCTTTCATGGTGGCGGCAAATATTTCTTCCCGCCATCTCGCCAAATACCATCTCGCTATCACCAATCTCATCGATGCTAAATAACCTGGTAGTTGATACAGCGTCGTTAAATAACCAACTTAGAAAATAAAAACTTTCCTCCCGCTTGTCTTTGAATTCTACCGTCATACATAGTCTACGTCATCATGTACTGTTCTGAAAGTCAGTTTCTTGCTATATTTTGTGTAAAGAACATTATTTTTTTGTATTCACTGTGTCAGGTTTCGACCGCATGTAGTGAAATTATGTTCTTTGTCGATTTGTTTGAAATATCATCTGGTAGAATGTGAAAGGTCCAAAATTTGCAAATTTTGTGAATAGCGCATATGAAGATGATAGTGATGGTGATGGTGATGGTGATGGTGATGGTGATGGTGATGGTGATGGTGATGGTGATGGTGATGATGATGATGATGATGATGATATGTGCATTGTAAACAATGACACAGTTTGTAATCGACGACGGAAAACATTTTGTGTCATCCATGCCTAAAAAGCGTAAATAAATTATACTTTTCTCAACAATGCATAGTGCTCCAGATGTAAATGAGAAAAAAAGACATCAGTAATAATTGAATTTCATAATGATCCGAAAGGAGGAGTTGATATGTTCGACAAAATGGTACATGATTATACCGTTTCAAGATACACACGCCGTTGACCAGTCCGTATGTTCTTTGGAATTCTCAGTTTAGCTGTTCTAAATTAATTGGTTCTTTATACCTCAACAAAGTCGCCATTAATCCTGAAAAGAAAGGATTTGTTTAATAACCTGGCTTTCAAACTTTTAACTCCTCACATGAAACGACGTTTAGACAAGAATTTGCTCGTGACCTCTTTGTGAACATTACTTTATTGAAACATGGCAGGGAACCCGAATAAATCCATCTACTCGGCTACAAAAATATTCTAGCTGTTATTTGTTCCATCGAGAAAAATACAGAAAAATGAAGACATTGTTCGAAATGTGGCAGAGCAGTTTGTAGTAATCACAGGACATTTGTTTTGGTTGTTTTTCGGCACCTTAAAACTATGTATATTATTGTGTACCCTTTTATGATAAATATGTTATTTTATAGCAAAAATTGTTCCATAAATAAATAAATATATCTATAGTATTTGTTTATCTGCATGTTAAATGCCTTGGGGTGGCATGAAACTCCTGTTACCATCGAATGCTGTATTATTCATGTTACGAGCGGAGGGTTACAGCGAAGGATTTTTTAAAGAGTTGTAAATGTAAGGTTAAAAATATATTATTCAAGTCTACATTCGAAAAAATCATACGTTGTTAAAAATACATTGTCCTAGACTGGATTTGAATTTGTGACACATAAGTCTGTAAGAGAATGGATTTGAATTTGTAACACATAAGTCTGAAAGAGAGCACAGTGACCACTGTACCATTGAGAACAACACAATGATAATATTATAAACTTAATTTTATTTTGATAACCATCAATTACATTTTATATTTGCAGTGGGTAATTGAGGACCGTTTTTGCAAAACTTGCTAACTACAAAATTTGCAAAATTGAGATTTTGATGGATTCGTTAACATAAGGAAGGCCTCTACATGATGTTCAAAGCGTCTGAGTAAAAGTGGGTTATTTCTCTTCATTGTAGCGTGTCAAAGTGTGATCGTTTTTTCAAAACTTGCTTTCTGCTATAAGTGAGAGATACAGCAAAACTTGCTTACTATAGTGTTTTGTCTCTCCTGTAAAATTTAGTTTTTTTTTTTTTTTCTGTTAGCAAGTTTTGCAAAAACGGTCCTCAATTAGAACCCAGTACTGTCTCATAAATGGAATGATGAAACTGAAATAGAGCTTTTATTCTTACAGACGTGCCCATTTCAAGACTCCAGCTGGGTTCTTCCCTCAATCCGGATACCATCCGCGAAGGCACAGACGTCTACTTCGATTGCCTCATTCAGGCTCAGCCCTCAGTCTACAAGGTGGAGTGGCGACATAATGTAAGTAACTTTGACATTATTTGAACAATTTGCAAATAAGTTTTCTTCACAACCTTTAATATTCCGTATAATCTTCATCTTTTGATCCAAATTTCCACTCGGGATGTTCCATAAATAAAAATTCTAAAGTGCAAGTAAAAAGCATTCGAAAATATCAGACATGTTCCCAAATTACTATCCAAAAATGAATGAGAATTGTGAGAGGTTCAAGTCATGCAATTAGATTCAAAAAATCAACTATAAAATCATTTTCCACCGCTACAGGGTAACGCTTAGCATGCTTACCAAGAAACAAGCGGGCTCGGGTTCAAATCTTGGGTGGGATAAATTACCTGGTAGAGGTTTTTCAGTGGTGTCCCTGAACCAAATAAGAGCAAATGCAGGGCAACTGGACTCATTTCGCTGGCATTATCTCACTCAGATGCTAGATAACCAAAACAGTTGAAAAATAACTAATTAAAAAAAAAAACATTATCCTCGAGAGCAGAAAGGGCTCATAGCAAAATGAAATTATTATAATAATCATGATAGTGTTGATGATGCTGAAGTGCGAAACTTCAGATACTACAGCTGTCAGTGGGAAAATAATGTCTTGTTTCGTTTTCCGTTCATTGAAGTAAAAGGAGTAATATTTACGTAGGCCTACTCCATACTATTCAGGTGTATAGTATATTCACTGACTGTTCATTTTTTCCTGTTCAAAAGTCCCTTTGCCATTCCACATACTTCCTCCACCATTCACAGCATTCGTTAGTCTCTCTATATCCTTTTACTAATATAAGAGTAACTGTCATCATAGGATTGACAAATTTCTAGACGATCTTAAAACGATAACATTGCTCACCCGTCAAAATTTTCAGTGCTTTACTACCCCACAAGAACGTCGATGCTTTTCTCCAATATATTCGTAGGAAGATTCATATGTGCTTATATTACAGTTCACGTTTGCAGCAGTATTCAAATATGACCATAGTGTGAAGTTTATTTTCACAGCCATATATACTGAATGAAAGACGCTGTTATCATTGTAGCCATTATGTCATTCCCAGCGTTCTTTATCTATTTTAATTTTCGACCTCGTATACCATGCGGTGCCAAGTTTTCCTGTTTATTTCACTTTCCACATTAGACTATTTGGAACGACACCCGAAACAAGGAGTCAGTACGACACAGAGGCCCAAATACAACCAACAATAAAGAAACCCGAAGTGACCCATAATAGTAGCCTAGTCTTTACGCACCTTAGTCCTTGCATTTATTACGGCCAAATCTCATATCTGTATTAAAAATAAAACACATACTACACAAAACAGTGACGAAAATATATTTTCAGACTAGCCCGAAATCTCAATTAATCGATAGGGCTAAAAAAAATTGAAGGCGTCTCTAATCCATTCAGACTCATGAAGCCGAAAACTAGTTGTCAGCAAATTCAAAATGTTCAAGCTGGAGAAAAAATAGGTTGTAATTGACAAAAGACATCAAAACATAGTTTGTGTTTGTACAGAAAACGCAAATGAATTTTAGCTTCAAGTAGTAGTGCTAGCCGTAGCACTGCTCGAGGATGTGTGGCATTGTGTTGCAGATGCCTTCAAGTCTTCAAATCAGTTCCTCCCGTTGTGGGCCTTGAGGCCGATATCATGAGAAAGATCTATTACAGAAGAATACAGTATAGGGTCTAAAACAAAATTAAAAAACTCTTCTTCTGGCGAGTACGTGGCCATTTCCTCTCTATGCTAATTATGCCATGCAATGCCACTGACTAAGACTTCCCAAAGGACAAGGAGATGGCAACCAGTGGGAAATTTCTTGATCAAGCGATCAGGAATAGGTCGAAGGAGACTAATATGTTCACAAACAGTCCCTTATGAGGCTCTTTTAACACAGCAACATGAAGAAACTCACCTAAATTTCGCAGCTGACCATATTTACAAGCAGCTTTGGAATTGGAGGCAGATTAGCGGTATACTACAGCAGCAACACAGAAAACCTAAATGCCTAAAGATGATTAATTACTTAATGTTTTGTTGTTTTGGAGAGGGTGTACACCTCACTCGGATAATAGTATTGTCGTCTTTCTTGGACCATTCAGAGTCCCAGTTTATACCGAGAACATAACTAAAGGCATGTCTCGTGACCAGAATATTGTACGAAACGGAAATATAAAAATTGTAAATTTATCTTTTGTAGAGGTGGAGAAGTTCAAATATCTGGGAGCAACAGTAACAAATATAAATGATACTCGGGAGAAAATTAAACACAGAATAAATATGGGAAATGCCTGTTATTATTCGGTTGAGAAACTTTTATCATCCAGTCTGCTGTCGAAAAATCTAAAAGTTAGAATTTATGAAACAGTTATATTACCGGTTGTTCTGTATGGTTGTGAAACTTGGACTCTCACTTTGAGAGAGGAACAGAGACTACTGGTATTTGAGAATAAGATTCTTAGGAAAATATTTGGGGCTAAGAGGGACGAAGTTACAGGAGAATGGAGAAAGTTACACAACACAGAACTGCACGCATTGTATTCTTCACCTGGCATAATTAGGAACATTAAATCCAGACGTTTTGAGATGGGCAGGGCATGTAGCACGTATGGGCGAATCCAGAAATGCATATTGAGTGTTAGTTGGGAGACCGGAAGGAAAAAGACCTTAGGTTTGGCCGAGACGTATATGGGAAGATATTAAGATGCATTTGAGGGAGGTGGGATATAATGATAGAGACTGGATTAATCTTGCTCAGGATAGGGACCGATGGCGGGCTTATGTGAGGGCGGCAATGAACCTGCGAGTTCCTTAAAAGCCAGTAAGTAAGTAAATAACATAACTAAAGGATTATGTCGCATGCTGCATATGGTGTCGGATCTGCATCTGTTATCACGTATGTATGACATCGCATGTTGAGTACACCACAAGGAACTTGCTCGAGGAACATATCAAGACAAGGGGTTATTCTGCTATGAGCTTTGACCTGAATCTTTAGAGTACCTATGTAAGAAATCTAGACCTGTTTGCAAGTACATTGTTTGAATATTTGGCTATTTTCCCATGATATCTCTGACACTGCAACACGTCACCAAGACCCGTGTGGAAGAATGAGACAAGAAATATCAAGAGTGGGAAATGGACCCTTGGAAAACATCTGGAGAAATATACGAAGCATGCCATACTGCTATCAGGCTATCAATTCTGTTGTTTGGAAGCACATATAGTAGGTACTTCAGTAGACATGAAAATCAGTATATTAGCCAATGTTTCATGACGTGATCATATTTCGTTATTTTGTACTACTACAATTTCCGCTTTTAAAATAAATTCTGCAAATACCGTACCTTACAAAACTGAGCCTTTTTTTTTAAATTAACTCATGTTATTAATTTGTTTATTTATTTATGTACTTATTCATTCATTTATTCGCTCATTCAGTTATTCATGCATTTAGTCATTTATGTATATTTAGTCATATACTTATTTATTTATTTTTTATTCATTCGCTTATTTATTTATTTATTTATTTATTTATTTATTTATTTATTTATATATTTATTTATTTATATATTTATTTATTACACACTTACTTACAAATAGCTTTTAAGGAACTCGCAGGTTCATTGCCGCCCTCACATAAGCCCGCCATCGGTCCCTATCCTGAGCAAGATTAATCCAGTCTCTATCATTATATCCCACCTCCCTCAAATGCATCTTAATATCTTCCCATATACGTCTCGGCCAAACCTAAGGTCTTTTTCCTTCCGGTCTCCCAACTAACACTCAATATGCATTTCTGGATTCGCCCATACGTGCTACATGCCCTGCCCATCTCAAACGTCTAAATTTAATGTTCCTAATTATGCCAGATGAAGAATACAATGCGTGCAGTTCTGCGTTGTGTAACTTTCTCCATTCTCCTGTAACTTCATCCCGCTTAGCCCCAAATATTTTCCTAAGAACCTTATTCTCAAACACCCTTAATCTCGGTTCCTCTCTCAAAGTGAGAGTCCAAGTTCCACAACCATACAGAGCAACTGGTAATATAAATGTTTTATCAATTCTAACTTTAAGATTTTTTGACAGCGGACTAGATGAGAAAAGCTTCTCAATCGAATAATAACAGGCATTTCCCCATATTTATTCTACGTTTAATTTGCTTCCGAGTGTCATTTATATTTGTTACTGTTGCTCCAAGTTATTTGAATGTTTTTTAACCTCTTCGAAGGATAAATCTTAAATTTTTATATTTCCATTTCCTACAATATTCTGGTCACGAGACATAATCATATACTTTGTCTTCTCGAGATTTACTTCCAAACCTATCGCTTTACTTGCTTCAAGTAAAATTTCCGTGTTTTCCCTAGCCACTTGTGGATTGTCTCCTAATATATTCACGTTATCCGCATAAACAAGAAGCTGATGTAACCCGTTCAAACCAAACCCTGTCTGTGAACTTTCCTAATGGCATATTCTAGAGCGAAGTTAAAAAAAGTGAAGGTGATAGTGCATCTCTTGCTTTAGCCCGCAGTGAATTGGAAAATCATGAGATAAAACTGGCCTATACGGACTCTGCTGGTAAGTTTCACGGAGACACATTTTAATTAATCGAACTAGTTTCTTAGGAATACTAAATTCAATAAGATTATTATATAGAACTTTTCTCTTAACCGAATCATATGTATTTTTGAAATCTATGAATAACTGATGTACTGTACCCTTATACTCCCATTTTTTGTCCAACATCTGTTGAATACAAAAAAAAAATCTGAACATCTATTTATTTATTTGTTTCTTTGTTTTGTTTCAAGTAGCTATTCTTGAGACATAAAACAAGTAAGGCGAACTTTTTATTATTCCATTTCGATAAAACGACATAATAAACGAGAATGGAAGAAGTCAACCGAGAAAACCGAAGAACTTCGCCGGGAATCGAATCTCTAACTTCATGTGACTTGTCTACATAATCAAGTCCAGTCTGGTATGGGTAACAAAAAATGAAATTTAATTTTTCACAATTCTCCACTCTACATTTCCACTGGGACTCACGTGTAGCAGCTGCAGCCCAGCAGAACGGAAGTACTCTGCTTCCTTTACCTCGAAACAAGCCCGGACTACGGATCGCACGAGTAATCAATCAAGATCACATGCGTATTACGTCACGTGTGGTGACGTTCTGCAAATTGAATGCGAGTGCGTGGCAGATTGGCAGTTAATTTCGCGAGACTTTATTTCTGAAGAATTGAGCAATGCAAACAAGTCGACGGAATGGAATTAATCCCTCGGGGATCATCGTTTTATTTTAGATGTATCAGGGGTGAACAGAAATTACATTCATCTCGAAATGAACTTTGGCTATTTCCCCATGATACATTCTCGAAGTAGCCTATAGTAATATCCACTTGTACAGAAATGATTACCATACATTTATTAAGATAATTTCCGAATCTCATGAAGGTACACTCCAGTCATGTCAATTGACGCCCATAGGAGCAAGCGCGCTTTAGAGCTCAGGAAAGCCTGAGCGCTTTACAGCGTAAAGGAAAGAAACAGAAGAAAGAGGTAGTATATGCCGTTTGGTCGAGCTATATTCAGGGATGGCCAGTACTGATTTAATAGATAAATGGAAGAGAACTTATTAAAACTGTATCCATGTTAATTTTTAGATTTGTCTGAGAAGTATAAGTGCATTATAACAATGTAAGTTTTAATTTTAATGCTCATTTTTCACAAGTTTATTTTTTTAATGCTCATTTTTCACAAGTTTATTTTTTTATTCAAAAGAAATATTTTCTCAACTTTTTTTTTATAGAAAAGTGAAATTTTCAGATATAGGCATATTTATTTAGTAGCCTTACAGAATGTTTTCGTGAATCTAATATACCGTAAATACGTATTACTGAAGATAGTGTATTGAAAATTTTGAAAATATTCGCATGGAAATTGTTTGTAAGGAAATGAATTAACAAAGCAACTACTGTTACATCATAATTAAAAGATACGTGCCAACGTGTTGTAAAAATGTCAGCTGCTATAGCTTCAACACATTTCGAGAAAATAATTTAATATTCTAATGATAGGAAGTTGCTCACCAATATTACCTTAAAAGCATAATGCGATAAGAGTTTTGTTATGGAATATTAGTTACACATAAAACACATACAGCACCTAGGTAACTTTGCTTTGTACTGTAATAATGTTTTGATTACTTTATTGATTACTTTTATAAGGCTAAAGGTACCATCAATATCAATTCTAACTTATCATGTCATACTCAATCTCTCTCTCTCTTTTTTTTTTTTTTTTTTTTTTTGGGATATTACTTTTTTATGAATTTATTTTTATTTTATTGGGTTATTTTATGACGCTGTATTAACATCTAGATTATTTAGCGTCTGAATGATATGAAGATGATAATGCCGGTGAAATCAGTCCGGGGTCCGGCACCGAAAGTTACCCAGCATTTGCTCGTATTGGGTTGAGGGAAAACCCCGGAAAAAACTCAACCAGGTAAATTGCTCCGACCGAGATTCGAACCCGGGCCACCTGGTTTCGCAGCCAGACGCGCTGACCGTTACTCCACAGGTGTGGACTTTTTTTATGAATGATGTATTTCATCCATTTAGTACGGTATAGTTGTAGTACTATTGAATTAATATGAATATTCCTTCTTAACTCATTATTATGTTATTAACATGATAAACACAACTACAATATTAAGAAATTGGTATTAGTACGTTTGTTTTACAAACAATATAGATAATATCAAACGGAAAGAGGCCATATAAAAATGACGACACAAAATTTCACGTTCCGGCTGAAGTTTGTGCACCCACTTTTCTTAATCCAACAGGCTGCTTATTTATATACACAACCCTTCTTCTTTCCATACTTAGCACTTGGTATCAGCCCACGACGTCAAGGTCAGAAAAATGCGCTTGCTTTGACATTACTGGTGAACTTTGCTTTCCCATTGATGGGAATATTTTTAATCCATAACTGTATAAAGTTATTAATGACTTCAAAAATGCGTTTCTGAGTTAAAGTGTGCTCTTTGTTAACTTCAGAATGCTGTCTTACCATTTTTAACTTTATTTACTTTCTGGGATGAAAAATAGGACGCTATGCATAATTGTCAGTGATACAGAAGTTGAATAGAATAACCTCTTTTTGTAGTTCAAAAAGTATTTGTGTATTTATTATGTATCAAATACATATACATGGTAGAATCAGTGGTTCAACTGCCCTTCTCACACAAGCCTACTCATTGTACAACACTACTTTTTGTGGTAAGGGTAGAGTAGAGTCCAATTTGACACTTGCTGCAGATGAACTTTGCTTTCCATGTACAATTAGCACACCTTCGCTGAGTTTCACTTTCAATTGGCCAGTGATGTTGGCCATCAAATCTTATGTCTCCTGATGAAATGGGAACAATTTTTCCTTAGTGTGAATTCACCCCATGCCTTTTCAGTACTGCAAGAGCCAGGACACGGCAAAAGTTGAGGAGCGGTTCTAAAGAGTTCTGAGGCTTCATTTTTCTGTACAGAAGCCAAGCATTTACTACGGCAATATCAAGAAAATAAGCGAAGATGGACCACCACTCTGTTGTTGCCGCTGTAGCTAACTATGGTACTGCCAACGCTGGTGCTGTTGTTTCTGTGCTAGCGCTGGTACTGCTGTTGCTGCTAGTGATGGTGCTGCTATTGCTACTGCTAGTGCTGGTGCTGATGGTGGTGATTGTAAAAAAATCCGTAGCGCTACAGCCCATAAAGGGCCAAGACCGAACAGCCGGCTGTTGGCCTCATGTCCACATGCCGAAACAGAGGTGAACAATCATCCAACCAGAATGGCGGTATCGTGTGGGTACCACGATGATTCTCCCCCAGCTGTTATAGCTGGTCTCCGAAACCGGATTTTCTCTACCTATCGTACCTCCCCAAGTGCATGATGATGCTGCGTGGACACCGGTCCCATACACTGGCCGAAATTTCACGAGAAAATTTCTTCCCCCTTGAGGACTCGAACCAGAGCGCATTCTGTAATGCGAGTCCGAGGCAAGATGCCTTAGACCACGGTGCCACGGCGCGGTACGATGGTAGTTGTAGGAGTAATAATAGTACGTGTAGTTGTAGTACTACGATGGCCTTCTAGCCTGGAATTACCTCCCCTGTCTTGGAAATTTTCATATATTAGCTTCCTTCTTTTCGGACGGCACTAACTTGTGCGAGAAACCTCAGCTTCATGTTTGTCTAATGTACTTTCAAAATCATTTGTTGCAGCTTTTATGTTAGAATATTCTGGTATACTTTCATCAACAATGTCATCTTCATTATCATCATTACATATATTTTTTTTTTGTAATTGCGCTTTACTAAGTAACATTTTACTGCCAAGATTATTCAAATTAGCCTCATGCTCGTCGTCCGATTGATCACTGTCTTTACCTGTATCATGGGAGACTTCTGGAGGAGTCACACATATAAGACTCTCACTATTATTATTTTGATTTTCCATTAACCCCAGAATTTCACCCACGGTTAGACTGGAAATAAAACAATTTAATAGAAACCATATACATATTATAAAGAATACTACGGGAGTGCACACGGCATGGCGTCCTATTTTTAGGAAGGCACTTTATTTCACCCTGTACCTAGCAACACACAAGGAAATTTTATTGTTGTTATATACCACATGGAAACTGAAGTATTCAACTCATTATGTGAAAATAAAAATCAGATTTCTGTATCACCATTACAGAGTAACTAAGAATGAATTTACTCGCGGTGCGTCACAAAATATTGTTTTCCTGCCATCTTGTCAAAAATTAGCTGGTATGAACAAATGTTCCCGCGGAATTCAAACACTGCAACACCATAATACAATGTAATAATTTACCTTCTAATCTAAACAATGCCTCCAACTGTACTAAACAAGTTCCATAGAAATCAGTATTTAACGCAAATCCTATTTTTAGGACGCTATGCAGAAAGCCAATTATTTTATATGTTTATTTCATACAAATCAGTCAGAATCTGTCCCGTGCCTGCATTACTGTATACATCACTTCGCAATCGGGAAAAAGAGGTCAATGTCGCTGCTGATAGTAGCTCGCAATAAAATTAACGCTTTTGCTACTGAAAGCATACATTTATATTTAAAATTGAGAACAAACTTCTTTACAACAATTGTGAGTCTGAGGCCTTCTGAGACACATTCTCAACATCTGTGTACAAAAAAACCGTTAACATGCAATGGTCACGAAAGGTATGATTAGTAAACCAAATTCTAGACCGATATTTTCTACTAGTTTCTCCATTAAGTAAGGGTATTCTTATAAATATAATCTTTGACAATGACCCACAAATAAAAAATTGACACGGACTGAGATCGGGGCTACGAGGGGAGGGGTCTCAATGAAGGGCTAATAATTTTATATTTAGAAATCTTTGAAGTATGATTTTGCGATTCGTACGCTGTGTGGATAGTAATAATAATAATAATAATAATAATAATAATAATAATGACTAAAGCCCGGATTTCTAAGCACAATCAAACAGTAAAATAAGCAAGCAAATATGCACGAAAAATGGTGAAAATAAGCACCAAAATAAGCAAAAACGAATACACGGAAATACAATAAATTATTTGTTTCGTAGAACTCATACCTTATTATTAGTAACTTATTGAAGTATTATTATTGAAAAATGTGCCACTAGAACTCGATTGTTCACCCACATTATTTTTAATCAGTTGCTGGTTTAAGTTAGATTAATTCTTAAGCCTCTCCTTATGCCGCGTTGTATTATATGCTGCACAATGTTATATTTTTTCTACGCAGAAACACTCTTTTCACACACCAAACAAAATGAGACACTGCCGTCTTCACTGAAAATATTACTTCAAAACTCATTTACGCATTTGCGTGAGAATGCTGATTGAGAGGTTTTTGTAGGTGGCATTCCTTAACTACAACAGCGAGCAATCTCACACACCTTATTGAACCAACGCGTGTTGCACAAGTTGCACACTGCAGCTTGGAACTCGGGGATCCACCATCTACGCACGACATCATTCCGATAACGCGAAAAGTGCGATAACCGATTGATCTGCCTAGTCGCAGAAGCTTGGCAGGGAATCCCAAAGTTCTCTCCTAATTAGAACTACGCAGTATTATTTCACAACATTCTGGGTCACACCCTAGCACTACTTTCTTACCCATTCGACTGAAGTTAATTTTTTATTAGCCAATAAAAAAGTGAATCAGTGATAAATGACGGCTAGGAGGGAAATATGCACTTTTAAAATTACAGTTTTGGGTAAAATATGCTGTTTTAATTAAAAATCGTAAAATAAGTTAGCAAAAACGTTTTCATGCGAAGTAGCATTTATAAGCACTAACAAACATAGTTAAAACTGCTTATCTAGGTGTGTCTTACGAAGTATAACCTTTCTGCTTACTTTAAAAGTGTGGAAAGGAATATGCATTTTGCTTAGAAATCCTGGCTTTAATAATAATAATAATAATAATAATAATAATAATAATAATAATAATAATAATACATTTTAAAGCTCTTTTACATAAACTTAAAATTATATAATTTGTAATTAGCTCCCTACCGAAAAAAACCAAAGCTTGTGATCGAGAGTGATCCTATAAAAGGAAAAGAATGATTGCTGGCATTCATTGTCTCTTACATTTTCTAAAAATGGTCTTAATATTTCTGCTCGATATCTTACAGCATTGGTATTGCCTTCACAAGAAATGGGAAGTAATATTGTGTGCATCCAAATCATAAAACACACCAACCTTTCCATTTCGGAATGAATTTTCATACACACGCCGTGGTTTTCTGCGCCCCAATACCGGTTGTTTTGTCCATGCTTCATCCGAAAGTATGATTAATTCAGTATTTCATACCTATCGGTAACACTCTCAAATATCTACTGTAGTTAGAGAATGGAACTCTATTCGCGTCATGGCGCGATGGAAATTCGTAACAGTTGTGATTTTATAAGGTTTTAATTAAGCAGCTGATATTAGCAATTCTTGCTGAGGATTTTGAAACGTCTATTTCTCGAGCATGGGTCGGAGATATTTTTTGGGTATGTTGGAGTCTTTCACTTACATCATTCAACTGTTCTTTTGTAAGTACTCTATGTCCAGCCCTCAAAAAGGTAAGCCAAGCAGGCCGTCTGTCTGCCTCTCTATCCGTCTATCCATCCATCCACCTATCTGTCTATCTGCCTGTCTGTCTGGTTGTCTCTCTGCCTGCGTGCCTGTCCGTCTGTCTATCTATGTGTCTACTACGTATTTACTCATTCACTCATCCCCCAGCCACCTATCGACACATCGACCCATCCACTTGTGCAGCTACCCAGCTATCCTCCTAGTATGCTTTAAACACAGTCTGTTTTCTTATATCATAACTTATCTATTTTATTGCTTTATTCTAATGAAGTCGGTCGAGATATTATGATAATGACAATGAAAATGGAATGCCCAACTTGAGATAATACTAGGATCACTCTGAAATTGCTTCACGATATTTTTAAAAATATTTCTGGAACTAGGAAAATTAAGTCATATGTATGATACACAGTCATCTACCACAGAACGCTAGATAAGTCACAATAGGTCTATGGAATGATATCCCATGTTAGTTGCGCAATACTGCATGAAATAATAAGAGGATAGCTACTTCTTTGTATTCTGCCTGAAGACTGAGAGCTATTGTCATTGGAGAGGCCATTGCCCTATATGTGATGTCAAGCTTATTATTATTATTATTATTATTATTATTATTATTATTGGAGATGGTGGTGGTGTGGTGGTAGTTCCTAATATTCGTAATAATTGAACATTCTCTCTGCTATAGCAGACTGCCTAAATGACAAAGAATACTATGCAAAATTTAAATTTCTTGATACAATAGTATAACAATGACTGGTTAAATTTTGTAATACCTGGTATTATGAGAAAAATTGTGATAAATATTTAATATATAAATGTTTAGTCTATTTCAAGCAATTTATGTAATCATCAAATTTGTTTGTATTCTCATATATGTATTCCCCTATTAGTCTATACGTATATCATCTTCTGTGACTGATTTTGATATGTTTAATTATCCAATTTATTTTATATAATCTCATGTGTCTACTTATAATATGTCGTTTTGTATTTTGTTTTTTTTTTTTTTAATGTATTTCATGTACGTGTTTCAAACCTTCTACACAAGTTAGACGATTTTATTTATAAATCCGGAAATTGACATAAGATACTTATATTAAATGATTGTTATTATAAACATTGTAATGTTCCATACTTTCATAGATACATATGGTAATAATCTTTATGAAAGTTCCAGAGATTATAATATTCCCTTTAAGGACTTGTAATAAATTTTACATATCATACTTTGACAATTTGTAATGAGGCTTTTTTTTTTAGTAGGTTATTTTACGGCTCTTTATCAACATCTCAGGTTATTTAGCGTCTGAATGAGATGAAGGTGATAATGCCGGTGAAATGAGTCCGGGGTCCAGCACCGAAAGTTACCCAGCATTTGCTCAAATTGGGTTGAGGAAAAACCCCGGAGAAAACCTCAACCAGGTAACTTTCCCCGACCGGGAATCGAACCCGGGGCACCTGGTTTCTCTGCCAGACGCGCTAACTGTTAACTTACTCCAAAGGTGTGGACTAATGTGGCTTTCATTTCCATAGCAAAGAACATGTTTTTTTCTGATATTTTCGTATAATTAGGGGCTCCATTTTCTTCTACATTTCAACATAGTGAGCTGGATTTCTTAATCAGTTTTGTGCCTACAAAGATTGCCCTATTCGGTAATCGCGTTTTACTGTAACCTAACCTATGCATGCCGTCTGTACAATTTGCTCTTATCACTTACACACTTACCGTAATGTCTCACAGTTACATTCTCCACAGTATTTCTTTAATCCCTCCTGAATCCAATTGATGTGCAATGTTTCAAAATGATTACTGCGACTTAGCAATACCACATTTCTGTAACTATTAACACTACAGCAACCCAATCAGTGTCAATAGATAGGTGATCTCTCGAAGTTTCGTTTGGTGCCTTATAAGTTCTCAATGTATCATCTTGTGGTCATATGACACACATCTAGGCGGTATTCCAAATCCTCCCAGACTCTGCTCAGCGCGTCACCGTCTGTCGCATGCACCGTAGCTGTTGTGTATAACATGATAGCTGAAGGTTACTGGTGAAAGGAGGAACGTAAACCGTAACCCCACAGGAAATGATCACAGACTGTTAGCTCAGGTGAGTACGGAAGCCATTTCACCATGTTTAGATCTTCGGCAGTGCAACGGCCTAGTTGAAGGAGATGCACATTGAGGTACTCGCTCACATAAATGGTGGAAGAGAGGAGGTGCACCATCTTGCTGAAAGTAAACTCTCAGTTTTTCCCTGCATTCACAACAGAATGATAAACTGCGAAATTCAGGACACAAGAATCTCTCTAAGGTATCGATAGCGCCCCTTTATAACAATAACATTTTCCAACAATAAGCAGCGCTTGAGCATATAGAAGCCATACTCATAATTAGAGACGAGAATTTAATGCACTATAAAAACTCAAAATATGCATGCATTTATGAACTATCAAACTATGAAACATGCACGATCAAGCGAAAAATACATTAAAATATGTACTTTCATTTTTGTTCCAAATTACTTATTTCACTTCACTTCACATCTTTTGCAACTGACAACATTTCTAAATTGGTTTCTGTGCTTGTCAGTTTCCGTAGGCAGAGAATTACCTCTCTACATCGAAGGAAGTTATGGCTGCAAACTTGAATGAACACATTTGTGACAGTGTCAGGTCAAACTCTTCATTCAAGCTTTCGCCACAAATAACCTTCTTCACTGAACAAAAGAATCCGTAGTCCGGGTTCACGTTTATGACCCTGTTCAGTTTACTTTCAAGAAGTTTTGTAATGTTTTACAAAGAACAACTGTCATAAAAAAAATATTCGAAGACAGAATAGCTATGCTTACCTCTTTACTGCAACAATCGCGGAATACCACATCCCCATATTATGATCTAACAGAATCCTTTCCTTTAATCCACTGTGCAAAGAGTACACATTTGGAACCTTTAATTGGAGGCATATTAGAACCACATTAACACGCACGAATAGAATAAACAAACACATTAACCACTTACGAGGTTCAGACACTGCAAAGGCAGTTTAGCGAATGATTTCAATTTTAGAATAATCTAAATTGCTACTAGTACTGAAAAAGGAAGAGAGAGAGAGAGAGAGAGAGAGTATTTACAACCTCCTTGAAAGAGGATGCTTTTGACCTAAATTATTTGTCGGCAGTTTCCTTAAACCCTCTATATTTCCTCTCTACTATTCTCAAAATATCCAACATAGTAAATCAATTTTTGCCATGCATTCTGTAAACAGTAGTCGGTAAAGTGTTGTAAAAGTGAACTTCTGTCCAGGGAAAGGTGCTCTAACATCTTGTTGTGCAAATCTTAACATTTCGCTTCATTTTTCTGTTATTTAGCTTTCTTTTCTCTTCCTTGTCAATCCTTATTCCTGAAGTTAAAATAAGGAACATAAAAATCGAGAAACGTGCATTTGAACTAAATATAATGTATGTTATATGCATTATTAAGCTAACAAATTGCTTAAATATGCATTATGCATGAAATATTTAACTAACCACAACTAACTGCGACTGAGTCTTAACATTAAAACTAGGCAACGTTGCGCAAATAACTCGTTTGTTCTGGGCAACTAGAAAACCGCGACCTCCATGAACTAAGTCGCATGAAAAGAGTTATATTAGATATTAGCTGTATATTGACACTAACTGCGTTCCATATTAAAATCGGAGGAATCGCTTTGGGATACGTTTTTGTCACGCACTACTACGTCAAATACATATCAATGTCATTCTTCATTTTCATCCAGTTTTGTAACTATATGAAGGGGCGAAACGGGTTTGCGCCAGTTACCTGAAAAGATAGCATGTTCTTCCGCTACAATGCATTTGCGCCGAACACATATTATTTCTGTTTGAATTTAGGTTGGCAGAGTAGGGTTACAGAACTGGCGAATGACTTCACTGTGCGCCGTACGCAATAACATAACACAGACACTGAACACAATCCACTCCCCTACCAAATCAATGACGCGTGGGTAGAAGGAAGGGATGCGTGACGTTTCCGATGAGTGACGCAACGCCACAGTTGTCGCCCTGTTCTGTAAGCCGGCGTTAGAGTATAATAATCCGTCTCACATTCTACTACGATTCATATACATGCTATACTGAATCGTGGTTCAGACTGCGGACTGACATATTAATATACGTTAATAATGTGTATCAATATGGTATCAATATGGTGTGGTTAATAATTATGCTCTTGATGAAAACATTAGTCATAAAACTTGTCCATAAAACGCTTAATTCGCCATTATTAAATCTTTAGGTGTAGGCCTATTTAGGTTTATTCAGATATGATACTCTTTTTTTCACTTTCACTTACTCTATTTGTGATAACTGGCAGGATTTGTATTTTGGAACTAAAAATTATATTCTTTGAACACTGTTTTATATTAACCTTCTTTTCGTGGGGGGCTTTTGCACTCCACTAATCTTTATGTAGGTTTCTGTTTGAAGTGTATTAAAAACATGGGCAACTTTAAAAATGTTTGAATGCGGGGAATAAAAGAGGGAGTTGACTTGTGACATAATTGTTGGCAAAGGTTTCCACCGTCTCCTCTATCTGTACACAGCCTCACGCAAAGGTTTCTTATATGACAAATGTAATGTTTACGAAATTATTGCTCCGTTCTCATTAACTACTTTGGAAATAATTTGGGAAGGTCTTTCGTGTAATTGATCAAGAGCACCTCTTTTACACAATGCGATATGCTTTCCGAAACTTACTCTGTATAATCATCTTTCACAAGCAAGTCACTCTCTCTAATAGACCCTTGCCCCATACTTCCATCGCTAGACTAGCGTAACTGTATTGAGCCTGCTGGCAGTAACTGGATTTAAAGCATAGACAATCTACGTATAAACAGTATCGCCAAGCATCTGTTATTTGATTCTGCTGGCAGTACTAGTACCAACCTAACTTCCCTTTCTTAAAATTGTGGCGCTATCACATTGTGACGTAAAACATTCCAAAATGGCGTTATCGCATTGCGCCCATACAAAGTAGTGGAGAAAAGCAGAATTTATAGAATGTGTATGTATTATGTATGTATTTATTCGCACTGCAAATGGGAAAATACCCGGTGGCAGTGGTAACTAATTACACTCGATAAAGATGGCCGGTAAGATTAGAATATTCATGTAGTCATAACTAAGGAATAATTTGTTTCCAGCCATATTAGAAAATGAATACATGATGCATTACTTTAACATTTAAGTACTCGCAAACTATTTTGTGACATTAGTACTCACGTGGGGGTCAAAGTAGCCCCCAAGCAAAAATACGAATTAAAATATAAAATTCATAGTTCCACGTAAACTCTCTAGCTCATATGGGTCATTACCAGAGATTAACAACGATCGAGAAAACGAGACTAACAGAGCCCTCAAAGCCGAAAACTCGCACGACAATGTTGTACTACGTCGCGTCCTTGACGTAAAGACTGGTTGTGTGTCTTCCGAGACTCGATATTGTGATCAAGTCCCGAAGTCAGCAGATGTTTATACCTGACTGAACTTTTATCTACTATGGCAATTGTTATATATGTATAAACAATCAAGTAGCCTATTTCAAACATCTCTATTTTTCATTGTATAATAATCCGTTCCCCAGTCTTTATTTAATTACTAGGCCCTTATTAAAAGGCTAGGAATTTTCTTTTCATATGTTTAATATCAAGTGTGCAACTCAAGTAAAAAGGTATTAATGTCATGTTTTATGTTTCTTAGAGATGCTAATTTATTTGAGAATTGTTTTTTTTTATCTATATAACCATAGACAATATCATATAATAGAACCAGAACATTTTAAGATACTGTTCTGTTTCGTCTTTTTGTCTCATTTAAATATTTATGTTATTTATTTCATTGATGTATGTTATTTAAAGGTACGAAATCTTTCCACGCTGACCAAATGCTATTTCGAGAATGACAAGCGAGACAAAAAGCGAGTCGAGCTCCCAAATAAAGTACGGGGGTTTGCCCGGTGGTGAAAAGCAGTGAAGCGTGGTGCTAACCACACCACCTAATTCTAGTGTCGAGGTCACGGAAGCATGGAGCTCTGTTTTCAGGCCAGTCATGCGACTTCAGGATTAGTAACAGTGATATACTTACCTTCAAGTCAGTATTCTGCTTTCTCTATAACATGCTTTCACATCCGCATATTTGTTACTTCGGTTATCAGTTTTTCATCAAGAAAGTCAGGTTAAAATTTTGGCTTTTGTTGCGAGATCTGTAGGGGCAAATTAAAGAAGAGATGGTGCTTCTTACATTGTATTCCTTTTGCAATTCACAATTACTATATTATTACTAAATAACTGTTTCTTCGACGTTCAATATTAACTGTAAATTAGAGTTAAGGCTAATAAATTATCGTAATGGAAGTAACTAATTGCCGCAAATCGATGCTGACCAGAGTCTTTCTTTATTAGAACTGTGTTTAACAGTTGAAACATTTCTCATTTGGGTCTAGCGTAAATTAACTAAATGTCTTTTTATTATTAATTAAATTCATGTACTCCTATTTGTTTCATGCGCTTTGCGAATTGATTATAATCGATTTTCACTGGTCATTCACACTGATGCGATCCGGTAGATAGCTTCATCCAACCTTAAACTTGTGACCCAATTCAGTCGACGTGCTTCTACAGCGATGTATGAAAATGTGCAAAATAACATTCATATCGTCAACTTCTTAATCTTCAACTTTGAGCTTACTGTACTAATAAATCCTTAGTTCAAGTTTGAATTTTTTCTATTATCAATATAAATTTGTGATTTCATTAAAGTATTATCTTTCATTATTATTTTTTATTTTTATCTCATTGAGACCGAATACAGATCAGATACATCGAATAAGTGGTTCCTAGGACGTCGCCTGTTTGTCTACATCAGCGCAGCGGTCGGCATTTCATGCGGCAAGCGGCATTTTACGTCATAATTATGCAGGGACAGTTCACTAATATATCCCTTCACACGCACTCACTCTACGTAGGACAGGCAGAGTACATACGTAGTCCACACCTATGGAGTAACGGTCAGCGCGTCTGGCTGCGAAACCAGGTGGCCCGGGTTCGAATCCCGGTCGGGGCAAGTTACCTAGTTGAGGTTTTTTCCGGGGTTTTCCCTCAACCCAATACGAGCAAATGCTGGGTAACTTTCGGTGCTGGACCCCGGACTCATTTCACCGGCACTATCACCTTCATTATATTCAGACGCTAAATGACCTAGATGTTGATACAGCGTCGTAAAATAATCCAATAAAATACATACGTAACTGGCGATCAGCAAGTTGTTTCCAAACCATTAAACGTAAAGAATGCAGAAAAAGGAATATTTGTAGAAGAATGAGAAGAGTAATTCTTTTGATGTGCACTGGAGGAAAATGTAACATGATTCTTATGTTCTAAGCTACTTAAAGGGTTTCATATTAACACCATACTTACTTACAAATGGCTTTTAAGGAACCCGAAGGTTCATTGCCGCCCTCACATAAGCCCGCCAGCGGTCCCTATCCTGTGCAAGATTAATCCAGTCTCTATCATCATACCCCACCTCCCTCAAATCCATTTTAATATTATCCTCCCATCTACGTCTCGGCCTCCCTAAAGGTCTTTTTCCCTCCGGTCTCCCAACTAACACTCTATATGCATTTCTGGATTCGCCCATACGTGCTACATGCCCTGCCCATCTCAAACGTCTGGATTTAATGTTCCTAATTATGTCAGGTGAAGAATACAATGCGTGCAGTTCTGTGTTGTGTAACTTTCTCCATTCTCCTGTAACTTCATCCCGCTTAGCCCCAAATATTTTCCTAAGCACCTTATTCTCAAACACCCTGAACCTATGTTCCTCTCTCAGAGTGAGAGTCCAAGTTTCACAACCATACAGAAGAACCGGTAATATAACTGTTTTATAAATTCTAACTTTCAGATTTTTGGACAGCAGACTGGATGATAAGAGCTTCTCAACCGAATAATAACACGCATTTCCATATTAACACCATAAAGAGACATTATACAAAACTGCATTGTCACGTATACTTTGTCATAATATTAATACTGATTAAGGAAAAAGCGTTGCGAAATATTTTCTAATATTATAAAATTGTAAAACTTTGGAAAGAAGCCTAAATAAGGTAACATTTCTTAGATTTAAAAATTTTCCGAAAATTACTACAATTCAAATTATCCACTCCTTAAGTCATTTGTGCTAGATTTATTTCAATGTTCGGCTCAAGATATAGTCTAAATGTGAGCAATTTCTTTAAAAAATGAAACAATGTTAAATGTAAAGCGCGCTCCCCATTGACGGATCAACATTCATTTGAACAGTTACAAATTGCAACTTATGTTGGAGAACCAGATATCACTTCACTAATTAAAATATCAGGATAGGCTGATGAGTAATTTCAAATACATCAGAAGAATGCTGAGACATCATATAGTTCGGTTACTTTTTTCCAGACTATACGGGGGGCGAGATTCAGACCTCTCCTCTTCTCAGCCTATTACTTTCTACCATCCCTTGTCTTGCAAGGCGGGCTGCATTTCATATAACGTCACCGATGTTGACGTTCAGCGTATTCCGAATCTCACCGGTCCGGTGGCATCAATGACATCACGTTGCAGTGAAATAAGGAACAAAACTGCTGGAAGGATCGATGGCTGTCATGGCGACTGTACAAGTTGTTTTCTGTGCTACGGTAGCAAAATTTTGCGAAATTTTCGTACTGCCATCTCGTTCAAAGAAAAGATAGCATAAACAATTTATTTCTTGAACCGGTAGTAATAACTGGTCCGTTGACATGTTCGTTCATAACCCATTAACATATTGTTTTTACGTTGTGCTCATTATAAACAATACAGAAGAACACACCGCCATGACACAACAGTGCACGATGTTATTCGTCTGCTAATTCCCGCCCTATACAAGAACCAATCAGATTCACTGATGGCGGCTGATTGAGACTGCCACCACCTCTGCAAGTTGATGGCACCGGTGCGACGCCGGTGGAGCATCAATGACATCGTCGGTGGAATTCGGAACACCGTGATGCCATCGGATTCGGAATACGCTCGTTCTGCTGACCCCTGGTTCACATCCATTTATTTTATTGGACAACTTTTTCATATTTTAATCTAAAGAGTCTATTCTTCTGAGCATAATAAATATCGAATGCAATTAATTTTCATAAAGTAGGCCTATTTGTGTGCAAACGAAATGATGAATTGACTAAACTTGTTTAAAATCTGTTTTACTTTAACTTTTATATGAGGTAAAGTGGCTAATGAAGTGACGTTGTCCGGAAGTTTTCATGAAACATATAAAAAAATTAACAGAAAGTGTTATCCACATAGGAGAAAGAGCAAGCAGCGGCAAAGTGCAACTTATTGCATTTTGGTAGACCCTGCTGTGGACGGTATTAGAGCAATAAATTGTTTTCTTTGCCACTCTTGCATATAAAATGTTACATTTATATCAAAAGGTTCTGGTTGCATCTAGTTTTACTTCAGGATTGTGTTTTAATTTTACTATGTATATCATAGTTTATGGTGCAAACATATTAATATTTATTAAACTTGTACTGCTACTAGCAACTATTAATTAATTGTTGCCGGTATTTAGCTGTAATATGAAGAAAATACAGGTTCTTCTTAGATGTTATGTACATACGACTATAATTACAATATTTCAAAATGTTTTCATTTTGTTTGTAGCATAACTAATAGTTGTATCGCCCAGTAGTGTACAGATACGGAATTAAAATTTGGAGCGAGTCTTGATGGGAGTCCACCTGTATGCAGGCAACAATTTCGCACGACTGTTCACAAGCACCATATTTATACAGGGGCTCTTGTTTACTGCACATTCGCAGTGTTTTGAGCGAAACTTATAGCTAAAATAAGGGAGCTCCAAATTTTATTTCCGTATCTCTACGTAATAAGAAAACCTGCGCTATTTAAATTTCGCTGTTCACTTTAACTGTATCCCTGTTTCGTAGGCTTAATTGAAATGGAAACCAGCTATTATTAGGAGAAATGTTTATATAAATTTGCTGACTATCTTTTAAAAGTTTTATAATATTTCGTGAATATACTGTACAAGAATTGAAATTTTCCTATTACATACAGGTCTAGTTAAAAGAGACAACAAATGACTCTAATTAAGGAATATCTATCTGTGGCCGGGAGGAAAAAGGTCTTAAGTCGATGTTTTTTGAAAATGAGATTTTTATATATTCTGAAAGCGGAAACAATTCTCTACAATGAAGGAGTAATTGAACGGAGAAAAATTCTCTCCGGCACCGGGATTTGAGCCCGGATTTTCAGCTCTACGTGCTGATGCTTTATCCACTAAGCCACATCGGATACCCTCCTGGTGTCGGACAGAATCGTCTCAGTTTAAGTTCCAACTCTTGGGTTCCCTCTAGTGACCGCCCTCTGCACTACGTCATAGATGTCTATGAACGTAGGACTGAAGTCCACACATGTGCTGAGGTGCACAGCACTTAGAGCTGAAAACCCGGGTTCAAATCCCGGTGTCGGAGGGAATTTTTCTCCGTTCCATTACTCTTTAATTGTATGATGACGCAGAATATCTGCATGGATATATCATATGTACTCCGGTACATTAAAATAATATATATAATTCTCTACAATCTGGTAAAACGGTTAAAGTCAAAAGAGACTCCTGACTTTATTTATAGAGCCATTACCAAATGTCCTAAGTACTTTTTGAATCGAGCACACACAGAATAAAGTACTTAAGGATATTTAATACTTTATTCCTTACAAACATCACATGTTTACTTTCCATGCTTCTCTGTTAAAAAGGTGTAACTTTTATTTTAGCTATTTTATCACATACTGATGCCTTTTCCTTTTAAAACTTTAAGCACCAGGTAAACAGTCCTATATTGTTTAAGACCTATTTTCATTCCTAATAATTTAAATTTCTCATTTATTTTGACATGAAAAAGGTCTTGTGTTTAAGTAGTCCCTTCTTCTCACTTTGGGTTCTAGTCTTAAAAGGGCTTAAGTACGGCTATTTTTGGAAATAATCAAGAAAATTGTTAAATGAGCAACATTACCTATTTTAGAAGAAATAAAACAAATAATATTCAGGAAAAACCTCTCAATTAAACTCTATAATTGACACTGATTTCAATTTCTCTACTGCTCTCCTGAAAAGTATAAAATTCTTACTTAAGACCTTTTTCCTCCCGGCCACAGCTATATTTTTATTGAAAGTCACAACTTATTAATAGTTAACAAAGCATTTTCCTGTTAAATCCTCTTAATGATATTCCTTACTCCTCGGAATGAATTTCTAGACTGAGCCAACACTTGGAACATTGCATATAGATTGGTTGGTTCAGTACTTCATAACAGGAACAATGCATGTGGCCGCAAGCACAGGGTCCTCGAATCCACTTTAGATTAGAGGAGTTCAGATTTATATCATGTCCGCTACAACTTGGTCTTGTCTCGAGTACAGTCTGCGAAGTCAATATTGTCCACAAAGAAACAGTATGTTTCTAATGTTGATGTAGCCTGCAATATACGAGTATTTTCATAAAACGGAACGATTCTACCTTTGAAATCAAACAAATAATTTAAAAAAGAGATTATTAGTATTATTTATTATTATTAATATTATTATTGTTATATTATTTTATTATATTTTATTTATAATTAAATGACGATAACGGCAAAAGAATGAGAATGTTGAAATCCACTCAGAATGATGATAATAATAATAATTGGACAAGTTATTGAACAAGTAAATTGCTTCAATTTCTTAGGTTACAGTCTTTCATACGCCCCTGAGAGACACATTTAAAACAAACTAGAAAATTTCAACATTTGATAGGTACAATGAATCGAATTTTAATATAAAAAATACGAGGAACATAGTTTTAAAATTCTAAAAAACATTAGCACTATCAACACTTCTATGTGGCTTTGAGACTTGGACACTTTAATCAATTCGGTTAAGAATAACTGAAGCAGAAGTGATGAGACTGTTGAGAACTTTACCAGGACATTCGCTATTGGACCACATAAGAAAATAAAAAAATTCGTCAAACATCGAACATAGAAAGTTTTACTAAAAAAATTCACATATATAGAAAAAAATTGTAAGAATCATAGAAATAATGGTTTCAAATAAAATCAAGCATAATGTCCCACATTACACACCACAAGCCAAAAGGACAAGATAACGCTTTCAAAAGCGTTGGAGTAACCAATTTTGATCTTGAAGAAGATACAGTATAACCCAAGAAACTACTACTGATGATGATGATGATGATGATGATGATGATGATGATGATGATGATGATGATGATGACTTACTTACTCTGATTTATTGACAGACTTACAGTAGAGTTTCGTTTATCAGATCTAAACTGAACTTGGAAGGTTCAGATAAGGGAAAATGTCGGATAATGCAGAATAACAAAGAAATATATAATATTTGTGAAATAAGTCTTACAGTTAAATATTTTAATTACTGATAAAAAAGTAAGACAAAACGTTAATGAACAATGAGAACACAATAGGTTTACAGTACAATATTAACAAAAAATGTGTCATTAAAGTTTGCTAGCCTGCTGATAGACGTTTTCTCGCTGAGAGATCTACAACGAATTGTAACGGATAATATGGAATGTCGGATGACCGAATGTCGAATAAGCGAGACTCTTAATGCAGTTTATGGCTGCGTAGGTTGATTCGGGTTGGGTTGCTAGGTTTGGTCAGTTTCGATGTTAGATTGATTGATTTATTTACTGATTGGTTGATCGATAGATCGATTGATTGATTGATTCGGCGATGCTTTCTTCTGCAGAGATTATTAAAACTGGATTAATTTGACTTGGAAAGAAAATTGTTGGTAAATTTTATTTTTAGTCCCCTTCGTAAGATGCCTACCGTAAATCTATGCAAGGCTCTTCCAATTTTATTTATTTTCTGGAGGAAGTAATCATAAGGATTCATTTGTCTTCTTTCAGACATTGAATTTATTTTCTAACCTCTGATGAAACGGTAAGTCTGGTAGCTACTCAACCAACGACAGTGGTCAGCATATGTGACTATTCTCGTTCTCCTGCTGCGATTGGATAGATAATACTTTACCAGAGTAGGTTATGTTTGATTCTTATTAATATTAATTTAATTTAAATGGATCAGAATTCTCGATACGACGGATCGTGCTTTAAATATATAGAGGCAGTTGTGGTGTGGAAATTTTGTACATATTATGGAAGAGAACTGAAGCAGAATGAGTAATTTTAGAGTTTATTTCCTATAGATGAAGACTAAAATAGTGCAATGATAATAATAGTCTTATAACCAGGAACTGTTAAGTTGTGTGAGCTCGGACTATATCTCTACCTAGTGAAAAGTCTAGTAGCACAGTCCTCAATGTCAGTGAACCAAAACGGCACACATGTAGTACAGCCGGGTGGTAACCAAACATGTGCTCCAATCGTCCTCGGCCTTAAAACAGAAAATAAGCGAATAATATAAAAAAACAATAATTTGTAATTATAAACTTCTTAACTCCCAATGTAAATTAATTTACCCATACATATAAAAATAACATACAAAGTATACAGTTATGATTCTAGTCTCATTATAACACATAACAATGAACATTTTCATTTTATCAAAAGAAATACTCTTTTTATGTCCAGAAAAAGAAAGGAAAATAATATTTGTGCTCTAAAAATATTCATTCTACGTCACAAGACTTTACTGTAGCAAATCTGAAATATGATACATTATTTCTTACAATCATCAGGTGAACAATAACTTTGTGAATCGAATAGTGTATCTCGTATGTGGCATATAATATTAAACCCATAATTGTTTTCAAGAAAATTTTTCATTTCTATTGTAATGAAAGCTAGGAAGTTCGTATCGTAATTACGATGTTGAACTTGTACATGGACATCATTTTATTTTTACTTCAATTTTTATTGTATCTGAGTTTTTGAATGTACTTCACTTCCACTCTTTCTACTAATGAAGTTCAACCGTCCTCCACACAGAACCAAGACCACATATACAGTCATAGTAGCCTTACGGTCATAGTGAACAGTACGTTCCAAAAATATGCTCGCGTTTTCCAGTGACGAAAGAGCTTTCAATATTGAATCATTTTCACACAGGTACTGTCGTCCATTTGCCTACGTCGCATTCCGGTTTCCCCCCCACCTGCTTTTATTCGCCTCTCTGTAAAGGCTAGTGACTGGGCTGTCTTAGCTCTTTTCTGAAAACATTAATTTCTGTTAGGAATTGGACGTCTACGTAATATTATACCTATACAATTGTTTAAAATAACTTAAATAAAAGGGCCTCGTTAAGTAAATAACTGTCACGTGATTTCCTCCCTTTCTACGACCCTGCGACATAACCACTTGGACGGACAGTAGATAGCATGCCTGAGTAATTTTATCTTTTCGGATCGGGCAGAAGTGAAGATTGAATTTACAGTATGTAAGGTACTCTTTTATAGAGTAGGTATAGAATTATTTCAACATGAGTTACTGATACGAAGTGCGAACTTGGTAATTTGGAATTACGTACAATAGTCTATAGTGCGATAATACGCACATTAGAACTGAAGCCTTTATCGAAATGAACGGCCACCATTTTCAAAAATGTGTTTAAATATCCATATTATGATTAATTTTCAATTTAACTTCATTATCTATATTGTATGCTAATGTGCTGTAGACAGTATAATTTAGACTGAATAATGAATACGTCCGCATGGATAACTCAGTTCGTGAGTAAAAACACTCATTGTTAATACTGTACTGTATTTTGATTAAACAAAAACCTAATGAAAATTATCAAACTGAAAAGCGTGATATTTCCTATTTACGTAAATGGATTAACTACTTTTCTTCCCTCCTATACCTAGTAAAGTGATTTGTTTGTATATTACGCCAGTATCATCGAACTCCACTCGTGGAAGGGGATTGCAAACGGTGTTTCCGGTTCCAAATCGTTAATCCAAAGGTATAGCGAGGTTAATATTAGAAATGTTAGTAAAAATAAAATGATGTCCCTGTACTATAACGCAATAGAATGCATAGGAGCACGAGACGTCAACATTTAACGAAAAATAACCCAGGAAAAAATAAACGTGTTCCACACTCCTGTTTGTATAATTATTTATAATTACAGATGAGTTTACTTTTTTGGAATCATGCTTAATATTAATATTACTTAAATAATACAATAACAGAACAGTTCACTTTGTTCAAAACCTAAAGTATTGATATAAATTAACAATATTCTTCAAATTAATCACGACTGTACACAGCTCCACAGAACCATAGTATGCATTGTGAACTGCGTATCGTCTGCAGCAAGCAGGAGCAGGGCGAGGCGCGGGTGACATCTATACTCCTCTCTGTACTCATCTGGAATCTACTGTTCTGGTACGAACTTCCTGCCTATGTATACTTATAACATTGATGTCAATGGGCCGTACAGTTTCATGGCGTGTACAGAGGTGGCACTCACAGATGGGCCTATATACTGTATGCGCGGGTTACCACTTGATGAACCTTAGTAAAATGGAAAGTTGAGTTGTCTAGCATGCTGTGAATCCTCTACGTCCAATCCACCTACTGCGTAGTTACATCCAATTATTACCCTACTGTGAGGCTGAAATGTGCAATTATCCCATCGTGCGTGAACCACATGCAGTAACTAGACTTTGAATTTATGCATCAAAGTGGTTAGGTCATACCAAAAGGAGTTAGTAATTTCCTTAAGAACGAGGATTCCATATCTGACTCAAAGGCAAGTTCCGAACTAAGATGAATTGACATAACAATAGGCCTAATTATGTTTCTTCTTTCCTCCATTCACACATGTGAGGTGTTTGTTGTGTGATACTTTCTCTCTAGGTCAGTGATGTCAAAGCAAGCGCATTTTTCTGAACTTGACTTCGTGCAAGGGCATCAAGCACTAGGTATGGAAGGAAGAAGGATTATTTATGTATATGACTAAGCAGTTTGTTGGATTAAGAAAACAGTGGTGTACAAACTTCAAACGGAAGTGAAAATTTATGTCGCTATTTTTATGCGACTTCTTTCTGTTTGAGATTATAATTATATTGTCTGTAAAACAAAAGTCCTAACACCAATAATTTTTTAATATTGCAATTGTGTCTTAAACGTTAATAACATAATAAAGAGTTAAGAAGGAATATTCACATAAATTCCATAGTAGTACAACTATACTGTACTAAGTGAATGAAACACATCATTTTATAAAGAAAGCGATATCCCAAAGAAAGAGAGTATGACATAATAGGTTGGAATTGAGCTTGATATCTTTAGCCTTATAAAAGTAATCAATAAACTAATCTAAACAATGTTATAGTACAGAGCAATGTTACCTAGGTATATGTTTTAAGTGTAACTAATATTACATAACAAAACTCTTATCGCATTATGTTTTTAAGATGATATTGGTGCTCAACTTCTTATCATCAGAATATTAAATTATTTTCTCGAATTCTGCTGAAGCTATAGAGCTGACGTTTTACCAACACATGGACAGATATATTCTGTTTGTGATGTAACAGTAGTTGCTTTCTTAAGTCAATTTCCTTACAAACATTCTTCATGCGAATATTTTCAAAATTTTCAATACACTGTCTTCAATAATACGTATTTACGATATATTAGATTTACGAAAACATTGTTTCAGTACCTGTAAGGCTACAGTCCACACCTGTGGAGTAACGGTTAGCATGCCTAGCCGCGAAACCCGGTCGGGGCAAGTTACCTGGTTGAGGTTTTTTCCGAGGTTTTCCCTCAACCCAATATGAACAAATGCTGGATAACTTTCGGTGTTGGACCACGGACTCATGTCACCGGCATTATCACCTTCATCTCATTCAGACTCTAAATAACCTAAGCTGTTGATAAAGCGTCGTAAAATAGCCTACTGATACTAAAATAAAATAAAAAAATGTAAGGCTACTAAATAAACATATATGAAAATTTCACTTTTCTTTAAAAAAAAGTTGAGAAAATATCCTTTTGAATAAAAAGCAAACTTGTGAAAAATGAGCATTAAAATTAAAACTTATATTCTTATAATGTACTTATACTTCTCAGAGAAATCTAAAAATTAACATGGGTAAAATTTAATAAGTTCTCTTCCCTTATCCATTCAATCAGTGCTGGCCATCCCTGTATTTAGCTCGACCAAGCGGCGTATACTACCTCACTCATCTGTCTCTTTCCTTTCAGCGCTCTTCTGAGCTCTAAAGCGCGCGCTTGCGCCTATGGGCATCAGTTGACATGAGTGACCTAGGTTATAAAACTATGTTTATGTGACACAGCAGTAAAAGTAACCCAGCATATCGTTAGGATATAAAAAGTATATTTGAAAATGGAGTGCTGGAAGTGTGTCAGTGAAGTGTGTTGTGTCAGTAAAGTGTGTTTGTGTCAGTGAAGTTTTATAGTTTATAGTGGTAGAGTAAAGTATTTGAACAGTGAAAAGTTTTTGAAGTGTTAGTGAAATTAGGATAATATCAGTGAAATGTGTCGCAGTTCCAGTACAGTGAGTGAGTTGACAGCGAAATGAGTGCAGTGCTGAAAGGTAGTTGTGCATGTATGAACATATCATACTTGTGGGTTTTAGTTCGAACTTAGGGTTAAGATACAATTTAGATTTACTTAAAATGTTATTTTAAGTGATCGTGCTTCATGATCATGGCTTATTTATCGACGCTCGCAACTGCAGACGTTATATCAGCGTCGTCGGTGTGCATGAATTTTGCCCCGCAGGCGTTCTTTTACATGCCAATAAATCCACTGACATGAGCTTGTCGCATTTAAATACACTTAAATGTCATCGACCAAGGCCGGGATCGAACCCGCAACCTCGAGCACTGAACGCTAGCGCTTCACCGACTACGCTACTTAAGCCGACTTTAATTTAGGCTGCTCCTTGTTAATATTATACGATTGTAATTATTTTATTATTATTATTATTATTATTATTATTATTATTATTGTCAGTATTATTTATTATTAGTATTAATTTATTATTATTATTATTATTATTATTATTATTATTGTCAGTATTATTTATTATTAGTATTAATTTATTATTATTATTATTATTATTATTATTATTATTATTATTATTATAGCTATTATTATGGTTATTATTATTATTATTATTATTATTATTATTATTATTATTATTATTATTATTATTGGTATTATTAATTGTATTTTTATTAATTGTGTTTATTATTAATTGCCATTATTGAGTGTAATTAGTTACCACTGTCACCGGGTATTTACCCATTTGCAGTGTGATAAAATACATACATGTACGCATGCATACATACATACATACATACATACATACATACATACATACATACATACATACATACATACATACATACATACATACATACATACATACATACATACATTTAATTTTTTCTAAAAATCATCATCATTTACTTTTAGTCAGACTGCCATGACAACGTTATTTATTCGGACTTAAACAAAATTATTGAGTTCAGATGTTATTAGGAAGAAGAATTAGTGGTATTCTAAAATATGTGTTGCAGTCACTCCTATTCAGGAACATGAATTAATTTCAAGAGAAAATTGAGACAAGTTGCCGAAAGTAAGGATGCGAATATCAGAGAGATGTCTACTTTAGAACACGTTTGGCATTGCTCGGGGATTCAGCAAGAATATTAATATTTAGTGGGGAGATGCAACCTCAAATTACACCGAGTTTCTCTTTTCTCAGAAGAGTTCGGATGTGAAAGTTTGCGGCTGACATACCCTACCCCAACTCATATACACGCCCTTTCGTGAAGGGAGAATAACCGTCTTGTTCGCTGAAGGGTGCGTCTGACAGCAATAGACGACAGGAAGGGATTGTTGAGCGCTGGGTCAATAGTGAACTTTATACTCTAACCCTTCCATGCAGACAAGTTCGTCTCAGTGCGTTGAATGCTTTGCATCCTATTACTAGACAGTGAAAGGCGAGGATCCACGTTCATCTCTGGAAACTAATGTTACCACCACCACCATCATCACCACCAGAAGCAACAGGAGCATTAATTATATTTGTCATAAACGCTTCCCTATGATAGAGTGTCCGAATGTGACAATCGCAAGTTTTTCTCGTCTCTTGTGAGTATGTTTGTAGGGTATAGTAACTTACACATTCTCTTAAATAAGTCATAACTGTTGGATGAAAATAGCTACATGTCTCTTAATTTGTGCCCATGGTGTAAATTTATAAATAGCACATTTCTGTGTAAAAATCATAATTGTTTATCTCTAGCAATTTTTTTCGCTGTTGATAGTTATTAGGCCTTTCAAATGAAGCCTGGTCATCGCTAATAGATGGAAATTAAACTTAATACTCGCCAATGATATTAACACACGTCTGCCAATGAGACATTAAGTGACGGATATCGGCTTCATAGTATCCCAGTGGTCTGCAGCTGAACCAATGTTGAACAGCATTTTGCAGCGCTTCGTTCTTCGAAATGTGGTCCCTTTCAGGCTTTTTCTTTAAATCTCAGTTAATATGGAAATTGCATAGACATAAGTCTGGGCTGTAAGGTGGATGTGGTAGCGGTAATGTTCCCCAACCAAATCTTTGCAACTCGTCCCTTATATCTGGCAGTGTGAGTTCGATTATTGTCATGGACTAAAATCACTGTTCATTTTTGGTAATTTTGTCTAAGATCCCCGAGAGTGTCTATATGGCAATTGGCATTGATAATTTGTTCACGCTCCCAGAAATTCCATTAGCAATGGACCCCTATAACCGAAGACAAAAGGATAACGTCTTTTTCTAAATTTTCATGCAACTTAGACTTTTTTAGTGTGAGGAAATCAGTTTCTTGTCTATGCGGATAACATATTCACGTCATCCGCATAGACAAGAAACTGATTTCCTCACGCCACAAACGATTAGAAACACGGAAATTTTACTTGAAGCAAGCAAAGCGATAGGTTTGGAAGTAAATCCCGAAAAGACAAAGTATATGATTATGTCTCGTGACCAGAATATTGTAGGAAATGGAAATATAAAAATTGGAGATTTATCCTTTGAAGAGGTTAAAAAAATTCATTTATCTTGGAGCAACAGTAACAAATATAAATGATACTCGGGAGGAAATTAAACGCAGAATACATATGGGAAATGCTTGTTATTATTCGGTTGAGAAGCTTTTGTCATCTAGTCCGCTGTCAAAAAATCTGAAAGTTGGAATTTATAAAACAGTTACATTACCTGTTGTTCTGTATGGCTGTGAAACTTGGACTCTCACTTCGAGAGAGGAACAGGGATTAAGGGTGTTTGAGAATAAAGTTCTTAGGAAAATATTTGGTGCTAAAAAGGGAAAAGTTACAGGAGAATGGAGAAAGTTACACAACGCAATACTGCACGCATTTTTATTCTTCACCTGACATAATTAGGAATATTAAATCCAAACGTTTGAGATGGGCAGGACATGTAGCACGTATGGGTGAATCCAGAAATGCATATGAGTGTTAGTTGGGAGACTGCAGGGATATAGATCTATGGGGAGGCCGAGACGTAGATGGAAAGATAATATTAAAATGGATTTGAGGGAGATGGAATATGATGATAGAGACTGGATTAATCTTGGTGAAGATAGGGATCGATGGCGGGCTTATGTGAGGGCGGCAATGAAACTGCGGGTCCCTTAAAAGCCATTTGTAAGTGTCATTATTATTATTAATATTATTATTATTATTATTATTATTATTATTATTATTATTATTATTATTATTATTATTATTAACATGCATAATTTGCCAAATTAATTATTTTAGGCCTAACCATAAAATCTGTGTTGCATATATAGTCTTTCTTCGCGTTACAATTGCCGCCAAGAAGAATGATTTTCTCTTACTAAAATTGTACAAAAAGGACAAGAGTCTTAGTCTTTTGCTCCTCAGCCTTCCTATTTTATACATTACAGGACTAACCACTAACTGTGGCCTCCCTACCTCAAAAGGGCAACTCGCACACAATGGGATACAGCTCGTAATACGATCTATATGCTTGCAGGGTCGGCTGCTGAACCACAACGTGGGGCAGGGCGTGATCATCAGCAACCAGAGCCTCGTGCTGCAGGGCGTGAGCAGGGCCAGCGCCGGCAACTACACTTGTGTGGGCTACAACACGGAGGGAGACGGCGAGAGCAACTATTTCTACCTCAATGTCATGTGTGAGTTTCATTTCATTATCCTCCCAGGTTTCGTCTTTTTCTACCTATTACATTCCTATCTAACAATCCCTCCTCCTTTATCACGAGGTATCCTATTCGTGAGGTATCCTATTCGTTTCCTATCTCCTTCACTAGGTCCCTCGAAATATATGAAGTACATGAATATTTCATCCACTGGCTCCTCCAAACGTGCCGACATCATGGCAATTGATAGCAATCAAAAGATTGGCTTCATAACCGATCCCACTATTAGATTTGAGGGTACTGAATTACAACCACAAGAACCAGATTTGGAAAAGAAAATATATTATGAACACTGCTTTACTTATCTGGAAGAGAAATACCACATACTATTTTGTCGCTGGGAAGTAATTGGCTTGCTCTTCGGTTCAAGGGGCATTATCTCAAGATTTTTTTATCAATTTCTTTCATCACTTCCATATTGATCTTTTGGAGCTTCAAGATATAGCCATTAATGTTTTAGGACATTCATTGTTAATTGTAAGTAACCATCTGTACAGTTCTATATATGAAAAATAAATTATTCCTGTCAAGGATAACTTCCCCCCCCCCCAAACAATAAAATGAAACAAAAAAAAATACAATTAAAATTAAAAATAGAATATGGTTGATGTACAATTAATTTAGATGCTGTTACCGCTTGGTACCCCTTTTTCAAGGACAGTTATCCTTTTTGGAGTCTTCTCTCTATGAGTATTATGCTGAAAATAGTCGACTTCGAGATTTTCGCGAAAATACACCTTTTTGATATTCCAGACACAACAAAGTGGTTTTGGGAATGCCGTCTGTTCGTTTTGTGTACAGTGACTTCTATCAAAACAAGGGACAAATTTCTTTCATATTTTATATATGTTGCTGACAAAGAACTAATTGGGATATGAAGATATTTCCCGGACATGAATAAAATGTACCATTACTGCTTTTACTTGTAGTGTATAACATCAATGACTGCGAATTTATACAACTGACCAAACAGCTTAGGACCCTATTTTTCATAAAGAGGGAGGCTTCCCCGCTGAAATTTCAAAGCGTCTGACCACTTCTACTTCGAGGGGGGTTATTATACGTGACTAGTTGCAGGAAATGGGACCTAAAGTCGGATTTTTCGTTTTTATATTTTTTTTTTGTGGTTTCAAAAAGAGGATGAAATGCTGAGCATTTAAAAAAAATTCATGGTTCTAGGTGCTATAGTTTTTAATATATTACTTGTTGAATGTTGGTATTACATTATGTACTTTTCGAGAAAAATGCAATAAAATTAAAGTTTTCACTTGTTTTCTTAGCAACTATAAGAAAGATTTAGGTATTTGTGAAGCATTGTGTAAAACTACGTCCTAGTTTAGTATGTAAAAAAAAAAAGCCTACAGGTAGCGCAAGATGTCAAAACATATAAATGTAGTTTTTACACCGCAGATTCGTTATTTTGTTCTCTTGTAAAATTTCCTTTCACGACTTTAGGTCCTTTTTCGCGCAATAGGTCACATATGACGTTTAAGAGCTAAGTTGATAAAAAGAAATTCAAGTAAAGGAATTATATGAATGCAAAATACAGAACTACACTAAAAATAATTTCACCTAAAAATACAATAGTGTAGATCTTACTAATTCCCTTCTTTTTCTCGTTGTTCTTAAAAACTCAATGAGAAGGACAACAAGGTCGCCACGTTCCACTAAATATTCCTTATTGCCCTCGTTTTTGCTGCACTAGAATCCAGTAGCGTTTAATACTTTCTGGAATGAAGAAGTGAAATTATAATTTGTTGTGCCTCGTATTTTGCAAGATTTCGGCATAATGTCGACTAAATTTGGTACAAAACCTTCTTTGCAAAAAGCAAGTACTGTCCGTCTTAAAAGCTTCCTGATTAAATGTGTCTAATGTTGTAACAGGACAGTTGCAAATACATTTTCTGTAAGGGCTTTTAAGCTCTTCTCCCGATTCAATTTCTTGCATGTAACTAATGTGTACCGAAATTTTAGACACATCCTTTCATTTAAGTGTTCTCTCCAAAACATGACTAACGGAAATTGATTATCTTCCATTTCTTGCACTGTTATATTAGCTCTGGATTCATACAAACACGACACACGACTTCCTTCGTATAAATTATAATGATCCAAATACAATTTTTTCGTCTGGTTTATTTATCGTTATTCTCTCTTAATTTCTATCCTTCTTTCTTTTCATTATTTATTTCATTAATTAAATAATTAATTAATTAATTTTTTTCGAACATTAATTTTCACTATATTTTTCTGTATCAACTTTTTTCCACATTCTATTTCTTTTTTTTTTCATATAGGCCTATTCTTATTCATCAATTTTGCCTTCTGTATTTAACCATTTAACTATATTGTTTCGAGTTTTCTTTCTTTTGTGTGTTCATTTCTAATTTTTTTATCTTTCCTTTTCTGTGCTGATGTTTTGATCGTTTTGCTTGGATTTTTCTTTCTTTGTTTCCTTCATATTTGCTGTTTTCCTCTTGTTTAACATGTGTGTGTGTGTGTGTGTATGTTGCAGACGCGCCTACTTGCAAAGCCAACCAGACTCGTGTGCATGGCGTGGCGAAACAGGAGAAGGCCAACATTTCCTGTGAAGTTGAGGCCAACCCCCCTGACGTGCAGTTCCGATGGACCTTCAACAACTCCGCAGAGAGCCTTGACGTGGCTGCGGCGCACATAGCGCGCGCCGGTACTTCCAGCGTCGTGTCCTACACGCCTATGACGGAGCTCGACTATGGCACACTTCTCTGCTGGGCCTCCAACCGCATCGGTCACCAGCGCGTGCCGTGCGTCTTCCACATCATTGCGGCAGGTCAGCATCGAAAACTTGACTTCCACTGTTACTATCAATGCAACACTCTTCTCTCTTTCTCTCCTCTTTCACCACTATCAAAATTAGAATCGTCGTGGTTATCAACATCATCACCACTAGGCCTACCATATTCCCGTATAATTTCCCAAATACAATCTCCCGAAAGATATCTCCCCGAACTTTATATTTCAAAACCTTTCTCCTGAATAAAAAAAAAAACACCTTCTCGAATTCTGTATCTCGAAATCTTTCCTCCTAAAAAACACTTTCCTGAATTCTATATCCCGAAAACTTCCTCACAAAAAACATCTTCCCGAATTCTGTATTTCCACAAATTTCTCTCGAAAATACAGCTTCCAGAATTCTATATTCCGAGAGCTTTCTTCTAGAAGTAAGTAATGCGAAACAGTTTGAAACTTACTGTGCTTAATAAAAAGTCAAATATAATGCACATTACAATGTGAAATTGTAACAAATAGGTCGTAATTAATCAAGTTCGTTATTTTCTACTTTGTATTCAATCTACTGATTAGTTTTGTTTCTAATTCAGTTTAGTAATATGTAACTAGTCTGCGATGTGTGCAATGGTGGGGGGAAAGGAATTGATCACTCTACCCCATTATCTCCTAGCCTAGTTGCCTCATGAGTGATGCCCTGTTGATCTCAATTGTGGGGTCCAGACCTGTCTTCGTTCAGTTGACTAAAAAAAAAAATGTCATGCACTTTTTCTTTGAATTAGACCTGCCGTTTCTCCCCTAGTCGTGTTGTGCGTGATGCCTAAAACATTTTACGAATGACTTGCGTCAGACATTCTGTATGATGTGCAGGGCTGGGCAAAATACTGACATCCAAGTGTTTCAAATACAAATACAAAATACTTCAAAGAATAGTATTTGAAATACAAATACAAAATACTTTAAAAAAATTAACCAAAATACATTTGTATTTCAAATACCCGATACAATATATAAAGACATAAGAATATTACCGAAAATCTAAAATATTATATTGACATTAAAATTATTTTTATCTCGAAGTTTTATATAAACACTGTAACTGAACATTCTTTCTTTTCCCAGTCAACAATGAATAATTACTGCTCCCTTTCAAAAAAGCCAGTTTCTCAAAAAGTTCATCAGGTAAGTATTCCCTTGCTGGTGAATGAATAAATCCTGCAAAACAGAACAGTCTTGCTACAGGCGCAGAGGAACACAAACTTGTATTATACTTTATAAAAGCTTGTTTCACTGTTGGGTAATTCTCTAGAGAGCACAGGGTTGTCCCTTTGCCATTGAAGAATTGTATGAGCTCATACTTCGCAGTAGACAAGTTCTTTTCTTTTTGCTTTTCAAACTCTGTTGTACTTGAGTTGAAAACATGACATTTTTTTTCATCGTGTTCTTCGTCTGAACTGACCAAGGGAGTAGCGAGAACTGCTCAGCTGATTTCACACACATATTCTATTATTCTGTATCCTCTTCTTATCATTTGGTGAGGCAGTGTCAGGTAGCTATCTCATCTTAAATGATGGGTGGAAACAAGCTGCCAAAATAGCTCAATTTGCTTCTAGGGTCAGATCAAACATCACTTTAAATCTTGATGAAAGCGAATTCATTAGGATTGGAGTTACTTGGAATAGATGGCGTAGATTACTAGATAACATAATATGTAACCTGTTTTTTAGGGAAATTAATGTGGATAGAAGTTGGCCGTAATAGCACGTCTTCTCATTTTGCATTAAATCAAGGGCTATGGCAATGGGCTTCAGAACTGCACACTGTTCTTCAAGGTACTGAAACTCAACATGTTTGAAGGTTGGCAATCCCAGTTTTTCACATATACTGTTTATGTCATGTTTGAATTGCAATATTTGAGAATTCCATCGAGTTGGGCAAGGAAACTTTAATGAATATTTCAAGACATCTGACATAATTTATGAGAATTTGGGTCTCCTAGACGCATTCCATAATGTTGAACACTTAGCAATTGCTGGGTGATGGATCCTTGATGCTGTTGGAGATTTCTTTATGACATTAAGGAAATCAGTTATGGCAAGAAAACTAAGTGTATGGGCTAGCACATCTGAAATGGGTAGCAAATAAGACAGAAGTTCATTCTTCAAATACAAATCCAAAACTTGAAGGACAAGAAGAAGAAAAAAGTATTTTGAGTATTTGAAATACAAAATACATCAATTTTATGTATTTAAATACAAAATACAAAATACTTTCTAAAATCCTTGCAAATTACAAAATACAAATGTATTTCAAATACATGTATTTCAAATACTGCACAGTCCTGATGATGTGAAGTGCATGACGGTTATGTGGACCTGTTTCATCAACTGTTTTGTTTATCGGACGCGTTCCCCTCTAACCTTCTACATTCGAAATATTATTACCTGTTTTCTTTATACATATATCTTTGGATATACAACGAGGATACCCTTGTCGCGGCAAGCGGACGAGAAGGCAGGCAACACGAAAGGAAATGCCACATTTTCAAACCGGGAATGATAATGAATGGGAATTTTGGAGACTGTTGACGGAATGGTGATGGGCAGGGCATGTAGTACGTATGTGCGAAATGCATATAGAGTGTTAGTTGGGAGGCCGGAGGGAAAAAGACCTATAGGGAGGCCGAGATATAAATGGGAGAATAATATTAAAATGGATTTGAGGGAGGTGGGATATCATGATAGAGATTGGATTAATCTGCCACAGGATAGGGACATATGGCGGGCTTATGTGAGGGCGGCAATGAATCTTCGGGTTATTTAAAAGCGATAAGTAAGTAAATAAGTTGCCAGAATGGTGAAAGAAAAATATAAAGATGGGGAGAAGAACCTTACAATCGTAGCTTCGTCCACCTCCGTCATTTTAACCACACTCGGGGATTGGCCATAATCAACATCCAGGTACAACGAAACATTTGGAATGGTCTACAAGCGTAATAAGGCAGGTGATTATTGCCTCTCCGTTATCAAAGAAGTTCCCTTGAAGATTGTTGCATAGAGAACGAAAAAGGTGGAAATCTAAGGGCACAAGATCGGGAGAATATGGGAGATGTGGAAACACCTCCCAACCAATCAACTGGATAGCTCCTTCCGTCATGTTAGCGGAGTGAGTGTGTGCAGTATCGTATGGCAGAAGCACTTGATACAGTCTCTTCAGTTCTTTTTCTTCAATTTTAGCTACAAGACGTCTGGATTGTTCTCAATAAATGTCAGCAAGTATGGTTATGTTCCTGGGAAGCAATTTGTGATACAAAACGCTTTCTTCATCCCACTAGATGCATAACATCATCATCTATGGATTGACACTAACTTTTATATGGAATTATGTATGTTCAAATGACGGAACCATTTCTGTTTTTGCTTCTATGTTAAACTGAAACATAAGAATATGTCGGAAATGTTTGTTTCTTCCACTTGACAATCCATCTTCACAAATAGCAGCAACTTTTAACAGATCCGCATATTCAAAGCGTATTTACAATCACAACAGTCAAAATTATAACAATGACAAATGGCAAACGAAAACCAATCTCCTAATAAACCAGTGTTGTGATGAGGAGCAAAACCCTACGAACTTATACATCAACCTAAGAATAGTCACATATATACTCTGTTGTTATATACTATAATATTCTGGTGTGCAAGACTTCTGGACCAAGAGTACAATGGAAGCACTTACATAAGATACGACAATATTAGACAGTTCCCTTTGTGTTGATATAGTATAATTTTTTGGTGAAAGATACCCTTGTCAAGTATATAATATCCAGATTACATATGATACTCCAAATATCACTTCTTTTGTTGTGATATAAGTAGTATAATATTCTGGAGTGGAAGTTGACCGGGTCAAGTGTACAAACGAAAGCATTTCCATATCATGTAACCCTTAAGCTCCGGGTCGAAATAAATGTCGGAAAACTTTAAGAGAACCAGATAGTGATTAGTGTTGAAAAATCCGATTGTTTTATTTTGTTTAAAAAAGTACAAAACTTGCTCTTTAAAACAATATAATTATATTGTGGGGGAGTATTTTTGCAGATAAGCCCTTTAAATGGCCTCTTTAAATTGACGGTGCATGTGATTCATACATCCTTTCTTTTTTAATGCAGTTTTCATAGGTTGCCATTTTTCAAACTTAAGTGCATTTTTCTCTGAAACTACTCAAACAATTTACATGATATTTTCACAGTGTTTTCTGCAACTTATATTCCACAAAGTAGACATACGGGTTTAAAAATGACACACACATGACACAAGAAATATACCTATGCATGAAATAATAATTGCAAAAAAATGTTGAAGTTCAGTACGAATAATTTCAAGGAAAAGTTGTTCCGGGACCGGGTATCGATCCCGGGACCCTTCGCTTAGCGCGCGAACGCTCTACCGACTGAGCTACCCCAGGAACTATACACGACACTGTCACAATTTTTCCTTTGTAACCACACAACTCAAATGAGCTGAGAAGACGCCTGGGCTCAACTATGAGTGCACACCCGCTTTACAGGGAGCTACTACCTGAAAGATAGATTTTCATAAAGTTCAGTACTTTTTCTGTTTCACTAAGGGTGATATATTTAAGTAATTTTTCTTTAGAATTTATAATATAGATTAATAAAAAATACAAGGTATATGAGTGAAGACTGTAGCAAGTAACGTGCACCTGAAAAATTAGGTACACTTAGCAAAGTGGGAAAACAAGTTGTCATTTAGTGCCTTACTTTTGCACTTGGGTACGAAACCAATAAGCTGTATTTTATTACACTGAATTCAGATTGATTGATTGATTGATTTGTTTATTTATTATATAACCAACCATGGAAATTTTTATTCCACTCTAAACACTAAAAGTATAGAAATATTGAACTAAATTTTTGTACTGAAATTCTTTAATCACACAGGCATCGCTACCCATTCCCCTTAAAACTGAATAGCACGAAGTGTTGTCTGTATTGAAGGACAAAGTAGTTAAGAATTGGACGAGAATGTCGCTATTTCAGAACAATAAAATTAAGGAAGGGAACTGGAAGCAATAAGTTACGTATCGTAATTTAATTTTCAAAATATATCATTACAATGTTATAATAATGTCAGTATATTCCTAGTTTGTAAACATACGAGCAAAACCAGCTATCTAATCTCAAATTAAAGATCGGCTGCTATCGTAACTGTACACAAACAAAACACAATCGAAATGAATTGAGTGCGTTCGTAACTCTTGTCTTTCAAGTTTCGACCACTACAAGGATTTTAGAGACAAACGCTTGCTTTGCTACGAGATGCTCCTCATTCACAACCCTATTACGCCTTTGAATTCGGCAAATGTTTAGCAAATGTAATTGTTACTTTCCTCTTGGTGATTTCTTTCATATTTCCATGTGCAGGACGACCAGATCAGGTGTACAACTGCACAGTGGCCAACACGTCGATGACGTCCTTCTCTGTGCACTGCGCACCTGGTTTCAACGGAGGCATGGAGCAGTCCTTTCTGATGGAGGTCCGAGAATCGCAGAGTCAAGTGCTGCGCTACAATTTCTCGTCTGCGGTACCACGGTTCAGCGTGACAGGACTCGAAGCCGGGTCCCATTACCAGGCCTGCGTATATTCGTTTAACCATAAGGGTCGCAGCGAGCCAGTCGTGGTGCAGGCCTCCACACTCAGACTGCCAGAGAAGCAGCTGACGGCTGAGAAAGGTAAGCGAATCGTTGATGTCGTTGAAGGTCAGTTGATTTAAATGAACTTAAAAATTGAATTTATATTATTGAGTTATGCGTACATGAATTTGGGCAGGTTAGAAAGTAGCTAGCATAAATCGATATAAGATATCCTTGATCATTTCTGTTACACCTTGTGAAGCTGTCACAGTTGTCTAACATTTGAAGAGTCCACTGCAAGAATGATGAGTGTCACTTTCTTGTCGAAAATGAACCAAGACTGTCAATGCATAGCTTAAAACATATAGAATGTACATAGAGAGTTATACGGCATTAACACTGATAGTCACTATCCAGTAATGATTGGAAAATCACAGTTAAGCTTTGAGCGCTAAGCATTTCAAACTTTCAATTGCTTTTCTTGAAAAATGTATTCCAAATGACATCCATGATTCTTGCATGGACTCTTTATTTGTTTAATATAAGAACGTCAGTTTTTCATACTAGAGTTTGGCTTCAATATACCATCCAAATACATTTAAATTATTAATGTAAAATTGCCGCTTTTCGACAAGTTTTGACAAGTCTTTTACCATTAGATATAGGAGTAACTTGGGAATTCACAGCCACATAGAAATGCAACTGCTCTATTCGCTACAAGTCGCTTATGAAAAGACACGGAGAGATAATGCATATAACGATGAATACAAGAAGAAACATTACATCAAATGAGATATAACGGCCGCAGCCAGTTGCGCCTGTACAAGTAGACAATGTCGCGTTAATGCCCCACATTTGGTCGTTGACGAGTTGCCGCACGTTGTGTTTGATGTTACCACATTTGAACCACATGTCATGGAATTCATATGAGCACGTCGGTTTGTAGCTAGAGAGCCGCGCTATCGAACGCTAAGGGCGCGGGTAGGAACACATAAATGTAGATCGACGTAGTAGTAGTAGTAGTTAAGTAGTTAAGTAGTATATTTTATTTTACCTGGTAGATTCAAGACCTTAAGGCCTTCTCTTCCACGCAACCAGATCTACAATTGATATAAGTGCATAAGTATGTGTATGTGTGTTTATTCACACTGCAAATGGGTATATATCCGGTGGCAGTGCTAACTAATTACACTCAATAATGACAATTAATAATAAACACAACTAATAAAAAAACAATAATTAATAATAATAATAATAATAGTAATAATAATAATAAAATAATAATAATAGCAAGGAACATCCTAAATTAAATGAAGCATGGTCACTTAAAATAACATTTAAAGTAAATCTAATTTGTATCTTAACCCTAAGTTCGAACTAAGACCCACGAGTGTGACAGGTTCATACCTACACAAGTACCTTTCGGCACTACACTTATTTCGCTGTCAACTCACTGCACTGATTCTACCTGATTTCACTAACACTTCTAACCATTTCACTGTTCAAATACTTTGCACAGCCACTTCACTGACACCAACACATTTCACTTACACAATAGACTTCACTGACACTAAACACTTCACTGACACAACACACTTCCTCACTGATGGTACACTTAAAATAACAAGATATCAATTACACTCTTTAAATAGTTACTACCGTCTATTAGTAAAGTCCTTAAGCCTATTTTTAAATACATTTTTGATTATTGGTAAAGCCTTTAGTAAGTCTGCAGGTAAAGTAGAGGAGCTCGAAAGCGTAACATTGACTAAATAATTTCAAAGATGAAAATGATATCCAATGATCCGACTCGCCTACTATTGTGACTGACGAACTCCATTTAGGAATCAATTCGGGTCTTCTACAGTAATACACCAGCCAAGATACCAGCTGAGCGAAAGCTCAACCAGCGTGGATGAGAGAAGTTGGTGCGGGTTGCTGAAAAATCATCACAACAATCGACTTCTCGCACACCCGACATTGCTTTGCAGCACGAGCCATGAACGAGGATGCAGCAGCGACTGACCTGCCATCTGGATCGAGTGGGTCGGTGCAGCAGGATGCTGAAGACGCCGACATCGAGACAGAGTGTATCAGGTGCGCCAAGGCATACTACAATAGGCTAGCAACACACACCGCACACTGTTCCTCTACAACCAGCTCGGACACGTCTGTGACAGACTGTGATTAAAGCTCGATCTATCTTTCATCAGCGTGTCGCAGATGGCCGTGCTCGAGGAGGATTTCATCGATGAGCGAAATCGGCGGCCAGAATATGTCGAATAGTTTCTAAAACATAAATTTAAATTTGGTGCGCGCGCAGGTAATGAAGCAACACAACAATGAAACGAATCACGCAATTTAGTCAAGATGTGGACGGTGCAAAGGAAAGTTCAATGCATCCTGTGTGGCTTGCAAAATTTGAATCTGTGACGCGTGTTCGTCGTGAATATTGTCGCATGTACAATGAAGAGCCACCACATAACATTCACCGGTGGAATAAGCAGCTGAAGGAAACTGACAGCTTGTTGGACATAAAACGTTTCGGTAGGCCTTCGATTAGTAACGAATCTGTTGAAGCTATACGGGATAGCTACCTAAGGCGCCCCAAGAAATCAGTGCGTACCTGTGCTCGAAATCTAGGCCTGAAGAAAACTACAGTTCATAAAGTTGTAAAGAAATGTCTCCGTCTTACTGTTACAAACTGCAGTTATTACACGCCCAACTGATAAACCAAAACGATTTGAGTTTGCTGTAGTACAGATGCTTGATGAGATGAACAATGATTAACAATTCTTACAGAAAATTGTGTTTAGTGATGAGACCACATTCCATGTGTGTGGTGATGTTCATCGCCATAACGTGAGGATATGGGCTTCTGAAAATCCTCGTGCCCACATTGAGTATGAACGCAACATCACTAAAGTGAACGTCTGGTGTGACCTCATGCATGATAAAATTATATACCCATAGTTCTTTACGGAGCAGACAGACGTCAAACAACTATCTTGACATGTTGCAGTTGTATGCAGGGCCACAAATTTACGATGAAGGCGAAGGTGTCATCTTTCAACAAGATGGTGCTCCTCCACACAACGCCAACATTTTTCGAGAGTTTCTAGATACAACATTTTTTCCAGTGGTGGATAGGAAGGGGAAGGTGGAAGGCATGGCCACTACGATCGCCGGACCAAATGCCCTAAGACTTTTACTTGTCGAGCTAGATGAAGCAACGTGCGTACAGTGTTCGTATCAACGACATTGACCATTTAAAATAGAGAATCAGAGGTGCTATTCACTTTGTTACATTTGATGTCCTTAGTTGTGTGGAGAATGAATTGTAATATCGTTTAGATGTGTGTAGAGCAACAAACGGAAGCCACATCGAATTGCACTGAACAGGTTTGCAAACTTGGAGAGATTTTTTTTTTTTTTTTCATTTGGTGAAGGTTTGACATTTCTGTCTTGTTTCATTTCTTTTGTGTGACCGTTCAAGAAAAAATCCTAGATATATTTATCTTGATATTACTTATGCATTAGCATGGCTGTCACGTCGTGAAGTGGACCCTTCACTTACCATTGCGGTCAAGGCCGGCGTGATTCTCTACAGTAGCGTTTCTTCGATCTTTTTCAACATGGGGCACATTAAAGGTGTAATTTAAAATTCCGCGGCACACTTGTATATTCTAAACCAGGGGGGGAATTTTGAGGGATTTAGAATAGCCTATGTTTACTGAATGTTGATTTGTGTCGCGTTCGTTGAAATTTGAATCCCGTGGACTCACTTTTTTTACTATCCTTTTCACTTTTACTATTCCAATTTTTGCTACGGGATCCTCTATTGTTTTAATTTTCTCACGGCATAGTAGTGTTCCGCGGCAGGCACACCGGTTGGAAATGGCTGCTCTATGGAAGCGAGGATAAAATTAAATTAGTTAAAATGATAACACCAAAGTAATTATTGAGGAGAACGCTTAAAAACAGCTCTCGTCCACCCGATAACGAAAATGAGCTACCTGAATTCTTCAAATATAACTCTACATAGAACTGTAATGATTTGGTTTCGGAACGCCCTTTAAACCTCTAAAATCTTGAGTTAAAAGAGCTATTGGAATCAAACCAACTCTTAATCACAGCAAAATGGCGACCACATATTAGTTCCAGCTTCGGAATCAAAGAGTATCATGCTCCCATTTAATTCGATGCAACCAATGCATTGCAATGTCCTTGGTTTCAAAACGTCTCTTGTCTAGCTGATAAGAAAACTTACTGCCACAGATATTGTACAATTTACGGTATATTTCGTTTCAATTTTCATTATTTGAAGGGAAATTTCAAGAGAAGCAATACTTCTGTCTGAATGTTTGTTACCTTTTGATGCTATAATGGCTGAACCGATTTATCTAACTTACATTTTAGGCTAAATGGCATTGAAATACTTTATTTGAAAGGGCGGTTATGAGGGGCCTGAAATAAATAAATCGATATATCTCGCTTATTATTGATTTTTATGAAAAATATTACATAAAATTTATTTCAAAATGATTTTCGATAAGTATTATTCTATGCGAAGTTTTGATAGAACTGATATTTAAGTTTTAAAATAACAATGCGTTTTATCATCTCCACCTCAGACTAATAGGCTATAAAGAAATGAAAACAAATCACTTCGTCTGTAAGGAGCCTTGGACAACAACAAACGGAAACTAATCATTTAACACTATATTATAGGGATTTAATTCTATAATGGAAATAGGCTATATAAACGTTTATCAATATTAACATACAGAGAATGTTTGTGTGTTTGCATGAAGTAATCTCAGAAGCTACTTAACCGATTTATATAATTATTATTTCACCATTTGAAAGTGGTTTCTCTAGATGGACATAATGCTATATCCTATTACGGTAACTCCTGAGTGACTCGAGGATAGGTAAGATTAAAATAGATTCTTATGCACAGAAAACTTGATATCCTGTCGCAATATTATATTACTTGCTTATATAAACTCTATTTGGTCGACATAAAATACTTCAATTTTATAGACTTCAGTTTCTTTTTGTCCACAGAACATAATAGTATTTTTAAGAGTTTTATCGTAAAGATGAGTATTTTCCCGAGACCAAAATTATAGCATATAGGCCTATGGAGTAAAAATCAGTATTTTATCGTTGAGCTCGCTGGAGATGAGTTATGAGTGTCACGAAATAGTATTCCTCGGCTCATAATTTACTCATATTCGTTTCCTATGTTTTTAAAAATAATATTTATGTTCATACCACATTATTTTCTATCTCAGAGAATTAACGAACAACGAGAGTGTATTGATTTAGTACACAGTAATAGTACATTAGCTTAGCATCCCATTATTTTACAATCCAAATATTAACTATGCTCATTTGAATTGTGTTAAAATGGATAATACTTAATAAACTATGAAATAACTGCAATGCAAAAAATTGGGGTAATGAACCAAACGGTTTAATTACGCTGTTATGAAACTTGTTCCTCCTAAGATTCAAGAGCCCCCTGAACCAATTGAAACCTTACTTATCTTAGTACATCCGTTATCAACACACTTTTTAAATAATATAAAACAGTGCAACATCCTATTCCAAGTGGCATCGTTTGGTACAAAAGAAATACATAAAGTCATATTTACGTCATCATTTAAAGTTCGAACATAGGCTTATCGTTTAATTTGGAATCTTCTTCCAGCTGAGAGTAAGAGCCTTCAGTTCTTACAAGTATATTTCATTTCAGACGCTGACCAATTGTCTATTAGGTCTAATATAGTATCAATCTTAAAAGTAGAATTGACTGAACAACTCCACACAAAGTGTTGCATGATAATAATTGTTAAATTCATAGTTTTAAATACAACTTTCAAAATGATTCAGGAGCAAACGACTTATAACATACAAAAAGCTATTATTCACCAAGTAATTATAAAACTGTATTCAGATTTAAGTCAATATTTATTTCTAACAAGTGCAGCGAAGCGCGCGGGTATGGCTAGTGTAAAAATATGACAATAAGAAAGCGCCAAAGTCACAAACGTATGAACTAAAGGATTGTAATTGAGTCCCCAAAATGAAGAACTATATTGATTATACATGAAATATGTTAATATCGCAACATGTATTATTACGAAAGTGATCTTCAATAACTCTTGACCATTTTCATCAGCATGATTCATTCCCAAATCTAGAAAATGATTAGTTGCAGAAAGTAGGTTACACTGAATGCTGTCACCATTAAAGCACCGCCCCTTTCTCCCCATGTAGGTATACATATTTTCTCCATGGCTGCTTTGTGAATTCGTCACGATTACTGAAAGCACATGTAGCTAGTCCGCCATATTGAGAAAGACTGATTACCTATTTTTGTTTTCTGATTAGAGTCACGTGATGCAATATCCGTGACGTATTTGTACCATCGTACAAACCACCGTAAGTTGAGTTTTGCCTTTTATATTAGATATCTAAACTATATAATTGAATGGGTCAGAAGCAAAGGGGTATAAGTGCACTTAAGTATTTGTGAGAAAATGTGGTTGAAAGTAGCCTACTTAAGATTTCGTAAATTCCGTGAAATTTGTTATTTCGATTTTTGTGTATGATGTGGTTAAAATCTGTGTCACTTTGCCACTAAAATTTTAAATGTTTTAGCTTCCGCTGGATGCAGTTAACTCATGTCACTTGTACCTCTTCTTCTGATCCCATAAATGATGAGAACTGTTTTTCTACCAGGAAATCCACTTTGCTATTTTTTCGACCCAACGAGTTGAAAGATATTTTCACTATTTTCTTAACCTGAAGACGAAGATAGACAGCGTATTCCGAATATCACAACAATGACGTCACGCTGCAGTGAAATAGGAACAAAACTGCTGGAAGGATCGATGGCTGTCATGGCGACTGTATAAGTTGTTGTCTGTGTTACGCTAGCAAAATTTTGGGAAATTTCCGTACTGCCATCTCGTTCAAAGAAAAGAGAGCATAAACAATTTATTTCTTGAACCGGTAGTAATAACTGGTCCGTTGACATGTTCGTTCATAAGCCATTAACATATTGTTTTTACGTTGTGCTCATTACGAACAATACAGCAGAACTAAAGCAGAACACACCGCCATGACACGACAGTGCACGATGTCATTCGTCTGCTAATTCCCGCCCTATACAAGAACCAATCAGATTCACTGATGGTGGCTGATGGAGACTTCCACCAGCTCTACAAGCTGATGGCACCGGTGCGACACCGGTGGAGCATCAGTGACTCCATCGGTGAAATTCGGAATACGCTCAGATTGAACTGTCGAAAATTTGTTTAGTTTTATTTGGCTACCAATGGAAAATATTCGAGATTCACCTCTTGTGAACGTTAAGGATATATAACTTGACGTTAAATTTGAAATATACATTTCGAGACATATGTGAATACTTTTTCGGTACGCCCCATGACGTTCTTTATATCATATAGCCTATACAACTCTTTATTAAGGGCATTCTTGTCATATTCAATAGAAGGTAGATGTATGTTGAAATATAAGTTTTGGACTGGAATGAAATGTAATGGAATGGAATGAAATTTAAGTGAGGGGGGGACACGGATGGCCCAGCACTGCGACCTGTTGAGATCTATTGCGCTAACCCTCGATATGAAATGAATTGCGTGCCTTAGATCCCCTACACGCACCGTCCTAATCACATGTCTCCCTTAACGACTGGTCCCTACAGCCGACAGAATCCATATACCATTCCTGCTTAGGCAACTTCCTCCAAGGCCCCCTGTCGTTCTGTGGCGAAACTCCTCCCCTGAGTAGGTCCGCCTCGAGTGCTCGTTGTAGAAGCCATCCAACGTCGTTTAGCTACAATCCACGGAGGCCTTTCGAGAGAGCCAGTAGTTCCGGGAGAGCGCCAGTAGAGTGATTTGAAAAAACCAGAAACAGGATGATGAGGAAAGGATGACAGGGGAGGAAAGGAAGTGGCGAAGGGAGTGGAGTTCCAATCGCCTGATAAATTTACCTGATATTCATCCCTAGGAGTGAGGGGGAAAAACCCCAAAAAAAACCTCACCCAGGTAACTCCTCCTGACCGGGACCGCTGGGTTTGGAGTTAGACTCGCTAACCACTCAGCCACAACGGTGGACAAAATATAAGTTTTAATATAAAGTGAATTGAAGTTCTTCAATATAAAGTAAATTGAAATCCTTCTACCTCATATTTAAATTGAACGGAATTGTGATTTATTCAAACGTGGCTCTTCATAGGTTTATCTCATTTTGTGTAATTAAGAGAGTGTCGTGTAATAACAATGAAGAAATATCCCCGAGATATTCAGAGCAGTAATAAAACAAAATTCAACTTCAAATAAAATTTTTCTTCAAGAGCATAATATTCTAATATTAAAATACCTCTACACAAAGCACTTAAAAGAATGTGTACTGTATTCTTATTTTTAATAGGCTAAGAGGTATTATTATCAATCTCATTTTTTAGGTTTTTTTCCATATTTTTACGCTACATACTATATAATAATATGCATATTCCCAGTTTGAGATAAATTTTATTACGCTACAGTTATAAGTACTGTTCCTCTCAGTATTTCATTGAGAAGTGGAATGGCATGTTAAATATCATTGTTCGTATTCTTTATCTCATGTAGATAAATTAGAATTGGGTACTAGAAACAGCACCAAACTTATTTGTAATATCTTGGACGATCTCTGCATGCAGTGTTATCTGCAGTAATTAGTTTCTGCGAATTGATCTGCATTGAGCATGCTCTCACCTATGTTGTAATTGCTCTCAACAAGTTTAGTGGAGTTTTCGTATAGCTCATGCATTATGCCAGTACCATATTCAGAGCTTTCCTATTCAGGCACAGAAACTCAACAGAGGTGGAATTAAGCAAGTTTTGAAAGTCTTGAATATCACTTAGCAATAAGTGCTTCATATCTAAACTCTATTACTTTCACTCCCCCTTTGCAGATTTCATGATAGAGAAAAAAATACATATTGACACAACTTTTTTACGCCTTTCAGTTATTAGCATATGTGTGATACACATCGTATCATCCATAAAAATAATAATTTCGATAATTTTACCACATGACACATTTTTCATATCCCCGAAAAAAGTTATCTTCTCATTTTATTACGCTTTGGTCTTTTACTCTAAACTTCTGCACATATTTCCTTCATATCTTGCACGTAAAAGAAAATTCGTAGTATATTGCAGAACTGAAATTATTGATTGAGACATTGGGCGCACTAACAGTTTATCCCTATTGAAGTCATTATTCCGTCGATGGCATTTTCGTAATCTACCACCGACTGTAAAAGTTGTATTTCATATCGTTGTCTCTAAATGAGAGGAGATTTCATTATATAAGCCGAAAGATTAAAAATTCGCAGTAGAATAATATATTACGATACAAGGTTGGGAAGTGCTTTTTACAATATCGAGGAAAAGTTTGAAAAATGAGCAGAACAAGTTTCTAAATTTCCGAGATTTTGTAATGCACTTCACAAACATGTATTGTACAGTATTTGCACGATAGTATATTTTGGAAATAATATTTTTTAAAATTGTAATATGCAGTACCTACGTACGTTAGCCTATGAATACCTTACTGATTCTCAGCAAGAAGCTTGTCCATAGGTGTCGTTAGATAGCAGTAGTTGTTTTAATTACGACCCTAGAGCAGTTATTTGTAATATTTTAACATAATTATCTAGATTGGCAACTCTGAATTCAGTAAAATCAACTTCCGATATTGGCGGGCTTTTGCTGTAACGATGAAAAAACACACTATCGTGCAAGAACATATGTTACACTCATGTTTTATACATCAGGGTCTTTGGCAATATCATATACTTACAACACCATTTCCCAGCCATTCAATTTTTCAGTAGAACGTAACATACCATCAAAGGGAGAACATAATCTAAAAAATCCCCATGTCCTGGCTTAAAATTATCAAAGAAAAATGATATTTTATTAATGAAATTCTTAAAACCAGAAAATTAATGTTCTCTTCAAAATATTTTGGATTCTGAACCAGTGCTGGATGAAAATCATTCTGAAAGTAAAATCAGCATGATGAATAAGAATATTCGACAATATATTAGAGGAATTTTCATCTAAAACATAGTTTAAGAATTTATTATCTTAATGCATCTTCTATTTTTCTATTACAAATTTAAAACAAACGTTATTTTGTTTGTACAGTATATTTACATAAAAAAAATATAAGGGCTCATTGGCTAAAATTCTTATTGTGTATTATTTTGATAACCTGAAGCCTTAATATACAATTATTTCTCATTATTCATTCAATAAAATTCGTGTATGTTAACGAAATAACACTTTTCTACTGGTTTTAATGCCTAGGTACTCTCATTTAAGAGGTCTCAGACTTTCTATGCAATATCGACTTATGTTTTCCATATTTCATTTATAAATATTTAAAAATATATTGTGTTTAAATTAAATAATTGATGTTGGATTTGAATAATTTATATAGTCTAAAATATTATACAAAACAAATAATGCGAGTATAATGTACTACTTTTTTTTACAACGAATTAAGAAGAGAAACTGATAAAGCAAAAGAGGACTCGATGAAAGAGAAATGTGAGGAAATAGAGGCCTAGAGAGAAAAGAAAGATATGATTTAATGTACTGCAAAGTAAAATGTTTGGACTTCACAAATAAGAACAGGAAATCCATGTGGTTGATAGAGGACGACATCGGAAATGAAATAAGAGGCATACAAGGAATACTAAATATTTGAACGAAATATGTAGAAGAGTTATATGAGACAAGGAGTAGTCCAGATGACTTAGCTATAGAAGACGAAGAAGTCTTATCAAAAGACGAAAAAGGATTTTCTGTTTTAAGTGAAGAAGTTGAACTAGCGCTTAAGGAAATGAAGAATGGGGAAGCAACAGGAGTTGGTGGAATCTCCATTGAGTTAGTGAAATACTTGGGTGAAGACAAGAAGCAAATTCTATCATTACGCAACGAAATATATAACAAAGGCGAATGGCCTGAAGATTTTACGGAGACAGTGTTGATTCCAATACCGAAGAAAAATAATACCAAGAAATGTAAGGAGTTCAGGACTATCAGCCTAATATCGCACTCGGCGAAGATTCTCTTGCGAATACTGAATTAACATTTATATTCTAAGATGGAATAACAGTTGGCAGAAGAGCACTTTTGCTTCAGGAAGGGAAAAGGTACGAGCGAGAGATACAATTGGACTGCTAAGGACTATCGGCGAAAAATATCAAGATAAGAATAAAGAAGTGTATATAGTATTTGTGGATCTAGAAAAAGCTTCTGACAAAGTGGATTGGAATAAAATGATGAGGATCCTAAATAAAATTGGTGTGGATTGGAAAGAGACCAGACTGTTCAATAATCTTTATATGACAGAACGAGTCAAAGTCAGGATAGGAGAAGAAATGTCAGAAGGAAAGAAATTGGGAGAGGAATACGTAAGGATGTCCTTTATCACCTACCCTGTTCAAAATCTACCTGGATGATTTAGTAAAGATCTGTTTTCCGGACATGGTAGGAGTGATAGTAGGAGAAAGAAGAATAAAGTGCATAAGATTTGCTGATGATATGGCGTTGTTAGCAGAAGAGGAAATGATACTAAAGGATATGCTACTGGAATAAATGACAGCTGTGAGCAGTATGGGATTAAGATAAATGCATATAAGACGAAGAGCATGGTCATAGGAAGAAAAACACAGAAGATATATTGCGAATTCTAAACGAGTAAGTAGAGCAAGTGGACAGCTTCAAATACTTGGGGTGTACTATAAGCATTAACATGAGCTGCTGCCAGGAAGTCAAAAGGAGAATAGCAATGGCCAAGGAAGCTTTTAATAGAAAAAGGAACATCTTCTGTGGACCTCTGGAAATAAAACTAAGGAAGAGACTAGTGAAGTGCTTTGTATCGAGTGTGGTATTGTATGGGGCAGAAACATGGATATTACGACGAAGTGAAGAATATTGAATGGAAGAATTTGAAATGTGGATATGAAGAAGAATTGAATGTTTTTCTGAAGTGGACAGACAATAAGAAATGAAGCTGTGTTGGAAAGAGTGAGTGAATAAAGAATGATGTTGAAAGTGATCAAGAAAAGGAAAAGGAATTGGTTCTGTTACTGACTGAGAAGAAAGTTCCTACTGAAGGATGCACTGAAAGGAATGGTGAACGGGAGAAGAGTTCGGGTTAGAAGAAGAAATCTGATGATAGACGACATTAAGATATATGGATCATATGAGGAAACAAAGAGGAGAGCATACATCATCCCCCTGCGTAAAAGCGTGCCAAACGTCAGATATTACAGAGTTGCTACTTCTTTTGGTAAATACCTACTACATTATAAGACGTTAAGAACCCGTAGACTATTACGACTATTTCATTTAAAAATTAAAATTTATTACAGGCGAAAGTAAGAAATCACATTTAAAGATAAAAAAATAATTGAACTTAAATACTAACCATTTATAGGAAAGGAATGTAAACATGAAAAATAAATTAGCAGATAATACAGAAACAAATAAGTACAGTTAAAAATTGTGACGTTTTAATATAACTGCGTGATCTAAACCTCATCTGAGTCATACGACCAACAATCGCCCACTTATACAAAAATCATACTTCCGGTACCAAACACAGGCTGAACGTTTCTATAAAAAAATATTCCATCCCCCTGCCTAAACGCAGCGTTAACCTATTTCAAACATCACATTTTAAAGCGTTGCCGAGTCTTCATTTAAATACATTATTAATATGCTAAGAACCCTTCGACTGTTATGACCATGGTATTTAGGAATTAAAATATATTAGAGACAAAAATCAGAAATATAAATATTTATAAAGTTAATCATAAACTATTTATGGCAAACAAAATGGGAACATAGCTCAGTCTTTTCTCACATGACTTGAATTGTGTTATCTGAAGTAAGTAATAAACCGTTTATGGCAAAAGAAATGGAAACATAGCTCATTCTTTTCTCACATGACTTGAATCAAGTTCTCTAAAGTAGGTAATAATCCGTTTATGGCAAAAGAAATGGAAACATAGCTCAGTATTTTCTTGCATGACTTGAATCAAGTTCTCTGAAGTAGGTAATAAACCGTTTATGACAAATGAAATGGAAACATAGCTCAGTCTTTTCTCACATGACTTGAATTATGTTATCTGAAGTAAGTAATAAACCGTTTATGGCAAAAGAAATGGAAACATAGCTCAGTCTTTTCTCACATGACTTGAATCAAGTTCTCTGAAGTAGGTAATACACCGGTTTTTAGCAAAGAAAAATGGAAACATAGCTCAGTATTTTTCCGTTTGATTTGAATCAAGTTCTCTGAAGTAGCTAATATATCGTTTATGGCAAAAAAAAAAAATGGAAATATAGCTCAGTCTTTTCCCGCATGAACGTTTCTATAAAAAAAAATATTCCATCCCCCTGCCTAAACGCAGCGTTAACCTATTTCAAACATCACATTTTAAAGCGTTGTCGAGTCTTCATCTAAATACATTATTAATATGCTAAGAACCCTTCAACTGTTATGACCATGGTATTTAGGAATTAAAATGTATTAGAGACAAAAATCAGAAATATAAATATTTATAAAGTTAATCATAAACTATTTATGGCAAACAAAATGGGAACATAGCTCAGTCTTTTCTCACATGACTTGAATTATGTTATCTGGAGTAAGTAATAAACCGTTTATGGCAAAAGAAATGGAAACATAGCTCATTCTTTTCTCACATGACTTGAATCAAGTTCTCTGAAGTAGGTAATAATCCGTTTATGGCAAAAGAAATGGAAACATAGCTCAGTATTTTCTCACATGACTTGAATCAAGTTCTCTGAAGTAGGTAATAATCCGTTTATGGCAAAAGAAATGGAAACATAGCTCAGTATTTTCTTGCATGACTTGAATCAAGTTCTCTGAAGTAGGTAATAAACCGTTTATGACAAAAGAAATGGAAACATAGCTCAGTCTTTTCTCACATGACTTGAATTATGTTATCTGAAGTAAGTAATAAACCGTTTATGGCAAAAGAAATGGAAACATAGCTCAGTCTTTTCTCACATGACTTGAATCAAGTTCTCTGAAGTAGGTAATACACCGGTTTTTAGCAAAGAAAAATGGAAACATAGCTCAGTATTTTTCCGTTTGATTTGAATCAAGTTCTCTGAAGTAGCTAATATATCGTTTATGGCAAAAAAAGAAAATGGAAATATAGCTCAGTCTTTTCCCGCATGACTTTAAATCAAGTTCTCTGAAGTAGGTAATACATCATAATGGCAAAAAATGGAAATACTGTATAGCTCAGTCTTTTCCCGCATTACTTGAATCAAGTTCTCTGAAGTAGACAGTTTAGACAAAGAAATGGAAACATAGTCCAGTCTTTTCACGCATGACTTGAATCAAGTTGTCTGAAGTAGGTAATACACAGTTTAGACAAAGAAATGGAAACATGGCTCAGTCTTTTCACGCATGACTTGAATCAAGTTCTCTGAAGTAGGTAATACACAGTTTAGACAAAGAAATGGAAACGTAGCTCAGTATTTTCAAGCATGACTTGAATCAAGTTGTCTGAAGTGGTAATACACAGTTTAGGCAAAGAAATGGAAACATAGCTCAGTATTTTCACGCATGACTTGAATCAAGTTGTCTGAAGTGGTAATACACAGTTTAGGCAAAGAAATGGAAACATAGCTCAGTCTTTTCACGCATGACTTGAATCAAGTTCTCTGAAGTTGGTAATGCAAAGTTTAGACAAAGAAATGGAAACGTAGCTCAGTATTTTCACGCATGACTTGAATCAAGTTCTCTGAAGTTGGTAATGCACAGTTTAGACAAAGAAATGGAAACGTAGTTCAGTATTTTCACGCATGACTTGAATCAAGTTCTCTGAAGAGGTAATACACAGTTTAGGCAAAGAAATGGAAACATAGCTAAGTCTTTTCACGCATGACTTGAATCAAGTTCTCTGAAGAGGTAATACACAGTTTAGGCAAAGAAATGGAAACATAGCTCAGTCTTTTCACGCATGACTTGGATCAAGTTCTCTGAAGTTGGTAATGCACAGTTTAGACAAAGAAATGGAAACGTAGTTCAGTATTTTCACGCATGACTTGAATCAAGTTCTCTGAAGAGGTAATACACAGTTTAGGCAAAGAAATGGAAACATAGCTCAGTCTTTTCACGCATGACTTGAATCAAGTTCTCTGAAGTTGGTAATGCACAGTTTAGACAAAGAAATGGAAACGTAGCTCAGTATTTTCACGCATGACTTGAATCAAGTTCTCTGAAGTTGGTAATGCACAGTTTAGACAAAGAAATGGAAACGTAGTTCAGTATTTTCACGCATGACTTGAATCAAGTTCTCTGAAGAGGTAATACACAGTTTAGGCAAAGAAATGGAAACATAGCTCAGTCTTTTCACGCATGACTTGAATCAAGTTCTCTGAAGTTGGTAATGCACAGTTTAGACAAAGAAATGGAAATGTAGCTCAGTATTTTCACGCATGACTTGAATCAAGTTCTCTGAAGTAGGTAATACACAGTTTAGACAAAGAAATGGAAACATAGCTCAATCTTTTCACGCATGACTTGAATCAAGTTCTCTGAAGTTGGTAATACAGAGTTTAGACAAAGAAATGGAAACATAGCTCAGTATTTTCACGCATGACTTGAATCAAGTTCTCTGAAGTAGGTAGGCCTAATATACCGTTTCGATGACACTCACAGATTGTTCTGCGCAATAGTATGCCACGAGAGAAGTCGTCACTTTGGTCTGAAGAGAATTTAGTCTTCTTGTATTCTTTAGTCGGAGTCTGACAGTTGTCGAGATTGAAGAATGAAAATTTCTTTACTTCTACACCAATTTCATGCTCAGTTAATTCATTATTTTAAATTAATTCTTATTAAGACATCCACATTAACAACTACGGAACACGGAAAATAATTGGCTTTTTCTTCATCTTCACAGTTTATGTCCGCAATTTCGCTCCTTTTCCAATAACACGGTCATTTTTCTTTATGTGGATCTCCTGAGACGAAGGACCGGGTTTTGAATCGTCCCTTGTATGAGGTCTTTGAGACGAAATTTTCTCTTCATTTCTTGTCTCGCAAACTTCCGCACCACTTAACCACGGCCGAAAAACGGAATATATTGTTTTAGTGGATGAGACTATAAGATTAAGTATTACTAGAGTTTTGAAGTGAACGATGTGCCTGCATCCAACAAGCGAAGTACTTGACTAATGGTTCATGCGACTGTTGTTTCCTAAATCGGGGCAGAACAAAACGTGGACCACTTTAACAATTGCACTAATTTTACAATTTAAATTATTTACACTCTACATTAGCATATGCTATTGTTACTACTTACACTAATAAAGAATTAAGCTTATGCACAGTGTTGTCTATTGTAACGCAAGATACTTTTATTTCACAATACTATAGCCTATTATTTTGTAAATTGCGTACAATAGTGTAACTAATGTTTCATCAATGTAAGCTTTCATTCTTTATGACAGTGTAATAGTGAAAAAAAGCGTATTTTAAAGTAGGGCCTACACAGTGTAAAGGGCTGTCATACATTTTCTACTTTAAAAAGCCGATTTTCAGAAAGACAGCTTATCGTCTCTAGAATATGATTGTTAATGTTACCTGATTTAAATTTAGCTTGGATTTAGCATTATGAAAATGACATGATCACTTTTATAAAACAGTAGTAGTGCTTTATTACTCATTGATTTACACATTACTTCCTTCTTAGCAATTGTAATTTCAGATAGAATTAAACTACATTCAGATATTACTTTAGTAGAATATGATTTCTATTTTTAATATATCAATATTCCTTTCTTATGTTAATTATTTCTTCGATCCGAATTGTTTTATTTAATACTAAATTGTAATCATTTAACTCTTTACATGTACCTACAGTACGATTATATAGTCCTGAAAGTCGCCGGAGATATGCGCCTGGGTCAGGCGAGTCCATTTACTTACGCCAAAGGGTTTTTGAGTTAGTTACTCGCTTGCCTTCGGAGCGATCGGTTGTCATGCTTGCGGTAAGGCGGTATGTTTCTAGTACAATTAAACTCTACTGCATTCCTTTACCGACAGATCGCTCTTGTCTCTGCTCCGGAGCTCTCCCCACTACTCCTAATACTTCCCCTCCTTCGCGTCGCTGAGCTGTTAGGACTAAATAATTGGTCTGTAGCTAAATATATCTAGATTATTTTGCCCTTACTATTATTATTATTATTATTATTATTATTATTATTATTATTATTATTATTATTATTATTATTATTATTAACATAGGTTAACCCATTAATGCCCGTAATTCCCTGTGTGACATTTTGGCGTCATATTTCTGTTATGTGATCCTGGAAGAACCCTAATCAATATTTCATTCATGTACCTGCAACCAAAAGGTCCATTTTAGGCTGGCAACTTTAGTTGCCACTGGGCACTTGCGTGTCTGATATTTATTTTGTTATTGTGAAATAAATGCATCTAACTTCAATAAAAAGGTTTTGCTTTATTTAGCACTTACAAATTTACACACACTACATAACTTGAGACTATTACTTTACACTCTCTCCATAATTTTTGTGTCAGATATAAGGGAAATGTCGATTTTATTCAATACCAAATAGTCCTTATGCATCATGAAATGTTCTGAAACACGACTCAGGGTGAAGCGCAGCATCACTCTTACTGCAAACGAATTTTGTACTATAACCACATACATGACATCTTCGATACTTGGATAGACCGTCCTCGACTATATGGCCTTTATCGTCCTTACGCACTTCATCCAGCACTGCGGAAAATGATAAGGAGCGACGGATTCCTGGCGATTTTGCTGTACAACCATATGACTTCAGGAGATGAATGACGCATTGATGTTTGTATTCAAGAAGAGAGATGTCATTCTCAAATCTACGATACAGAAGCCATCCTTGAACACAAGCTAGTTCTTAGTATGGATGCTGTAACGTAAGTAGCTATAAACTGATCACCAATATCAACACCACCCATGTTGGTATTATACTGCGCTACAGGTCCTGGAACTTTGACAGACATTTTCTTCCTATCAGCTCTGGAATATCTGCTTGCCTTTCTCATGGGATCAACAGGATGATAGTTCGTGAGAACTGTAACGACACTGTTCTTATTCCATCGGACTACCAGCAAATCGTTGCAAGTCGAGGATGCGATTTCACCTCGGGATACTTTCTTCCAGCTTTTTTTATCAGGCAGATTCATTGAATCAGTGATTCTGTTTTCCCGTAGAGTTCCAGTGGCTCCGAGCCTTCTGTTAGTAAGTCCTTGCATCAGTCCAACAGTTGTGAAGAGATTATCGAAGTAGAGCTATATTCCTTGTGGTAACTGCACATGAGCAACCAATCCCAAAGCAACATTACTTCCTTAGCCAAGACCTGTTTCAGGAAGGCGAGTTGAACTTTCACAATATGGTTCAGCATGAAAGATAAACCCAGATGGATCAACAGCAACCCACAATTCGAATCCGAAGAGCACAGACGTTTCCCTTATGAATTGACGTCCATAATATGGAATCATACTTTCATCAATGCTTACACATTTGCCAGGAAACACCTGTTTGAAGGAAGCGTTCAGTATATGGAAAAGTTGTCTCACTTTATAGAGAGAATCAAGACCATCTAATCCGTCATTATTGGTCAGGTGAAGGAATCTCAGTAATTCATCATATCGGTTGTGTCGCATAAATTCTGACACTATTGGCACATGAACATCCAGTTCGCTTCTACAGTAAAGCCTTCTTGATGCCAGTTTGTGGTACCCAGACAGAAGTAGAATACCGATTAGAGTAAGAATCTCTTGCCTTGAGACATTCAAATTATGCATAAGATGCTGAGCCACATATCTATTGGTTTCCATAACTATAAGCTGAAGCAATTCTGTAGAGAAAAAGGTTCTGAGAGCATCTAAAGGAGATTTTACTGTTTCTCTAAGTAGATCTTCAGCGTTGCGTCGAATATCAGGACTCCTTTCCTTGATTTTGAAGTCTGCCACTTTGCTGTCCTTGCTCCATTTTAGATATGAAGTAGTTAGCTTCAAATTTTATTCCAATTATTTTATAATAAATGTATAAAACCTCTATACATACAGTTAGCCTATTTACATAACGATAATACAATAACAGATGAAAATCAGATATATTAGTACCAGATATTACGTAAATAAAAATGTGCTACAGCACGGAATCGAACTACGAACTAGTCAGTAGTGAAGAAAAGAATTGCTATAATAAATTGATATTATATCATTGTTCGTTTTCAAAGTTAGCAATGGTAAAATTTTGAAGAATATGTAAAATGAATAAACAAATAATCGTAAGTGCCCACTGGCAACTAAAGTTGCCATACAAATTCAAACCACTCTAATGAAATTGTGATAAGTTGTAAATTAAAAACCTGTTAGTATAATAAAATTGCAGATATTCTTATTAGATTTATGTAATTGAAATTGTTGTGCAGCAATTTTTGGATCTAATTTTACTTACGTTATTGAAGGAATGTGTAGTAGTCCAGAATATTGTGTGTGCACTCCTTATTGATTTCTTCTGTACTGACGACGTAACGAACGGATGCGATAAAACTCATCTCGAACTAGAGGAGGATAGTTGAATCTTTACACCAATTGTTGTGAACAATGAACAAATTTACAACTGACCGATCTATAAAGCTTTATTGCCTTGGCAACTTTAGTTGCCACTGGGATATAATGGGTTAAGGGTGTTTGAGAATAAGGTGCTTAGGAAAATATTTGGGGCTAAGCGGGATGAAGTTACAGGAGAATGGAGAAAGTTACACAACACAGAACTGCACGCATTGTATTCTTCACCTGACATAATTAGGAACATTAAATCCAGACGTTTGAGGTGGGCAGGGCATGTAGTACGTATGGGCGAATCCAGAAATGCATATAGAGTGTTAGTTGGGAGACCGGAGGGAAAAAAACCTTTAGGGAGGTCGAGACGTAGATGGGAGGATAATATTAAAATGGATTTGAGGGATGTGGGGTATGATGATAGAGACTGGATTAATCTTGCACAGGATAGGGACCGCTGGCGGGCTTATGTGAGGGCGGCAATGAACCTTCGGGTTCCTTAAAAGCCATTTGTAAGTAAGTATTATTATTATCATTATTATTATTATTATTATTATTATTATTATTAATATTATTATAGATAGATGTTAATAGCGTGTGCAACAATATCCGAGATAATATCAAAATTGCAGCTGAGCAGAGCATAGGTTATCATGAAACTAAGAAAAAGAAACCGTGGTTTGATGGAGATTGTTCCATTGTAGTAGATAGAAGGAAAGAGGCAAAATTGAAATTCTTACAGGATCCAATTGAGGAGAAGAGAGATAATTATTTCAATGAAAGACGGGAAGCAAGTCGTACACTTAGGAATAAAAAGAGAGATTACTTGAAGGAAAAACTGAAAGAGGTAGAAACAAATAGTAAGAATAAAAACATTCGAGATTTATATAAGGGTATAAAGGAATTTAAAAACGGATATCAGGCAAGGGTAAACGTGATCAAGGATGAGAATGGTGACTTACTTGCAGACTCTCATTCAATCCTAAACAGATGGAAAAACTATGTTGGGCAACTACTAAATATAACATAGGCCAAATAGAAATGATCGGGACGAAACTCAAATACAAACTCCTGAGCCATTCATACCGGAACCCACACTTTCTGAAGTCGAAATTGCGATACAAAATCTGAAAAAGTACAAGTCTCCAGGTATCGATCAAATTCCAGCAGAATTAATACAAGAGGGTGGAAGGGCATTATCTAGCGAAATCTATAAACTTATACTTGCAATTTGGGAAAAGGAAATTGTACCAGAACAATGGAAGAAGTCCATAATCGTACCTATTTTTAAGAAGGGGGACAAGACTAACTGTAGTAACTTTCGAGGAATATCACTTTTGTTGACATCGTACAAAATTTTGTCGAATATCCTTTTGAGAAGATATATGTAGATGAAATTATTGGGGATCATCAATGTGGTTTTAGGCGTAATAGATCGACTATTGATCAGATTTTTTGTATTCGACAGATATTGGAGAAAAAATCGGAGTATAAGGGTACAGTACATCAGTTATTCATAGATTTCAAAAAGGCGTATGACTCGGTTAAGAGAGAAGTTTTCTATAATATTCTTATTGAATTTGGTATTCCCAAGAAACTAGTTCGATTAATTAAAATGTGTCTTAGTGAAACTTACAGCAGAGTCCGTATAGACCAGTTTCTATCTGATGTTTTTCCAATTCACTGCGGGCTAAAGCAGGGAGATGCACTATCACCTTTACTTTTTAACTTCGCTCTAGAATATGCCATTAGGAAAGTTCAGGATAATAGACAGGGTTGGAGTTGAATGGGTTACATCAGCTTCTTGTCTATGCGGATGACGTGAATATGCTAGGGGAAAATCCACAAACGATTAGGGAAAACGCGGAAATTCTAGTTGAAGCAAGTAAAGCGATAGGGTTGGAAGTAAATCCCGAAAAGACTAAGTATGTGATTATGTCTAGTGACCAGAATATTGTACGAAATGGAACTATAAAAATTGCAGATTTATCCTTCGAAGAGGTGGAAAAATTAAAATATCTTGGAGCAACAGTAACAAATATAAATGACACTCGGGAGGAAATTAAACGCAGAATAAATATGGGAAATGCGTGTCATTATTCGGCTGAGAAGCTTTTGTCATCTAGTCTTCTGTCAAAAAATCTGAAAGTTAGAATTTATAAAACAGTTATATTACCGGTTGTTCTGTATGGTTGTGAAACTTGGACTCTCACTTTGAGAGAGGAACAGAGATTGAGGGTGTTTGAAAATAAGGTTCTTAGGAAAATATTTGGGGCTAAGAGGGATGAAGTTACAGGAGAATGGAGAAAGTTACACAAAGCAGAGCTGCACGCATTGTATTCTTCACCTGACATTATTAGGAACATAAAATCCAGACGTTTGAGATGGGCAGGAAATGTAGCACGTATGGGCGAATCAAGAAATGCATATAGAGTGTTAGTTGTATAGGGAAAAAGACCTTTGGGGAGGCCGAGACGTAGGTGGGAAGATAATATTAAAGTGGATTTGAGGGAGGTGGGATATGATGGTAGAGACGGGATTAATCTTGCTCAGGATAGGGACCAATGGCGGGCTTATGTAAGGGCGGCAGTGAACCTCCGGGTTCCTTAAAAGCCAATAAGTAAGTATTATTATTATTATTATTATTATTATTATTGTCCCATTGTTTTATGTAGTCATGTTATTTATATTTGATATGTATTTTTATACTTGTTAAGTGGAAGAGAAGGCCTTATGATGCCAGTACCAGTAAAAATAAATCAAATAATTTAAATTATAGGAAAGGCCTTCGTAGTATCAATCTTTATCGCTAGAATGCATTTCACACAGTCTCCAAGGTCAAGTTTTGAATCATTAATTGAACGTCAGCTTCAGCACAAACAAGACCACGTATTGCCTCATAGCATCTGCGTCACGCTTCAGCATAACGTCTCACTAATATAGTCTATGAACAACTAACTTATCATCGTACGCTCTGGAAGAGAATACGATCCCTAGTGATAATATATGGGGCAATACAATGTAAAATCCCCTGTATAAGTAAGTTAAAATGAGTAATATTAATTTGAACTTACGTAGGACCACAGTCTCTAAGTGGGACGGAAAGTTATTTCCATTATACGGAGAGAATATGGTTACTGTTTGTCAGTGTTTAGATATTTAAATTCAGGGGGAAATGGTCTATGTCCGCATTGAATTTTCTGATAAAATGGAATACAGTTAAACCTGTTCAAATCGAAACCTGAATAATCCGGAATCCTGTCTATTTTGAAACAATTTATTGGTCCCGGAGAAATTCGTATGTTTTATATGTAATTTTTCCTGAATAAAACGGAACTGTCCAACGCGGAAACTGAAACTGTATGCTACTGTTCAAAACGGAAATAATATTTTTGACACGCTATTTTAATTAAACTATATTTCGAAGCAGTGTGTAATTTCAAGGAATGTACAAAATATGTAGGTCACTAAGATAAAAACCAGTTTTATTTGCAAAATTTTAGAAGGTGCGAGGGTGAGTTGGCATGGCAGTCATAAATTTTATTACCCTGTTGACTAGGCAGACAAGTCCATTCAAAGATTTTCAATGCTTGACACCCGTATAACTGTCATAGCTGGGCAGAACGCAAATGTAGTGATTTTGTGAAAGAAAAAAAAAAGTTGTGTAAAAATGTATCATTAAGTGATGAAGTAAAAGTTGTCGAGTTAAAGGAAAACGAGAAACGAAGTGAATGGGAAATAAAGTTGAAGTTCAGTTTTAGTAAACTTAGGTATAACACTTAGAAATAAAGACTCTATCATGAGTGAGTCTTTTGTGGTCAGTAATGGTGACAAAAATGAAACAGGAAACAGCTGATTATGTGGAAATAAATGAGAGAGTGGGTTTTTCATGCCTTTCAAAGACCATGCTAATATCTGGATCTATTCTGCAAAGCAAACCCTTGAACTCGCAAAGAAATTATATAAGCCAGAATTCAATGCTTCTAATGGATGGCTCCTAGTCCAATTAAATAATGTTCTGTGATATACAGTACAGTATTATAATATAGTGGTAGATATTAAATTTTCTGTGATTAGTTTATGAGTGAGTTACGATAATGGGATTTTCATCAATATGATTTGCCAATGGAATAAGCGACAGAAAGGTGATTTATTGTCAGTAGTGTTAAAGGGAATATTTTGTGGCATGCCATTTTCTCTTTCATTTATACAATTGATAAAATATTCCATTTTAACTTCACATCTGAATAATACGGAAACCTGTTCACAACGGAAAAAAAGAAATTAGGACCAAATCACTTCTGTCTTGAATAGGTTTTACTGTACCATCTTCTGGGAAGTGCCAGTCGTACTCCTTGTGGATTCGCACGAACCTTGGAATGATATATGGCTTGTGTCCACAGAGCGCCCACGCCCCGGGTTCCGCTTCACGCCCATGATGAGCGTGCTGATTGGCGTGGTGTCGGCCCTGCTCATAGTCGCCGTCGTCGTGGGCATCGTGCTGCGTCTGCAGTGTTCACACAACGAGGACCGTCGCAAGCGCCATAAGGCGGCGGCCCATGAGCAGAGGGGACGCGGCACCGGCTCCGGGGGAAGCGGCGCTGGCGGCGATAAGGGCGGCAGCAGCCCCATCAACAAGTTGGACCCCGGCGGCACGGAGAGTGGCGACAGCGACGAGAAAAATCCGGACATCATACCCCAGCCAAGCACAGGTGAGAGTACGTACTACAACTTCATTACCTCAGACGGTTCAGTTCTCTGGTCAATAAAAATACAATGCGTATGCGTATCCAAATTGTTCACAATTAAGCACCTTCTTCATGGGGAAGCACAATTGACAGTAAGAATAAACACCTTCGGTTCTAAACTGGAATTTATCTTTCCCAGAGATAAATAAGTAAACATTTTACAGATATCAGTATACAAGCTATAGGCCTATTGATTACTAACAGAACACAGTATTATATTATTTACATGTAAGATTACAATTACAATATTCTGTCGCAAATACTATGTGTAAACCCACAGAGTAATAGGAAATATATTATTTGACAAATTAATAACTTTAAATTTCTGAATTCATTTTGTAGGGATAGTGAACTTCATAGATTGTTATAAGCAGAGGACATAGAAAATCTATTGCGATCCTCTTCTTATATGACTTTAGAATTATTTCCTGCAGATGTCCCTCAAGTCTCAATCGAGATGTTCGCACTAAGAGTCATTTGTTCGCAAAGAAAAGAAACATTGTAGTTCGAGAAACATTCGGAGTTATTTAATCCTCCATATGATATATCTAGTTCATTTTCACGTCAGAAGATAACCATGCAAACAAGTACGAATTTTAGATCTCACTTATAAATTCGTCGACAGGGTCGAAGAATTCTTATGCAAGGGTAAAATATAAACAGGTAACCGATCGGTTCACCTGCTCCAAAAAAAAACTTGTTAAGTTCGTAGATGTTTTGATAGTAGTGAGAAGTTTCCATTGCGTCAAGAGAGAGAAACAAAAGGATGCTGCATGGAGACTTATAGAAAAATGAATGAATCAGAAGTAACATAGAAATTCGTTAGAAATTAGTAGGATAATTCGGTGTTATCAAGCTCCGCAAATATACATTCAAACCCCGCAAATATGCTTCGCGGTCGCAACAACAACAACAACAACAACAACTACCCTCCGCCTGCTTTCCCCTCCCCTACTGTGAAAGCTAGGGTACTATTTTCCGTGTGCACTTGCAGTACTGATTATTCCGCGCGAAGCTATGGCACAGTCACTCCTCTACAGCTGGCGCACTGTTCATTTTGTACGTACCTCGATCTGCACCAATTACAAGCAATATGATTAAACTGTAGTTGATGGATAAAAGTACAGGACTTATTACAAGAGCAAAGAAGAATAGAAACGGAGATGCAATAACTATTCTTAGGTATTTAGTACAAAAATCGACAATTTTAATGGATGACACATTTAATTACAATGCAAAACATTTTCTGCAATTACCGTAATAAGAATTCTCAGTGTAGTAGATGGTTGATATGGGTATTCGGGTTAGCATTATTATATTCTTCAGAAGTGCAAGATGCATTTGTTGATGATCTTATGTCCGTACAAACCCGTGAAGCTGAATCTTCCTCAGATAACTTAGTTGAGAATTACATTGGCATAATTCAGCATTTCCTCCCTCATTATAGACATGCACATATTAAGAAGCATTTTTAGTCCAAGTCCGAATATATTTGTATTTATTCAAGCTCTTAGAACTGTACAGGTAGATATTGGTGTTAAAATGAAAAGCGATAGGCCCTGCTACTTCCAAACAAAATTTTAACCTTAAATATATAAAAAGAAAACATTATCTACATGAATTACAACTCTACCATAATAAGCACATAACAAGGCTACAGTACTTACAGCGTGCTTCATACCATTACAGAAAGTAAGGAAGGAAATTTTCATAGGCCTATGATGGATTTTGTCGTGATTGTTTTCAATATCAGCAGTAAGCAATTTTTAAACCGCCAGCAATGATCGACATAAAGGTATATTATGCTGCTGGTCCTAAGCCTAGAACAGAGTACACAATATTGACATTACTAATTATTCGTTTACTATGAAGTGTGAAGGGAATTTGCTGAGTATTGATGTGAAAGAGTGGGGGTAACTGATGAGGAGAGATAGTTGCGCACTTTGATACAAGGGTGACAGGGGGTTCTTTTGTTGCGGAGCTTGGTTTAAATTTTTGTTGCGGAGCTTGATATTACCCGGATAATTAATTTTGATACCGGTACTAATTATATAATAATTTGTTGTATGTAAAGCAATTAATATATTAAACAAATCATTCAAATTAAGACATATATGTATAATAAATAATGTAATATAATGTGATATAATATATAATACAATACAATACAATGCAATATATAATATAATATAATATAATATAATATAATATAATATAATATAATATAATATAATATAATATAATATAATTTCGGGAAATAGACATAAATATACATTAACCTAGTGTCTTGCAAAATTTATGTGTAGTCTGGTTTCTGCTATACAAATAGAATTAAAATTAATAAGAGTTCAGTTACATAACAAAATGGTATTAATTTGTTTGCCACACATTTAGTGTCAAATAATTTTGATAATCTACTATGCATGAAAAGAAATTTTATATTTGTTGTGAAATATGAAAAAAACTTCTGCGATATTTACCTATGTTTGGGTGAAACAGACAGAGCTCTCTCCACATTATTGCCTTAGTTTAAGAACCAACATCCCGGCTGTGAAGTAATTTCGTAGCTTTTATTCATTGTTATCTATGCTCTGTACTAACCCGTGAATGTGTTTGTGTATCTAATTAAACAGAATAGGCAAATTCTGCAAAATTTAATACACGATTACACATTAACCATCTTTAAACAAAATGTAATTTCCAACATGAAATTTATCAGCGTAAATTTAATTACACGTGTCAATATTTCGATAATCGATTATGCCTATATACTGTGAAACTTTTTAAATTAGGAACGTGATAGTCTGATAACTAATTAAGCTTAACCCTTTTTCGTGTCTATTGTTCCTTTTTATTACCTTTGCTCGTTTCCATTGTATAAGTCCGAGCAAATTTCACTGAGTTTTTATTATTCGTGTTGTAAATTGAAAGCCAAAGGCACATGTTTGTGTAGGCAGCGATTTTAGGTATAATTAACCATGATTGAAATATTCGTGAATAAATCCAAATCTACATTATCCTTTTACTAATTCCACATCGTCACCACAGATCTCTTAGGAAGATACACCTTTTCTACAATAATTGTCTAAAGCCAAAAGTAAAGTGATATTCCGATTGTGAGAAAGATCGTACTTGCTAAGGGTGGACTCTTCTCAAATTCAATTCCGAAAGTAATATTACTAAAACTGTTTGTGATATTTCAGTAGTTATCTCAATAAATTGCGGGCAGCACTACAGTTTAAAATTGTATTATAAGTGCAAGAATAATGGACACTTTTTTCACTTCACACGTTTTCAAACAAAATTATGATAATGGGCAATAAACCAGAAGAAGTACGACTAGACTACTGTATATTTGACACAGCATGGTTATGAACGAAATGCAGAAAATAATTTGGGAAAATGTAGTTACGGGTGCTTTCACAAACTGTCACGAATTGATAAAAGTTTAAAAACCCGCTGTTAATATTTTTACCATCAGCAATTCAAAATCCGCACCTTATCTAAAAAGAACCACTTCCTTGGATATTCAATAGCACATTACGTAAACAATTGACATACTTTTAGTAAATCTGCATCAGGTTTCTGAACAGTGAAGTTTCGAATGCAGATATTGCAGGGCAGTGCCTGTATTAACTCCATAAGTTAATTTGTACACTTAGTATTATCTCAAAAATCTTTATTAATTTATATTTTAAATACAATACTTTACTTTAACTCTGACTGAGGTTTTTAGCCATTATGTAAATCTATTATTAGGCAGTACACCTCACTTGACGATATGTGTCAGAGGAAGAATAATTTTATTGTTTGTATACATATGAAATCTGATTATCTCCTTGCTTAGTTCCTTCATAAGTGGTGGCTTGTGATATCACTTGTGAGATTCAGACCTGTCTCCGAACAGTTGGCTAAACAACAACATGTTTTACTTCTATCATTAATCTCATTTCGCATTTAAAGCACAAAATTTGGAACTTCAAATTTCAAAATTCTTGAAATGTCTGGTTCAACGTACTAATTCTTTCTCCTACGAATTCTAAAATATACCTTTTCGCTTCGTCTTTACTGATATTTACATTAATGATTAATAATCCGTGGCTTTTTCAGTGATTATTAAAGACTTTTAGTATGAGAGAGAAATTTTCTTTGTTCCAATATTCTTTCTAGTCTGTAAGAAGGGTTTAGTTGATTTAGTTGTTACATTTATTGGATATAAAATAAGTGTTTCATTTATTTATTTTATCTAGAAATGCTATGATTTGTTGATTTCCAAATGCTGCACTCATTTCTTATCCGAATATAAGACGAAATATTATTATTTTCATTTTCGTAAATTGTATTTGTTCGCTACTTAAATATTAGTTATTGCTTGGGTACACTAAAGATTAAGATAAATGTGTGAAAAGGAATATACCAATCTTGAACTCGAATATGATTGCAATATCCTCTTTTAGAACACTCAGGTCACAGAAATCGAAATCGCTTCTTTAAAATGGGCACAAATACTACATACACATCTAAAATATAAAACGCTACTTTCTCATTTAGCCCTTATCTTACTTTTATTAAGCTATTAGCCTACTTACCCTGTTGACACTTCGTATCTTATTTACAAAAATATGTCAGTACACGACAAGTAGGCATACGTATTTTTTTTTATATTTTGTTCAGTATTTTAATATAATGTTTCTCTTTTAGTTCTATTAAATTTCTCTCAGATTAGATTTCATTCCCTCTAATATACATATAGCAGAACGAATAGAAGTAAATAGTGTCCTGGCTCACTGTTAACTCATGGGATCGCCACAGCACGACGCTTGTGTACGTTTGGGCTGTGAAAACACTTGATTATGACATTCTTGCGCTTTACATTAATGCGAGCTATTATTGTAAGTTTTTGCTAATTTTTAACAATGGAAAAATGAAAAAAATGTTTTCACAATATAATAATAATAATAATAATAATAATAATAATAATAATAATAATAATAATAATAATAGTTATTATCAACTGTACACGTTTTTTCGAGAATATCTGCAGATGTCGCATTTCTACAGCCATAAATAGTCACTGGTTGGAACCAGGAACAAACATAAATACTAATGCATTATTGGGTATTTTGATTTTTCTGAGAAGATTGAGTTAGATCACCAATGTCAATAAACCCATCTAATTGAAGTGAACAATTGTTAAGATGAAACTCCTCCCTCAATGTAACTTCATCGAAAATTACGAGCACTATTCCATACCTTTTATTTTCATAATTTATTCTGAAATAGCCTTCAGTGCATGCGAGTTTAGCTTAGAAGAACATTTAAGTCCTTTACAAAGATTCCTTAAGGGGAGACTCCACTGAAAATCATGAAAATGTTCTAAAAAAATTTTTTTTTGGCTAGTTCACTTGCATGGAATTTATATTTTTATACCTCAAATGGATTTAGTTCAATTCTGATTACAAATATGTTTCAAATGTTTTAAATTAAGACTGTAAGGAGGCGTGGCATTTGAAGAGCTGTCAAAATTATTTTTTAATCAAATTTACAAATTTCTGATTATAAATCTATTAATTTTTTTTCTAACGTTAGCTCTCTGAAGTTACTACACGAATGTTGCAGAAGAGGTATGTGTTACAAATATTCATTTTACTTTCAAATCCATTTTTCCATATGTTTATTTTTCTTGATTCAACACCAACTGTTTTACGCCAAATATTAATCAATCTGGATTCAATTTTTACTGCAAGTATTTATGAGGTAGTTGCATGTTTCTATGCATTTATTTTGTAAGAATGCTACTGGTTTATTTTATCAATATTGTTTTCATGAATTACAGAAAAATAACATTTTCAAATTAAAAAAATTGAAAGTGAATAAATTAGATATTTCGTAAAATGAATGCATAAAAATGTTTCTCTATGTCTTGTGAATGTAACCAAAACAAAAAGAGTGCTTGAAAATTGAGATCTTCTACTAAAAACTTGGGTTTGAAAATATTTCTAAGAACAAATAGAACAAAAATCAAAAGCCAAAAACATTTGGGAGTTCAAAATTTGGATTTTGTTAGTCCTTTACATAGTAAACATGCTTTCAAAATTTGGTTGAAAAAAATAATTAGGAAAAAAGTTGTCATTTTTAGTGGAGTATCCCTTTAAAATACCTATGAAGAGAGAGGTAACAATCCATGCTTATAGCAGCAAACACTCTAAATTGAAATCATCACTATATCTCATGCCAAGGTAACCTTTTACTTGATTTCAATTTTTGTAAAAGTAAATTATTCCTAGCATTGGCTGTACTGAGACTAATTTCAGTTCGAATTAGTGTCCGTTATTCTTGAATATCTGTAGCTGAAAACAGTTAGATGGTTGGGGATGAACATTGAACTAATTTAATATAGATCCTTATGGAGGTAAGGAAGGGGAATATAATATTTTTTTGTTGAAATGAAACATTCGTTAAAGTGGCGTTTGTTAAAATAACATCTAACTGTATCTGGAAATTTTTCCTGATATCGTCTTTGAACTTCACTTGCTGAGTATTATGTCATTTTAAGCTAAAATTATATTTACGTCTTGGGTTCCACTCACGATTCGTGACCTTTTCCAGCACTGCTAATGGATCTGCATACCACTGCCACCGGATATTTAACCATTTGCAATGTGAATAAATATATAAAATACTTTTAATTTGTATTTTAAAAGTTCATTTTCCTTCAAAGTGTCTATCGTAATAAAACGTTTTTAATAATTAAATATAAGTCCTTCAGTAATTTTTACAATTTATTAGACTCTGTGGTTATATTTTACATGACCTAATGCTTTATTTATATGACTAGCGCTTTCACCGTATGTGGCATCATCAGGTCTAAGAGATAACATAAATCAAGTTGTATGAACATAAAAACATGAAGTATGTGAAAATATAATGTAACTTTACAAAATACGTAAGGATGGCTATAAATATTGATTAAAACGATAACATATGACAAACAGCTCAAACATAGAAGTGCGATAAAAATTAATTGTTTAGATATACAATATGCAAAATATTTGAAGTACAATCTCACCGGAAGTAATTCTTAACTACAAATATATATATATATATATATATATATATATGATATCATATCAATAAATCGGTATAAACCCCCTTTGCGTATTCTATCAATAAACAGCTTACAGATGTTAGATACATATTATTGGAGAAAAATTCGTTCCGGCAGCGGGAATCGAATATTTCACCAATAATATGTACCTACATATATGAATACATATAGTCATTGATTTAGTTAATCAATGAGGACGGCGAGGCCTCATATAAATATTTACAGATGTTAGTTTAGGCTAACACTAATAAATCTAACCTCTCTTCTACTTTTTAACGGTCAAATACTCGTACAATGAAATTGTGCTGTGGAACTTCGCTTCGCTCACTATTTATTCCACCGCGAAGTGCTGAGAGTTAGGCGCCCTCGATCGTCGCGCCTTTAATTCAGCGGTCCACCACCAAAAATGTTTTTTTTTTTTCTTTTTACGGAAGTCAGGTTAATATTTATTTCTATTCGTTCTGCATGTAATATGTGGGCACATGAGTATTATGTTTTCAAAATTTTTAATAAACTCTGTTTAGTTCTTACTGTTTCTTGACTTCAGTCAAATTACAGTAAGTTCCTGTTCCATCCCACGCATTTCTGGTTTGTCCAGCTCTCATTTTATATCACCTTGTTCGCTATTTAACAAGTTTTGGTTTTGTAGCTATTCGTCATAAAGTGATGGTGTTGCTAAGATTTGCTTAATATCTGCATGCCGTATTTTTGTTTTTCCGTAAATATCCATATGTATTGTACTAATATTTACTATCCTCAAACCTTGATTTTTCACTTAAATGTTGATTTTTATCACTTGATGGCTTCATTCTGAGATAGTAGTATAGAGGTACATGGAGCATCCCTATGCACTTCAGGCTGAATAACCGTTTTATGCACCCATAATGGAATGAGGTGCGTATCGTTTGTAGCCTGAAGCAAGGCTAAGTCGGTTCCACCATCCACCACACTTCACATTGCTCTCCAACCTTATAGGCCTTACACCATGCACCTGGTCGTGATCTGCCGTTCGCCATAGATATATGCATTTATGATTTGTCATATAGGCTTATCCGTCAGGCAAGAAGGAACCAGTGAAGGCTTCGGTGTCTCATAGTGAACTACGAGTCGTCTAGAATTGACCACAACTGCCATCTACCAATCTCTGAACAAACTGCGACTATAATCTACTGCGGCAGAAGGCGACTCTTACGTCATGTAAACTTAGAAGTTGCCATAGTTTTCGAGACGTAGATAATAATGAATTGTTTAATGCTGGTGGAACTATGCGGAAAAAACCCAAAAATAATGAGAAAAACCCTCTCTCCTTGACTTTTCCCAGCACAAATACAATTTCGCTATCGTCGAGATTTGAACTCGAGAGCGAGGTCGTCGTATGCCAGCCATCTGTAATCTGAGCTACCAAGGTGGATTTTAGTCTGAGATAGGCATATTTAACTACAAATTAAACCTGAGGATAACTCGATTACAGAAGTCGAATAAGTCCTATAGAATTGGATCAGCACTCTTACAAGGAGTAATCAACAAGTTTCCGGACTGTCCTAGATGGAGGAAATGTACAGGACATAGGAAACGCGGAAGTTATCTAGAACCAGAGAAACGCCTGGAATCTATACTAAATGCATCACTTACAAGGCAGAGAAAAAGACTAGACATAAGGAATATATGAAGGGATTCCAGGAAATATCGCATTAGGGCAGTGATGTCAAATATTTTCAAAATTTTCAATACATAATCTTCAGTAATACGTATTTACGGTATATTAGATTTACGAAAGCATTCTTTCAGTACCTGTAAGGCTACTAAATAAATAGACCTATATCTGAAAATTTCACTTTTCTATAAAAAAAAGTTGAGAAAATATTTCTTTTGAATTAAAAAAAACAAACTTGTGAAAAATGAGCATTAAAATTAAAACTTACATTCTTATAATGCACTTATACTTCTCAGATAAATATAAAAATTAACATGGATACAGTTTTAATAAGCTCTCTTCCCTTTATCAGTTGAATCAGTGCTGGCCATCCCTGTATATAACTCGACCAAGCGGCATATACTACCTCTTTCGTCTGTCTCTTTCCTTTCCGCTGTGAAGCGCTCAGGCTCTCCTGAGCTCTAAAGCGCGCGCTTGCTCCTATGGGCATCAATTGATATGACTGCATTAGGGTCTTGACATGTTTGCACAATCACCTGTAACAGCTCAGTTTAAAAAGGCAACCTCACGCTGTTTGTTAGACTGACTCACCAGGGATGAGCTTCAGGAATACGCACATGTATGTTTAACGGTTCAATAAATACCAGTGCAGTTGGGACATATATTGATTGCACCTTGTAAAAACGGATCTGAAAAGAAGATGTTCATTGGAGACTCACTCTTGTCTGTGATATTAAATACAAACTTGAAGTCCAATACCTCACGGGAATCGAAATCAGTCCTCTAGAATGCGGACTATACGCATCTAAAGAGCAAACTGTTCAGTTCTAACTCGGTTTTTGTCTTTTATGATCAGTAATTACCGAACAGTATTGTCAGAACGACAGAAGTATTGTGCGTGGAGGACTCTGTGACGTGTGAACGGCTCTGTCGCTGTCACCCTTTTATTCCCGCAACAAAACCAACCGTCGTTGAGGCGCACTTAAACCGGGCCGGGCAATACAATATCTGTATGGAATCGACATCACGTATACAATGAGGTCAAACACTGCCCACAGTGAATTAATAACCCTTTTATTTGCAATGTCTCCGTAAGCAATCAGTGTTGATCGCACATGTAGCCTCCAGTAACAGGAATTATCATTGTGTGCAGACGAGTTCTGGTGCTGTCTGCCTGCGGCTGATTGGTTTCCGTGCTGCCCTCAGTTCAATATAAAAATATCTCTGTGTCTAAAATTCATATCAACTTACATGCATGATTTTCGTTTTCAGTTTTACAAATCAAGTTGAGAACAAATTTCAAACTTATTATTGTAATTATTACCCTGAATTTTGCGTTGAATCACTTGTATAAATTCTTTAATAAGTTTTATCTCGGCTTCTAAAAGTACGATATTAAGATTATTATAATTAAAACTAAAACTTTAACAGAATATTTTAATTTGCAAATTCCAATCTGAAGCAGTAATAGACCTAGTGAAAGTAATAGTTTTCATTCATATGGAAATGCGGCCACTACCAATTTGGAACTATAAACTATACAGTAAGTGTGAGTAAACATACTGTATATGCTCATGTACGTAAAGGAAAGAGTACGAAATCAATCATAGAGAGTGAATGGGAAGTAAGTTATGCAGACAATTTTGGAGTATAGTTCTGAGATTAATTTGACCAAAAACAGTAGGTCCCATGTAGATACAGTATATATGAAAATGGGTTCTGTTTCGAATAATTACGACATTTCACATTTTGAGAAATATATTACTGTTGACCAGATTTTGGAGTAGGCCTATGCTCATGTATCTACAACTTTAATTAAATTATCTTATCAAAACTTTTATAACGGAAAGTAGGAGCGTCAGCTAATCCATTCACGTATATTTGATATTCCTCTGAACTTGCGATTGACACCTATGCAATCAGAGGCTTTCAAGAGGGGAATTCATTTTTATTATTTGAAAACTCTGAACATAGAGTAGGATGGGGCAAAGGTGTGCGCTTAACACTTTTTTGTTTTTACCCTGTTCGTTTTCTGGTTACATGACAGTGAAAACTGTACACAGAACACCTAGAATCATACATTACATGATGTCATAAGCTCAAGAGTGGTTGTATGATGAGCTAAAGTTATATTTAAAATAATGTCACAAATCAAGAAATGGGTTCTTTGCCCCAGACCTGTAGTAAACATCCTATTGCTATGGGGCAAAATTGCACATTTACAGAAAGTATCTTTTACAATACGAGTGCTAATAATTTTCCGGTAGTTTAGTTGAGCTTAACGAATGTTTGCTGTCATGATAATTATTTCGAGACCGGAGATAATCCCAATGCGAACAACTGTAATAATTCTGAAACATTCGAGATTATAATAATAAGATCCAGAAAAACAGTTGAATCGAAGCAGGGGTGATAATAATAAATTGTTCCTTAGAATAAAAGCAGCTGAACATTGAGGTTATAACAGCACATTATTTTGAATTCTCTTGTCATTGCTTATCTATAAATTTCAACACGTTTAATTGCATTTTAAACACTTTAACGTATAGTAATTAATTGTGCAAATATTGTAATTAATTATTGTTGCATTTTGAGTCTGCGAGTCTGAAGGAATTGCTTGATTGCTGATACATAGAAGCAGAGACGATACAAATGAAACAAATGAACGTAAGAGGAAAAAAAATTATCACTTCTTAATTTTGAGCACCATGCTTTTAATTATCAGTGTAATTCGATACTCATTGGTCAATCTAGCGTCAATGAGATCATCATCATCAACAACAACAACAACATAGACTCCATCTTATGACAAAACATTATAAAACACGTGGAAAATTAAGTAAATAACTGTGACAAATAAAAAAGGCACGAACAAATTAAACATTAGAATCTAGGGCCAGGAAAAATATCTTAAGTCATAAACAACACTAATTTAAATTGAGATTTTGTTATAACAGACAGATGGCCATCAATTACATGGTAAATATTTAGATCGAAAGTTTAAAAAATTAACTCATCTCATATCTCCAAATCACTGACATAACACGTCTGACTTTCCACCATAAGATCTCTCAACTGGAGATGCAGGTCTGCCACATCACGCTCAGAAGTAAGAAAAAAAACTAAATTCGGATCTTTGCCCCTGCCTACCCTATACAAAAATGTTATAAATGAAAAACTGATTATTGTTTTATTCACTGTGAAAAAAAAAAATAACGCCAACATTCACTTCACATTAAAATGTAGAATATTCTTGCATAAGTAAAAGAGACGAGGAAAGCTTCCAGCGTTCTGTATTGTAGGAACGTATTTAAGGTTTAATGAAATTTTGAAGTGTCTCTTCGGGTATTTTAAATTTTTCTTTATTTTATAGTGAATACACTCACTACTTAAGTCTCAAATTATTACTATAGGCTACTTGTGATTGAACTGGAATTTTTGCAGGTTCATACTCTGTCGAAAGCAATAACAATAGAAGTCTTTATCTTCGTATCTTTTTTGAAAAGAATACTAGACAGTTCGCTGAAGAAGAAAATCTTGTTGACTTCTGAATAGCGAGTGGAATTAGTGCTGCTCTGTTAGGGACAATCACAGAAGAAGGAAAGCTGCAGATGAGTTTCATTGTTGTTATTCAAACATTTGAAAACCATGACATCAGTATTTAAACATAAACAAAAAATAACGTTAAATGTGCTGTATATGAAATGAAGTGATCGAAATAAATCGGCTACCGATAAAGATGGCAAAGATGTCGATCAGCCCTCAAAGGTCAGTGTGTATTTCGAGAGAGTAGTAAGCTTATTAGTAAGAATATGTTTGCAGAATATTTTAAAATAGGTACAGCTGTCAAAAAAAAAAAAATTGGCCGCACTCGTGAACAGCGAATATTTTCAAAGTCCACTTCGGGTCGCGGCGATGTTACACGATGCATGTGCTTGTACAAGCAGTTCCGGAACTATGAAAGTGTTCCACATCTGCTCCTCGCAGACCAGCGGTAGAGTGCTTGTTTAATGATTCAAAGGTTCTGTGTTCGCGCCTTCTTCAAGTTTTCATTTTATTTTTTAATCGTTCTTTAGCGATGTAAATGATATTCAAATTATAATTTATATCCAGTTATCGTTCTTGATGGATATCACGTTATTTATATTTTGTTATCGTTCTTTAGAGATATGAATAAAATTCAAGTCATCATTTGTATTCTGTTATCGTTTTATAACGATATGAATAATAATTATTACTATTGTAGCTACAGTATCTCCAATGGGGGTTAGCCCTATTTTACATATGTATGTTAGGGCTATAGTTTTATACACAAAAAAGATAAGCATAAAGAGAAATGGAAAAGAAAATTAAATTAGCTTACGCGATGTAAACAAAACATAAACAATCCGTAAATTAGGCATTGCGATTGCAAAACACATATCAGGTATCAATTTGAAACATACAAAAACATTAACAACACACATACGTAACACTTCTATAACACAAATATGCAGCGTTCCGTACCATACATCATAAATTAATACACAATAGTCACACAGACACAATCAAACTATAATTACGACATTGCGACGACATCAAGCATCCCATAACTGACTCACATACATAACAAATCAAGCATCCGTTGCAACACATACACTTCAACATAGTAACCACACTTTTAAAAGTTACAAATTTGGCTCCAAGAAGAATAAATAGGTCACTGTTACTAATTACTATTCTTCTACAATTTCTGAAACACATCTGTAATAAATCTGTGAAATTCCGATATGAATAATATTCACGTTTTTTATATTGTTATCGTTCTTTAGCGATTTAAATAATATTCAAGTTATCATTTATATTCTGTTTTCCTTCATTAGCATTATAAAACAATATTAAAGTTATTTATATTGTTTTTGTTCTTTCGCAATATAAATAATCTGTATTTTATGTAGGTAATTATTATAACACAAATAAACATCTTTCTTTGTAAAATAGGTTATTTTATTTAGATAATTAAATAAGTATTATATAATATCTTATATTAACGAAACAAACCGATATTTATCATTTATATTGTGTTATCGTTCTTTAGTGATACTGTATAAATAATATTCAAGTTATTTATATAGTAATAGTTCTTTAGCGATATAAATAACAAAAATTTAATATTAGGTTTGGAAAAATCCAGTTGCATAATACTGCTATTAGTTTTTCTTTTTGTATTATTACATTATACTATCTTGAACCACAACAAAATGAAAAGGAGTAACGAGGAATTGAACCTGAGACGTTGACATCTAAATTCCGACGTTCGTCCGCTGAGCTACGAGGGCAAAAGTGTGGAAACATTTTCGGAAAAATTGGCCCAATCACACTCTAAGATTTTCTGATGATTCGTAGAAGCTAGTCCAGGATGCGGGGGGCAAAGGCTAATTGAGATTTCCCGATCTCTGATGGGGTCAAACATCCTGATAGAATTAATATTTAATCCTTGCCGTGACTTTCGGTGAAGTCCGGAGGGCCCAATTAGTCAAATCCACTCTCCTCATCTCCACGCTTGGGCCCCCTGGAATTTAATAAGATGCGAAAGAGATAGTGGTGTGCGGAAAGCAACGGGATGTTACCGCATTTAGGCCTATCCTTCCCAAGAAAAACTGCAAACATGAACAAAAGAAGCTTTAAATAGAAGAATAAGGATCTTCTGCGGACCTCTGGAAAAAGAACTAAGGAAGAGACTAGTGAAGTGCTTTGTGTGGAGTGTGGCTTTGTATGGGGAAGGAACATGGACATTACGACGAAATGAAGAGAAACGAATAGAAGCATTTGAAATATGGATGTGGGGAAGAACGGTGCGTGTGAAGTGGACAGATAGAATAAGAAATAAAATTGTGTTTGAAAAAGTGGGTGAAGAAAGAATGATCTTGAAACTGATTAGAAAGATAAAAAGTAACTGGTTGGGTCTCTGATTGAAAAGAATAATAGACGACATTAGGATATGTGGATCATATGCGGAGACTAAGAGGAAGGCAGAAAATATGTAAGATTGGAGATTGCTGGGTTTGCAATGAAAGACCTGCCCATGGACAGAACACTTATGTATGTGGGTATGTTCAGAATGCCTGGAATATCGTGTCTAAAAACAGTCGCTATTTGCAAAGACTAGTCAATTCCATGCCCACTCGACTGCAAGATGATCGAGATAAGAGGAAGATAGACTAAATATTGAATTGTGGCTTTTTGTTTTGTTTTTTGAACGCTTAATTGTTTGAATGTTTTAAGGCCGACGGCAGTAAATTTATTTTGTTTATGCCACGAAAGATATTTTTATTGAGAATAAAATCTTTTTTCTTTGCAGCCACAATATCATAATGATAATGATAAAGTCATGGCATAATATATTAATGAACCTGATGTTAATTACTAAAATAATCGTAAAAGAGAAAGGAGCCATTATGTATAGTTTGTCTCTCTCAAAAACAAAACAAAAAAGAACATAAAAAGCATGTGGTTGTAGTCGAACGCAGGACCTCATGAAGAAGAGGCCTGAACGCTACCATTATGCTATCGATAACACACAGAATACTTCAATTATAACTGTAGATATCGGGCAACGTGGTCCAACAACATGTAACATCACCTGTCTCCGAATTGTAGCGAAGATACCCGAAGGGAACTTTGTTTCAGGAGAGCGGCCACTTTTTTTTTTGACAGCTGTACATTTCCATTCCTACAATTTGCAACATGTGAACATAATGCAAAAAGATTATTCACGGATAAAATTAGCTTACCGCAACTTGATCATGCGATGTTTGCGTATTGACCGATCCTTCTTTTAGCATGTTTTATTCAGTGATAATTCTTTCTTTGAGTACTCTTCCAGGATGGATATGATCATGCATAAAATGCCCCTACGATTCAAAAAACGAATTCAATAACTCTAGTGCTAAAAAAAGTAGTGGTTTTGTGTGAATTATTATGCTAAAACATTGTGGGATCATGTTTTTATTTTTATTAAAATGTGAACCAGTATTATATTTGGCGAATTGTTGGATAGTATTGTAATGGACTTAAATGATTTACCACTGAATGAACAGATGAAAATGTGTTTTCCGAAAGTGGGTACCATAGCATATTATGCTGTGACAGTTCATGAAGAATTAAATAACATGTTCGCTGGCATTGCATTGGACGGAGTGGACGTTACAACGGACTCCACGATCACCAGATCTCATAGCTCTAGATTTTTATATGAAATGTGAAACATTATGCTTTCCTCATCCAGAGCCTGCATGTATAAGTGAAATTAAACAAAAATCGCTATCGCTAGGATTCTGTGAGACACTGTCTTCAAGTAAATGGAACACATTTTGAATATTGTGGTAGTTCATTGTCCTGTTACATTGAGAACAGTAATCTTTACATGCAAAATTTACCTGACGTTATACGGGGTGAACAAAATAAAGCTGGCTCACGTAAAATCTATATGAAATATATGAATTTATATGTATAAGACTGACGCGGAAATGACCCTGACAATGCAGGAAACCGTGATTTCGATGCAACAGCGGGTTGCTGTCGCATGTCCGCGCATGCGCATCTCCCGCATGCTCTGTCACGAGCTTCGCTGTGTCATTATTACGTCAGAGTGAGTGAGTAGAGCAGACGTATTTAGTAGCTAGTTGAATGCAACACAAAATGGTGCTCACGATACAACAACGCGTATTCAGCAAAGGCTGCAATGCAAAACTTAGTGGTAAATGGCGTTAAACGGGCTCTGTTTCGAATAAAAAGCGTAACTATCCGAAAAGAGTTCGAACACTAGAAAACAGTGCTCGCGTGCAGAAAACCCTGGAACAAAGTCCGACGAAATCGCAACGCCGTTTATCTGTGCAAGTGGAAATTAAGAGAACGTCGTGTCGAAACATTATCAAAAAGAAAACTTGCTTCTGTATCCTTACAAATTTACTGTTAAAGCGTCCAGCGAACCTTCGCGTGTTGAGTTCTACCGGTGGTTTCTGAGTGAAGTGGAATCAGGACTTTTGGAGCCTCAGTTTTTCATTTCTTCAGATGAGGCCTGGTTCAGCCTGTCAGCCGGGCCAGTATTATTTTTGCCACCCTGTATAATGTAATAATAAAGGTGTGATATACTGTGTTTTGGGGCAGAATAAGATATCAGATGATAGACGACATTAAGATATGTATATGGATCATAATATGAGGAGAGTAAGAGAAAGGCAGGAAAAGACTGGAGAATGATGGGCTTGCAGTGAAAGACCTGCTCTTGGGCAGAACACTATGAATGAATGAATGAAAGAATACTGTATTTCTTGGTAGAATGTAATTACTGTTTGTAATAAAGAAAATAATAGGTTATTCCTTCATAATTATGTCATTAAAAACAATATTTTTATTCCATTCGGCAAATTACTTTTGTCACACAATACATTGTGCGACAATTATTCGTTCTAAACGGGACTAATGCTATGTCCGTGTTGCCATCTACCAGATTCATTGCGATTTCAAAGAGGAATTTATCCCTAGAATGCTACACTGGAAGTTATAACCACATTGCGTCGGCCTGGGTAGCGCAGTTGGTATAGCGCAAGCCTTCTGTGCTCGAGGTTGCAGGTTCGATCCCGGTCCAGATCGATGGCATTTAAATGTGCTTAAATGCGAAAGGTTCATGTCATTAGATTTACTGACATGTAAAAGAACTCCTGCGGGACAACATTCCGGCACACCGGCGACGCTGATATAACGTCGACAGTTGCGAGCGTCGTTAAATAAACCATCATTAAAATTTTTATAACCTCATTGCCCATTGTCGATATTTGAGAAGGTAATGTAAACTGAACACATCTCTGCGTGTGTCGTGATCAAGGATGTAACAAAGAGTGAACATCAAATTTTGTGTTCGGCTGGCAAAAGTACTACGGAAATAACATTTCAAATGATGAAAAGTGCAAGGAGGTAATTGTCTACCCCGTATACGTCCGTTTGAGGAGCGTAACTGTTTCTGTCACGGAAGAGAATCAATGGGAAGCGGTAAAACATGCTGGTTCAAGAAAAAGCCACTTGCTGCCCAGAGGCGATTAAAAAGGCGCGGGAAATAACTAGGCGTACTAACGACCATTATGCAACGCGCATAATGTATCTAATACTTCGACTAACACCGGGGTGCGAATTAAGATTTCTAATGAGGGGGGGATAGAATCCTAGGTAGAAAAAACCATACATTAAATTATTATTATTATTATTGTTATTATTATTATTATTATTATTATTATTATTATTATTATTATTATTATTATTATTATTATTATTATTATTCTATATGGCTCAACGCTTGGTCGCAAGGAGTTGCTTTTCTTGCATCTTGATTATAATAATAATAATAATAATAATAATAATAATAATAATAATAGCCATGAGCAGGCTTAAGATAAGATGTGTAATTCCTAAGTTATTGATTATTATCAGTTTGCCGGTGATTATAATGCATCAATATTATTTTCTTTGGTTACTTTATACTGTACTTTACAAAGTATACTCAAATTAAAACAATTATATTTTGTGAGGAAGGACAGAAGTTATCCCTGGCAGGGATGTTAATATGAATTTATGAGAGGGGGATAACTTTCCAACAAAGGGGAAATGCCCCCACTTCCCCCGTTAATTCTCTCCCTGACTAACAGTAACTCAGGATTAGAAGAAATCTGCGATGTGTGCGCTGTTTGTTTAACATTCATTAACGCTTACGATCAACATCTCTTGAGTTTATCGCTAAAGGACCTCATTATTTCCGAAAACATACCATACTTTCTGAATTCGATTGTTGCATGTGATGATATGTGATTTTACTAAGAAACTCTCCCTAATCGAAGGCAGTTTGCTAAGAAGGATAAAAAGCCGAAACTGCTCTAACCATTTTCGATGATATAGACATGTTTTTCAGATTGGTCTATTTTTCTTTAATTGGGCGCACTGTTTGCGACAGGAGATTTATTGGGCTACACAATGTAATATCTATTTTGGGCGAATTGGTCAATTTTTATAAATGTCGCAAAGATAATATATCTTATGAAGTTCCTATTGAAATGCTACAACCACTTAGGTTATACAGGGACATCATTTTATTTTTACTTCAATTTTTATTGTACTTGAGTTTTTGAATCTACTTCACTTCCACCTCCTCTACTAGTAAACTTCACCACACAGAACAAAGGCCGTGTATGCAGTACTGAGTTAGTAAGTATAGTACGTTCCAGAAATATGTTCTGTTCGCGTTTTCCAGTGACGAAAGAGCTTTCAATATTGAATCATATTTTCGCACAGGCACTGTCGTCCGTTTGCCTACGTCGCGTCCCGGTTTCCCCACCTGCTTCTGTTCGCCCCTCTATAAAGTCTAGAAGCTGGGCTGTCTTAGCTCTTTTCTGAAAACATTAATTTCTGTTAGGAATTGGACGTCTACGTAATATTATACAACTGTTTAAAATAACTTAAATAAGAGGGCCTCGTTAAGTAATTAACTGTCACGTGATTCCCCTCTCCTTTCCACGACCCTGCGACAAAACCACTTGAACGGACAGTAGATAGCATTTCTGAGTAATTTTATCTTTTCGGATCGGGCAGAAGTGAAGATTGAATTTACAGTACGTAAAGTACTCTTTTATAGAGTAGGTACAGAATTATTTCAACATGAGTTACTAGTACGAAGGACGAAACTGCTAATTGGAATTAGGTACAGTAGTCTATAGTGCGATAATATGCACAAAAAAATTGATGCCTGTATCGAAATTAACGGTCACCATTTTCAAAAATGTGTTTAAATATCCATATTATGATTATTTTTCAATTTACCTTCATTCTCTATATTATACTCTAATGTGCTGTAACAGTACAATATACACTGCATAATTAATACGTCCGAATGGATAGCTCAGTTCGTGAGTAAAACACTAAGTGTTAATACAGTACTGTATTATGATTAAACAAAAGCCTAATGCAAATTATCAAACTCAAAATTGCGATATTTCCTAGTTTACATAAATGGATGAAGTACTTTTCTTCCCTCCTATACCTAGTAAAGTGATTTGTATTTTTATACCAGTATCATCGAACTCCAGTCTTGGGAGCAAACTGTGTTTCCGGTTCTAGACCTTCAATCCAAAGATATAGTCAGGTTAATATTAAAAATGTTAGTAAAAATAAAATGATGTCCCTGTACTTTTCGTTGGTTCTAAAATATACACAAATTGTATATTATAATGAACTTGTATCAATGTATAAACTCGACGAATGCAAATAATGCGATAATATTATGCAAGAGAGTGTACTCTCACACTCTCACGGCGACAAATCCTCCATTTCCTGTTAAACTAAGAGAAAATTGATCTGTGCGTAACAAATGTAAAATTTCAAGCTCTCATAGAGAATGTTTATTGCTGATATGTAGGCTGTGCATATGTTTCTGTTAGCATTGTATGCAATGCTGAAACCAGAATAAGGAGCTCAACGGTGAGGTTCCTGTTTACAAAAAAAAAAAAAATGGCCGGCCTGAATTTTATAATTTCATAATTCAAAGCATTATGCGTGCTCAATGCTCCAAAGCAGTCACACGAGATCGCTTTGGCAGTTATTGAAATTAATTCTACGTCGGTTGTTGTCGTAACCCGAAATGCATTTGAAAAGTTGAGATTAATTATTATTTATCTATTCTTAATAGTAGATGAATATTTATCAATCCTGCAGTAAAACAAAATGATGGTAAACGAAATTAACTTGCATAATTAATTTAAAAGTAAACTCTTTCCTAAACAGTATCCCAACTTTCTTCGTCCAAGCACACTAGCACGGAGCTATCGAAATGCCTGCAATGAGCCGATGAATTAAGATGTTTGGGGTTGTCGTACTGTATCATGTTTGTTACATAATCACTCTTAATAATTAATTTCATCTTATTTTCAGATTACTTTCTTGTTTTTTTGCATTAGTTTTTTAAATATTTTCCTGTAATACTATTCAAATAATACTGGGTTGAAAACCATTATTAAATCGTTGTAGTGAGAGTCATGCTCTGTAAGAATTCTCAAGATTAGGACTTTTTTATCTGGAACTGTACATAAGTAAAAATTGATGTCTTGAACTATGTTATATAGCTAAGTTATATAGATGAGGATTTTTTGAAAAATGTATTTGTCCATATACGTTTTTTCCTAGTATCCTTTACTGTCAAAAATTAGAAATGTCTGGCAATTAAATTGATACATTCAGTTTTAAGTATTACATTCTAACATTTCGTTTAACTATCCTGCTCATAACTATACACACCTCTCAGCTAATAAACGCTACAAATTTGTTTAGCGTGTATAGTTATTAGAAGTGTAGACTAGTATAAATCGGGCGATGTTTGGACTTTGGAAATCTTCTGGACGACAAGGCCCCTGATCAATCTGGAAATCCTTATTATAGATAAATATTAGATATATGCATAAATTCGTAGCGTTTTTGTTCGTAGTCATAATACTGCGTTGTTAGGATATTATTTAACTTTTGTCATTTGACATGTTATTTGGAGTGTTCGCTTTAATACTCTTTGAATTTTGTTGAATTTTGCGGATTTGAAGAACGTTTGTACTGTTGTGGGCTAAGGAAGATGGATTGTCAAGTGGAAAAAACGAACACTTCCTACACATTCTTCTGTTTGAGTTTAATAGAGGAGCAAAGACAGCGGAGGCGGGTCGAAACATTTGTGGCATGTACGGGGAGAATGCCATCGGAGAAATCATTGCGAGAAAAGGGTTCTGCCGTTTCAACACACAACACCCCATACAATACTTAGTGTCCATCCACAGAGGATGAAGTTATGCATCTGGTAGGATAAGGAAGGCTTCTTATATTACGAATTGCTTCCCAGGAATATAACCATAATTGCTGACATTTATCGCCAACAACTCAGACACCTTGCGGTCGTAATTAAAAAAAAACGACTGGGAAGACTGCATCAAATGCTGCTGCAACATGATAATGCACGACTGTATTTCGCTAACATGACTGTCCATTAGCTTGGTTGGGAGGTAATTCCATATCCCCAATATTCTCCCGATCTTGCGCCCTCAGATATCCACATTTTCCATTCTCTATCCAGCAATCTTCAAAGTAACTCCTTTGACAACGAAGATGCTTGGCTTGATCAGCAGGTTTCTTCTGTCGCGGAATCGATAAACTACCTCAGAATTGGCAGAAAATCATATATAATTGGAGGAGAATATATTATTGATTAATTTATATCTTCTATTCATCTCAAATAAACATTTTATACACAGCGAAAAAATACAACGAAGTTTTGCAGCAATCCAATAATTCTGTGCAAGGCTCAGTTGCCAAACAGTTACTTCTGTCTTCTATATGGGCATTTTCAAAAATTTCTTTCGGATAATCCGTCATTCATAGGTAGAGTATCGATTGGTTCCTGTTGCATCATAAAGTACCAAGCAATAGGAACCACATTGGTAAAGATTTTTCGGCTAGCAAAAAGCTAACGCATATGCACCGAACTTACACCGTGTGACTCCTAGTTTCCAAAACCCTACGGACCACTGAAAAGTCGTTATTTCACGGTCTTTTCCACTCTATCCCACTTTTATTAAATTTTTGTGCAGTATTTAGGAATAGAAGGAAGCAGCTTCAAATAAACAAGGATCAAATTATTCATAAACGGAATTACTATTTTTCCGGAATCACTTCTATTCTTCAATTGCCTCGCTGCGAATTAAGAAATCACTGAAACAGGTGAAATATTGATTAAAGTAAGAGAACGAAAATTTATGAGAAAGTCAAGGTGAAATACAAATATAGAAGAAGGAGTTGTATGATGGAAACGGAAATAGAACGATGGTGTCATAACATGATATTCGACAATAACAGATGTTTTCCTCAACTCAGAAATTTCGATACAACATATAGGCGGTGTCATGTCCGAAATCCTAGCATTTCACAACAATAAATTCATCTGGCTTGAATCTTGCAGTAAATTAAAACATGTGTAATGAATTAGAGTTCCTAGATTATGGTTTTAGTGTGAAGTAGGTGTTTGACTAATTTAATTTGAACAACTCATTTTCAGAAGTTTTAACATGATATTAGTAAATGTCACTCCGCCAATTGCTGAAAAACAAAATAAACTATATTATAGTCTCGTCGCTGTTACTTCCAGCGTGACTCCTCCTCTTTACTTACGCGTTAGGAAGTGAAGGCTCTATAAAGTCTAGGTAGTTAGTATCATTCGCCATTTTTGTTCTTTCGTTGCCGAGCTACCAGACGAGGAATCTATTTGCCGCACCGTTGGACATTATCATGTAGCTCCTATGATAATAAATCAAACCCACTATAATTGAGCAAATAATTGAGCGGCAAATGACATCCTCGTGTGCTCTCAGTGAACGCCAACGAGAGAACCAAAATGGCGGGCGATTATAGGAAACTTTAGGAGGTGCATAACGTCATCAGTAGCGAATGACAAGACGCACACGCTTAAATATAGCCGACCTGCAACGTGATTGGCTGCCGGAAATAAGAGCGGCGGGACTATAGTATATAGTAACAACTTAGACTTATCGAGTGCAAGACTTGTACGTGCAATCACCGAAAATAGAATGTTCCCATTGTAATATTACTGAGAAAGCGAAAGTAATGTCTTCCATTTGTTGTCATAAAATATTGGAAGTAGAGAAATGAAATGCACAAGTGTCGTAATTCAGGCCAGGATGGTATTGTTTAAACTTAAATCGTGCTCTTAATCACATGATTTGTATTATAGAAATCACTGATTTAAATCAAATTATTGTTATGATAAACATCAGTGAATTTTTGAAGTTATTTTTATTTTAATTTTTAAGTAATAATTTACAGCTACAACCTATATGTTAACAATAACATATCCAATGGGTAAATAATAAAAATCAATTAGTCCATCGTTGTTCATATTCAAACTGCTGTTTTTTCCAGTTTGTTTAATGTCATTTTTGAGTTAACATCCAGTAGTAACTTGCTATGCTAAGAGAAGATTCACTTTATTGAGTGAATTAAGTCTTTCTACTTGTAAAATTGTAGGAGGAACATTGCTGTTAACTTAAAATGAGTAATCCAGGCCGAAAACGTGATTCAGTTTAGAGAGAATTAAAAATGGCTTCGTTTTTCTTGCTTCAAGTTGAAAAGGCATGAAAGCTAAATGCAAATCATATAGTTTAGAGATGCAGGGATTACTTGATACAATGAAGTTACATATTCAAAAATGTAACAGCATAAAAGAAAAATAAATAAAAAAAATAGTATAGATCTATTCCAATATCTGACAATGAAAATCAAAATTTAGAGACAGGTCCAGTAGTTGCACCTTCTGTATCAAAACAGAAGATATCATTAGATACGGACCACCTGTCCACTGAGAGACCATCTCTGAAAATTAAGTGGAGTCATCTTAGTCCCTTTGTCATCCGAACAAATGAAAAACAGAACGTTGACTTAGATGAACAAGGTGCAAAATTCTGTAATGCTACAAATAGTTTCTTCTGTTGCATTCAGCTATAAGACAGAAGAACTGGTTCAAAAATATGTTGTAATGCATCATATCCCAATTCTAACTATTGTTAAAACACAGCACGTAGGTTGATTCTTCATTATTCATCTTAGATTCTTCATAAGCACTGAAACATACACCAATCTGAGAATAATTTCAAATGATTTAAATAAGCAAACATTTAAATGTGATTAAAATAAAAAGTATTTTTTCTTGGTTTTCAGAAATCATTATTTTTTACACTCTGTTGCATTCTAAGTTAGGCAACATGCTTGGTACAAACAAAGCATCAAAACTTGTGTTTCTGTACAAACATTTGAATATGCAGACAACATAAAACACAATCCAAGGTGAAGAAACTATTTGAAAATAATTTGCTGAGTTTTAATCTATTTGTAGTTGTGGTGTGTTGTTGTCTTTTAACATTATGTTCTAGTATTTTTACTGTTTTGGATATGAGTATGCTAGTGAGTTTATAGATTGGTGATGTCAAACGATGTTATTGTTGAATTGTGGGGTACGTGTTTGTCCTTGATATGGTGACTAGGTAGAACTGCAGTGTGATTGGGGAAGTGTATGTTGTTTCTGATTATATTTTCCATATATTTAGCTATGTTGTATGCTGCTGCAGCTATGTAATTAACATGACATGATCGGTATATTAGGCTTATATATTTTAGGTTGACATTCAGTTGTGGAGCTTCTGGTTTAATTTGTTTCAAGTATGTTTTTTAACATAAAACTGGAAAAAGTGTAACTCCTGTTTGATCATTGGTGTGATTTGCTGTTAACAATACCTTGTTTACTTTCACTGATTTTGATTTCAATTAAAAAAATCATGTTTATTTTTCAACCCTGATTCAGGTTTTCATCGACTTACTGCCGTTCCTCATACTCACCTCTGCGTCTTCTACCCTTTCCCCATCACTCTAGTACACCTGTACTGTGAAGGCCAGTACCTGTTCGTTTCGATCACAGTACCAGAATCAATAAAGTCTCGGCCACCTAGTATATTTTTCTTTAGACCAAACAGATGGGAGCGTGATGGGGCCAAGATCACGATGATATTGTGATCATGACATGATAACAAATTATATTCTTTTAATGCCAAAAAAGAATTTTCTTTTTTCTTTGATAGAATACGTGCAATCTCTGTCACCATCTTCATCAGGTCTCTGCATAGTGATCCTGCTCTAGTCCCTCCCATTACAGCGGTGCATCGGTGACTATATTATTGAATGCATTTTTAACCAATTCCTTCATCAATCACACAGCTAACTCATCTCACCATAATGCTGATTCCTAATGTTTTGCATTAAATTTCTATAAACGCTAACGAACTTAAATGGGTGCAATATATCCTACAATTCAGACACACTATTACGTATCGTTCCTTCAAACTAAAATCGATAGTAAGTCGATTCTACCTGGAATTTTATTCAGTGCTACAGCTATACTATCCAGTAGGAAGAAGTGAAACTTCGAAAGTAAGGGCGCGAAGGTTCCAAACATACAGTTCTTGGACTGGTGGAGAAATCATACATTTCGTTGTTAACCCTTCAGTACTCACACCATGATTTGTGACAAAAGTACCCGGGCGGATTACATCTATAACCCATCTCTCTTCATTTAATAAACAATTTTTTACACATATGAATATATATTTTTAAAACATACAAATTATACAATAGTAACATTGTTTTACTGAGTCTATTAAACTGTTTGTGACATAAGAGAGTAACTCTGAATTATGAGTGTTAGGATGCAAACAATATAATTAAAAACCCTTTTGTTATTATCTTAATATATAAAAGTGAATGTGGGTATGTATGTGTGTATGTTCTTTATACAAATCTAAACGCTGTGCCAAAGTTTGCACATTTAACCTTCATAATCAGGAGAAAACATATGCTACATTACAATTGTGCAAATGGACGTTAAATTAATTAAAACATAAAAAATAGGAATGAATAGGCTCAAACATTCATGTATAATATTAAAAATGCAAATTTCTATAGTCAATTGTTTTTTTATTATAGTCTGTTGCATTCAACATCGACTTTCACGAGACCATGGAAATTATAACACGAAATTAATAACAGTGTTGGTACACATCATGAAGGCTAAAACTAGAGAATTCATGCAGTAAGTACCTTTACGCAGTCCAGGACCGTATTATGAATTTCTAGATGCAGTTGTAAATAGTGAGCAGGATGTGTTTTATCCAACTGATTTCTAGAATTCTTTGAAACTACAAGGATTGCTACTACATAATTTACTTAATATTGAATAACCAATAGTAATATTGCGAAATATTGACCCACCAAAATTGTGCACCAACAAGAATTGGTGTGAAAAACTCATGCGAAACGTAATAGAATTGCCAATATTAACTGGCAAAACGAAAGGAGAAGATGTTTTTATCCCACGCATTTCTATGATACCCACTAACATTCCTTTCGATTTTAAGTAACAGCAATTTCAGTGCGACTAGCATTTGTAATGGCCATATTAAAATGAAACTCAAGGACAGTCGCTCAAATTTACAGACATTAACTTAAAAACTGCATGCTTTTCACATTCTCATCTATATTTTACACAAAGGAGTGGAAAAAAAATTACACGTATCAATAAGCATTTCAATGATACTTTTGTCATGTTGCTAATGTAGTATGTGAATGTACATAAGCCCACTGAAAATAACACTTTATTAATTCTAAAATATACGTCTCTCAAAATATTGTTGTTCACGTCCGAAAATGTATTGCTGCGAAATTCTATCTATATAATCTCGTTGCAAATTTAACATGTTAAGCGTTGTGGAAATAGCAATCTCTTAATTTCTAAAATACCGGTAGACCTATACGTCTCTCAGAATATTAGTCTTTATGTTCAAAAATGACTTATTACGACTTTATATTGTATCTGTATTCTGTGTGTAAAATAAGAATTAATATAATATGTTCTGAATTTGTGAGATATAGTTTCCCAAGTTATATTTAAAAAAACTGGGTATGATATAAGAGGGTGTACAGCGGACAAGGGGTAAAAAATCTTCCAATATAAATTAAATTATATTGATGCGATGCTGAAACTGATCAGAAAGAGGAAAAGGAATTATATTTTCGTTCGGTTTTACTTTGTTTATAGTTTTATTTTTCTATTATTTTATTTGTATTTCTGGCAGTTTGGAAGAGAAGGTATAATGGCCTTAACTACACCACAATAAATAAATAAATATATATATATATAAATAAAAAAAAACAACTGAACGTCAGGCACATGATGAAATGTTTTGTTTTCGTTGCTTGATTTAGAACTGTTTTAAATTGAGTTAACACTGGCAGGCATTTGGCTAAGGAGTTCATTAATTCATGTAAGTGACGTTAAGTGAAGATTCGTCTTTATGGGCGAGAAAAGCTTAGTAAAGACAATTCGTTTTGGTTGTCCATAGTTAAGTTTCCAAGATTTCCGAAAATTTAATAACCAGTTTAATTAAAAATATAAGCAGAAAGGAAAACTCGCGCAACGCCGGGTCCTTTCAGCTAGTTGTTAATATAATAGATTTATTGTTAGTTATTATAAGGTAGGTACATTCTAGTCACAATTTCTTACTGCTAAAATTTAAATCACTATTGGGTCCAAGTACATGTCTATTTGATATGAAAAGAAGTAATTGTTCTATATTGCGAAATATTTCCACTTAATCAGTTAAGTTACAGGATAAAATAACCACTTCAGGAATAAAAATACATATAGAAATGTTTATGAAAATGTACCCTTCTATTCTCACCTGTTAAAACACTGGCCTTAGTAGTCGCGCGGATTACAATTGTAATCCAGTGTAAAAACATATACATTACTACACAGAAACGAATCACAATTACTTCCAAACACCCCAGACATCAGGGCTAAACTGTAACAGGAAAATCCTAAAAATTTTAACGCTATTATTTTTTGGAAAATAATTTATTAACCCTTAAATTGGCAAAACTTAATTTCTCACACTAGTTTATTAAACCGTGTCGGACTGTAAAGAAAACAAGTATCGTAATGCCCATATTTTATATGTTGTACTTTATGAACCCTGCTTTCCTTATCTGGAAGAGAAATACCGCATACCCGTTTGTCGCTGGGAAGTAATTGGCTTGCTCTTTGGTGCATGGGGCACTATATCAAGATTTTGTATCAATTTCTTTCATCGTTTCCATATCGATCTTTTGGAACTTCAAGATATAGCCATTAATGTTTTAAGACATTCCTTGTTAATTGTAAATAACCATCTGTACAGCTCTATATATGAAAAATAAATTATTCATGTCGGGGATAGCTGCCCCCCAAAAATAAATTAAATTAAAATAAAATAAAAATAAGATTTAAATTTAAAATAGAATATTGTTGATCTACAATTAATTTAGGTACTGTTACCGATCGGTACCCCATTTTCAAGGGCAGCTATCCTTTTTGGATTCTTCTCTCATTACCGGTATAGTATTGTAAAATTTTAATTCTCTTACCATTTTTTTTTCTATTCTATTAAAATTATAGCATATAGCCTATTAACCTGTTGTATCCTATAGGATACTTTGCGAATTTAAGGGTTAAAGACATAACTTATGCTAATGTTGACCATAGTGATTGCCATGCATGATCTTTGTGCTCGAAACTGAAGTAATCGGACTTCTGGTTGGAGTAAGAGGTACCGCTACTCTCTTCATGAAAGATGTGTTTAAGAGGCTTGGAATACCTACATCTACTGTATTATTCCGATTGTAACTTTAGCTGCAATTGCTCTCCTGAAGCATCACCTATATTCGAAATGAAACCATGTTCATTAGCATTCTTTACTTTTTTGTAACACTTACCTCTCTAAAACTAGGTATATTTCCACCAATCACAAAATGTATTTGCAGCTGTGTACTTGTAGGAGTTTCATTGTCAAAACAAAATTAATGGTTCACTGAACTTGTAAACATTTATATGGTTAAGTACTCTTTGTCCCTTGTGGCAGCTCACGAATAGTGAGAAGATTTCTAAATTAAATTTATATCATTGATAAAGAGAGAGAAATTTCCAAAATTGATACAGAGTTTAGTAAACTTTATCATAGTCATGGAAACGGGAGTCATGACTTTCGGAGCGACCATGATATATTAATAATTCTACGAATTCTATCTACGTTGTTATCACAAAGTTAAGCACTTAAAGTTTACATCAGAGTTAAATAGAATTTTTTTAATAGCGTACTGCATACCTCGCTGAAATATTTACATTATCTTGAAGCATAAAACTGTATGATCTATTGTGCCCCTCTCATCTGACACACCTGTGTAATAAATAGGATTCAATTTCTTGGTCGATTACTTCATGTCGCGTGCGTTTCAGCTGCTTAATTCATTTCTGTTTTCTGTACGTTCTTCAGATTTCATTTTGTGTATTTCTTATGCTTTGTGTTAAATAACAAAACACCTTAAAATGTGAAAATGGAGAAGAATGGAGTGTGTGAAGTAGACGGACAGAATAAGAAATGAAGATATGCTAGAAAGATTAATGCTGATTCTGATCAGGAAGAGAAAAAGGAATTGACAGGGTCACTGGTTGAGAAGAAACTGTCGACTGAAGGATGCACTGAAACGAATGGTGAAAGGGGGAAAAGTTTGAGCCAGAAGAAGACATCAGATGGTAGACGACATTAAGATATATGAATCATATGAGGAAACAAAGAGGAAGGCAGAAAATGGGAAAACTGGAGAAAGCTGGGTTTGGAGTAAAATACCTGCCTTGGGAAGAAAACTGTGAATGAATGAATGAATGAATTAATTAATTAATTAATTAATTAATGAATTAATGAATGGTTGAATGAATGAATGAATGGTAATGTAACATATAAGTGACTCCAGTTGCATGTTTTCTCGGAATATTCCTTTCTCGCTTCCATCTGTAGTTTGTTTCCAAATCATGATCATCAAAAGTAGGTACTAGGCTAATACAGAAGAAGCGAAAAATCAAGCATCACTTCATAACTTTAGTGACTAACGAAATAAATAAACGTTCCGACTTATACCTATATACGGCCACTTTTGTAAGAATTTATGGAATTTGCTCCTTTATAACAAAGAAAGAATGAACAGTGTGACGCAAATGATATAGTATAGGCTGTGATTTTGCTTTTTATGCGTAGATAATATAATTAATATTTTAAGTAAACTTATTTGGAGAATTTTTCACGGCATATTTCTTTCAAAATTCAGAACCATTCTATCATTTTACTTCTGCCCCTATTGAATTAAGTCAACATATTTAGGCTTATGTAGTTTCTAATTATAATCCCATTTCGCTGTAATGAGTCTGGTAGATTTAAAAACACTTCTGTGCACCCAATGTTATAGATTGTAATATTAGGTTCTTTGCAGATCCACTTAAATATTTATTGAATGCAGCAGTTTTGAGTTAGGATTTTCTCGAATACTTTGACTTCCTCTCCAATACTGTTGTTCTAGGGCTTCATTATCACAATACCGAGTCAGAAATTTAATATAAAATTGAACCTGAGGATTTAGCGAAGTGAGTTTTAAATTAGGCCTACTAGCGAGGTGGTGCTATAACACTAAACTTGTATTCGAAAGATCCCGAGTTCAAATCCCAGCGCCGGCCAAACTGATCGGTGATTTCAATGGTTTCCTCCTCCATAAAATAACTATAAAACTAGTAATTTTGTAGGTAAATACCGTATTCATTTTTGCTATAAAAGATACATACATGAGTGACATTTCAAAATTTTCCAGCCTAAATAACTATATAATTTAAATTTAATTTAATTAAACAAAGAACATGTCAGTTTAGATATTAAGGGGAAGTTTAAAACCAGTCTTAATTGAATATTAGATTTCACCTCCTCAACCGCAGTCATCCCTACTTTGATATTTCAAATGGTAACCCTATCTTGTGATAATTAAATTTGAAAGCTAATTCAGTTGTTTATACATCTTATTCATCTGTTTTTGCTTCTTTTGTTTTCTATTGTCGCCTGGCAACCTGGATTTTTATTTTTTTTTTTATTTTTTTTTTATTTATTTATTTATTTATTTTTTTTGCTGTTATTTAAACTCATGTAACATCTCTGGTCATCTCGCGAGTTAATCTTTTAGGTGAAATCCGAAGGCCAGTGTACTATTGTTGAGTACTGGTTCTATTGTTGTGAACTAGATGGTGCCTGTAGATGTTTACTGGTTTGTTATGAATATGATTTTGGTGATGAATGAAGCCGGTGATATTCAGGGATGTTCTGGCCCGAATTTCCTGATAATTGCCTCACAGTTGAGGGAAAACCCTGAAAAATCTCAACCAGGAAATTCAACCCAACCGGGAATCGAATCCTGGCCCTCTGCGTAAGAGACCAGCATGCTGACCCCTATACTACAGATGTGGTCGATTTTTGTTATTGTTGATTAGAACTGACGAGAATAATTCAAAAACACTATAGAGCATTTCATGTAATAGTTGTATTTGTGTACTAAATTATTTTAAAATAGTGTATAACCTTCAAGGGAAAACAAATCACACTTGTGCCCCCAGAGAGCTGTTAGAGCTTTCAACAAGAAGCATCCGACATGTGGTAATTTTTATTTTAAAAACCTGTTTCTATATGCAACAAAACAAATAACCAAATAACTAATCTAGAAAACTCGATAAAACTTCGCAGATTGAAATATTAGACCATTTCATTAATGAACTCACCACCTTCATTCCAAAAGTAGCTGCTGTAACAAACATTTCTGTTGTTTCCATACATAAAGGGCTAAAAATAAACAAATTCTTCCCCTACAAAATATAAACTCAGAAGCAGCTCAGCGAAGACCATTTTGATAGAGGAGTAGAATTTTGTGAACAGATGTCACAGATAATTGAATATAACCCAAATTTGACACAAAATATTTACTTCAATGATGAAGCGGTTCTTTTCTTGAATGGGTTTGTCAACAAACACAATGAAAATCTCTATGTGTTGCGTAACGATTATACTCAGTTTCCTCAGAAGATCAATGCGTGGACTGGAATTTTTGGGGATGACATTGTTGGACCGATTTTTCTTGAAGAAAACTTTACTGGAGAATTATTTCTGAACTTATTATAAAATGTAGTAAATTCACTTACCACTTACCACACTTTTCAATGAAGGGACGAATAAAATTTGCACTTTCTAGAGGACGAAGCTTCCCCACACTGTGCAGTATCTGTGCGACAATGGTTGGATAGAACATTTCTTGGAAAATGGATTAGTAGGAAAGGTGCTGTAGAATAACCGCCGAGATCTCCAGATCTGACGCCGCTTGAATCCTTCTTCTAATGTCATTTGAAATCAGTTTTTATACGCCTCCGCCTGAGAATATTCTAGACCTGAAAAGTAGAATAACCCAAGTATGTAATCGGATTAGTCACGAAACACACCAAAATCTTCGCGAGAAGTTCCAAAATAAGCTGTATCACTGTGTAGCTAAGAATGGTGCACTCTTTCAACATTTAATTTAGTAAATTTAATCAATTAAATTTAGAAAATTTCTCAAAATAAACTGTGCTTTAATCGTACAACCAACTGACTTATTCTCTATTTGTTAAAATTTCAACGGTTTCAGATTGCCAGGCGACGATAGAAGATAAAAGATGCCAAAACAAATCAATTAAATATATCGGTATAAACAATTGATTAATCTTTCAAATTGAAGTATCATATATCATTTGAATGGAGACGTAGAGTGGACTAAATTTATGGAATTAAATATAGAGTGTCCCGTTTAAAATAAGAAAACATAACTGTGTTACTAAGAACTTCTGTAACACTTTGTACATTTGACAACTATTCCAAACGGTAGGTTTTTTGTCAACCCTATAACGTAGATACAAATCTATTAATTAGTAAACTGAAATGCGCTAATTGTGGGAGTGTCCAAAATTGCCGGACACTGTGGAGTTAAAATTTAGAGCGAGTCTTGATGGGAGTGTACCTGTATATAGGCAGTAATTTCACATGACTGCCCACAAGTAGCATATATACAGGGGCTCTTGTTTACTGCAAATGCGCAGTGTTTTTTGTAAGCGAATCTTATAAATTAAGGGAGCTCCAAGTATTACTTCCGTATATCGTCGTTGTTCCTGCAATAACTCCTATGTGACATATTTATCGATTTTCAGATTTTAGCTCTATTAAATAACTTAAATAGTGATATAGCAAATAATAAAATCTCATATATGTAATTATATTTCATTATTTCGAAAATGTAAGAATTCACAGTCTGCTACGTACTGCTGCCATAGGATGAATAAAATAATGTGTTTTTTCTTCCTACTGAAAGATTTTATATTTTGCACGTAGGAGTTATTGCAGAAACAATGACGATATGTACGTACGAGTACAGTGGAAAGTAAATATTTAATTTCGTAATAAATGTAATATCATTTAGGCCTACTTGAATAAATTTTAACAATATATTATTAAATCTCATATAAAGGAATGTGTTTTACACGTGAAAGCTTCTATTGTGTCCTATATTAGGAGTAGTGTAAATATGTTGTATATTAGGAAATGCTACTGGATTATCTCGTATAATACAAATAATATTGTTTTTATTTCCGGTATCCATTAATCATATACCAAAACATTTTAATGATATTTTCAAAGAAGCAACACGATATGTCCCCTCAAGATTAAACAAGACTCGCGCGTTTTGATCGTGTTATTATGACGCGCATCCCAAATCTCTTTAAACAAAATGCATATCTCCGTCAATAACGATGATGACTGCTCGTAGCAGAAGAATTTAATAAGATAGGAGAAATATGCTCTTCGCGGGATAGAATCTCGAGCTTGATTTGCTCTGATCGAATCATGAAAACTTATGTAAAATATTTCAGCAATTTAAAACCATAGTGGTGTTGCCACTTGCTACTAGTTTCCATACGTAACAGAGCAATACGAATGGTCTCTCTTCTCAGACAACTGGAAATAACCCCGAGAGCAAACGTACTTCAGAAATAATAAACCGTGTTCTTTTCACACGAAGTCTATTAAGGTAGAATCTTCACCTGGCGACCCTTCTCTTGGATGAATGCCTCGCAGCTTGTTAAAATATTTCTAGTAACATGGTCAAGTTGTCATGGTATAACATTTCAACTTTTTCTTTTAATTTATATATCATGTTAGGACTGTCCCTATTCACTCTATATTTCAATGTTTCTATATACAAAGTGTCCACAGAAATCCTCTGTGATTATAAACGAGTAAATCGTCTCTGTCGATAGTCATATGTACATTAAAATGGTGACACCAAAAAAAGAAACTCGAATTGTATAGTGCATACCTCAAAAATATTCAATGTACACCCGCGTGTCAGAAAGTAGACATGAAGCCGATATTCCCACTAACGCCGCACGCGCTCCAACTTATCTACTGGAATGGACTCAGTGGCACTGGAGAAAATATTTCGCAAGCTCTTGAAGATTCTGAGGCTGTGGAGGTACATAGATGATAATTTTTTATGTAACTCCATGAGAAGCAGTCACAGACACTCAAGTCGGGGGACGTCGGTGGACACTTGCAGGAGACGTTGTCTTGGTCTCCAACACCCCAATCCACCGTCCTGATAGTTGTTTCTTGTATGTATTTATTTACACTGCAAGTGGGCAAGCACCCGGTGGCAGTGGTATATACAATATTAACAATACACAATAAAATTTACAATACACAATACAGTTTTACAACACATATACAATTTTACACACAATACAATAATAATACACAATACAATTTAACACAATAATAATAAAACATAAAATAAAATACCTAATTTTACAATACAACCTACATAATTATCTATAGGTCCTACATAAGTTTCAATAGTCTTTCACTTTACTCTCATCTCATTCCCTGTAGTGGCACTATGACGCATTTCACTGACACTTTAGCACACATTTCACTGACACTCTGTAACTCATTTCACTGACACTATAGAACACATTTCATTGACGCTATAAATTATCACTGATCGGAACTGTTCACTGCACTGTAAAACCATAACTTCACTGACTCACCTCGCTTCACTAATACAACAGTTCAAATAAGTCAAATAATTACATCCTTATGCATACTTATAAACAGAACTACATTTAAACTAAACATTTCCAGTCTAAGGCCCTCTTACACGCTATTTTTACATAATTTACAATTCAAACCAAGGAAGTAAACTCGTCAGGCTAGATAAATACATGTCACCTTAAAAAAATTAAATGTTGAATGTCACCTTAATTTTAATTTTCACTTTATATACAACTTTTTAAATTATTCTTGAATCTCCTTAAGGAAGGACAGCCCTCAAAGACCGCTGCAGGTAGGTCATTCCAATCATTTTTAGTTCTATTTAAAAATGAGAATTTACCTCACGAACGTTTGCTACAATACAATAATGCAAAAAATAAAAAAGACTGACAAACCTGAACGAACGAGACCCATATTAACAACTCTATTCGCTTCTGCTTCCATCTATTGTCATTGCCGCCAATTGGACATACCATGATATTCGTAATAAGAATTCATAGAGTCGTCCTTTCTTATGACACTAGTTTTAAGTTATTAAAGTACACCGTTATGAAATTATAGCCGATTCTATTGACATACTGTACTCTACCTATTCTTATATGAACGCCAAAATTTATAGACTCCCAATTCTAGAATAGTAACACAATCGATTAGACTATATTCAAAATCTTGTTGATTATGAAATTTAAAGTGCTTACGGTTGCTTTGCTTTCCATGAAATAATCGTGACTTTTGCCTTCTTGTGAAGAACAGAGTCAACATGGAAACAATATTTTCATATGCAGAATTCATTACCTCATCATTTTACATTCACTAATCCCAAAGACCCGAATCACATGACATGTAACGGAATGTCTCGTCATTAGTTTTGACGTAGAACTACGTTCCTTCCCCAATATAAATGAAGGTATACATGGGTACAAAGTTTCAGATGTCTCAAAAAGTGAAAAAATTGAAATCCTAAATGCACGGGACCTACAATTATTATTAATTTTATTAATTAATGGATTAATTATTTATTGACAGAAATATGACAGATGTCACTTCTTAAAAATATGCAAACTTGTTGGACCAGATGTATGAGGGATGAGGTTGGAGTTCGTTGAAAATGGCGTTTTTGTGACTTGAGATACGGAAATGAGCAGTACTTAGTTCTGTAGCTATAATTCCATAAAAATACCATTTATTTTCTAATTTTATTACGAGATCTATGTAGAGATTAATTCTTGGTTCTACACGCACTAATCCCAAAATTCCGAAGACAGAGATGCCAAGTAGATTCGTAGAAATATTACGAGAGTCACAAGGTCCAATTTTTTAGTGTAAAGTGAAAATTTCAAACATGCTGAAGAAATTCGGAGCAAAATAACATCTCGAACTTCGAAATGCATAAGAAGTGTGGTCGAGGGTACAGGGATTGAGAAAAACCACGTAGGCTCTGTCGGAAGTTGAACGAAAACGATACCACAGAATTGAAGGCCGCACTCGAGACTGAAAATTCGCTTCAGGTGTACTGAACAACTACTGAAAATATAGGTGGCTTTGACATGAAGTGGTATTCAGATGTTTCTGTGATTCAGATTTCTGTCCTAGTGTCTCAAAAGTTGGCCGAACTCTATGTAAAGATATACAACGTAGTAAAGATATGAACTTGTCGATTTGTTTTATTTATACCTTAGTAGATGAACATGACATTATGCTTTTCGAATATTTACTACGAATTCTCTAGGATTAGTTTTTCTCCATTCCGATCACACGATCAAAAGTTTCCTTCTTTTGGAATGTTCACAATTGGGTAACAACGCTGCATGAATATTTCTATCTTTTATTCAGTAACGACACTAAACCCTTGTGTTCTACTAGTATTGTGTACAACCTATCTGTATATTTTTCAATTGGATTGCGTCTATGAGTTAAGACTTTATAGTACGTTTATATTCTAAGATGGAAGAGCAATTTGGCTTCATAAAAGGAGAAGGTACAAGAGATGCAATTGGACTACTACGAATAATTGGAAAAGGCGTTTGACAGAGTGGATTGTAAGAAAATGATGAACATCCTGAAGAAAGTAGGTGTGGATTGGAAAGACAGGAAGCTGTTCAGTAACCTTTATATGAAACAACGAGTCAAATAAATTTAGAATGGGAGGAGAAATGTCTGAAGGAAGTGAAATAGGGAGAGGAGTACAAGATGCCCTTTTATCACCTAGGCTGTTCAACATCTACTTGGAGGATTTAGTGAAGAACTGTTTTCAGAACATGGGAGGGGTGAAAGTAGAAGGAAGAAGATTAAAGTGCATAAGATTTGCTGATTATATGGGATCGTTAGAAGAAGAGGAGATGATACCAAGGGATATGGTCCTGAGCTAAATAATATCTGTGAGCAGTATGGGATGAAGATAAATACAAACAAGACGAAGACCATCGATGTCGGAAGAAAAGTAAAGAAGGTAAACTTGCGAATTCTAAATGAGACAGTAGACCAAGTGGACAGCTTCAAATAGGCCTACTTTGGATGTACTATAAGCAGTAACATGACCTGCAGACAGGAAGTCAGAAGGAGGATAACAATGGTAAAGGAAGTTTTTAATAGAAAAAGGAGCATCTTCTGCGGACCTCTGAAGAAAGAACTAAGCAAGAGACTAGTGAAGTGCTTTGTGTGGAGTGTGGCATTATATGGAGCAGAAACATGGACATTACGATGAAGTGAAGAGAAGCGAATAGAAGCATTTGAAGTGTGGATATAAGGAAGAATGGAAAGTGTGAAATGGATAGACATAATAACAAATGAAGCTATGTTGGATAGAATGGGTGAAGAAAGAATGATGCTGAAACTGATAAGAAAGAGAAAAATGAATTGGTTAGGTCACTGGCTGAAAAAAAAAAACTGCCTACTGAGGGATGCACTGGAAGGAATGGTGAACGGTAAAAGAGTTCGGGGCAGAAGAAGATATCAAATGATAGACGACATTAAGATAAGTGGATCATATGTGGAAACTAAGAGGAAGGCAGAAAATAGGGAACATTGGAGAATTCTGGGTTTGCAGTGAAAGATTTGCCCTTGGGCAGAACACTTATGTATGTAGTACTATTATGATTTTTGACATTTTCCATATTTTAGCTGTAAAACGATGTACGAAGGATATGGAATGTGATTAAATATAATACAAAACAATACAATTCTCAAACAAAACAAAACGAGACGAGTCCAAACTACTTTTGTACATAATCACGATACGTGCTTCAGGAATGTATTTACATTATTTCTCAACAATCAGAATCATGGCTTCTCATTAGTGACAACCGAAATATTCCTCGCTTACTGATAATAGCCTAGACTAAACATTTTATCGTTATAATTATGCCACACCAGCCTCTTGGTTCAACCGAGATTTTACTTGGAATCTTCATCGTGGAAGTAGCCTAGAAACTCGATGTTCTAATGATGGGACAGAATAATAATTAGGGAGAACGATTGATCTTTATTTTAGCCGCCAAATTTGTCCTTATTCTTAAATAAAGCGGTCGGAAAATGTTCCAGCTAATGTATTGTGAAGAAATGATATCCATTAACAGTGTGTCTAAGAGGTCCAGTCGTTTAATGCGAGGTAGAGATAGTCCGAATGATGAAATGCTTATTTATAAGCCTCGAACAAAAAAACAAGAAACAATGAACAGAACTGATTCCCACAATTCTGCTAAAGCTGATAGAAATACATTCTAGCTGGGGTACGTTAATCAAATACTTTGGAAATGGATGGACAACAGTATCATAACTATTACGTCATGTAGCTTATATAGGGTTATAGGAAATTATTTATTCTACAGCGTGTGCTAAATGTGTTTCTTAAAAACACACTAAATAGGTAACCTAATACTTGATACAGCGTTGTTAAATAACCGACTAAAATGTAAGTTAGTTATTTTAGTACGATAATGTTTATGACTACAAATCTAGCGGATCAGGGTTCGATTTCCAGCAGTGTTCACATTTATCTCCCTTCCACAGAAAATTCCTTAGCTTTCATTTGTCCTATGTTACTTTAAGTGCTGGACTTTCTCCATTACGAGTACAGTGGACTCTCCTAAGTCCGACTGAACAGAATTGAAAATTCAGTCCAATAAGGGTAGTGGGTGTGGCAGGTTAAATGAATACAAATTCTTATTGATTATCCATCAACGAATACAGTATTGTACTTGCATTTCCTTCCCGCCCCGAGACTTGTGTATGCTCTTCTAGTACCACAATGGGTTTCGACAGTTCCGTCTCACAAACGGCACAATTCTCAAATAGAGAAAAAAGAGTTCTTTAATTTAAAATCAGTGATTAAATATGGATGTCCTAATCAATAAAATATTCTGTTTTCCTTTAACAAAAGTATCACTACAAGACACAGAACCACTTCCCGTTCAAATGGCAAACCCACTTCTTAGTGCCCGTATAGGGGCGTGTCTAATTCTCCTACGCAAACAGTCTAACTATACAATGTCGAACTTAAGAGCTTCTACTGTATATGGCTAGAAAGTTTCACTATTCATAAATATCTATACCGAATTTATTCAGAGTAATTGTCAAATCTTGTGCATGCTCCTTTCTTGTGATATATATGTAAACTTTCAGGAACTCCGTCTAAATAGAGTTCTTAGAATTAGCAAGTTTTTTTTCTCCAAAAGTATATTGTTTAGTAGGAATAATAGATATATGATTCCAGATTTCTACTGCTTAAAGGAGAGAAAGGTTAAATTTTTTGTATTGAGTGTACACTAAAGGGAATGGACCTTGCAGCATTGACACACTGGAATAGCAGAAAGTACAGAACACGATAAAAGTTTCTCCGCAACGTATTCGACTGTCTCTGTAACCGAGTTCGTGAACTTGTGTCAAAATGAGCAATGTTCCTTTTCCTGAGAAAATACTTCTCAGATCTGTTTATCTCTTGTAACTTACGCGTGTTTCCCTATTGACGACATTAACATTTATTATTATTGTATGCTTGATTGCTTAGTTTAAGTACTGTGTGCTAGTTGTAGAGTTAGGCAGCACCTGAGAACTATAGCCTACTCCTAAATTCAGTTCTGTACAGCAATCAGAAACTTTGTAAAATTAAGACAACGTATGAAATGGCTCACTGTTAATTGGCACAAAATGACAGCGCATCGATACACACTGAATTGTCCGGAAATGTTCTGTGTTACAGACCCTCACTATGGAACCTGTTTCTTTGGGTCGTCCGTTTATTTCCTCCACTTGTACCGCATTTATCTATTATTTACTTGGCCGTAAGAGCCACAGTAATTAAATAAAATACAGCAGCGTTTTGCACAGGATAACAAAAGGAGTGAGAGTGTACCCGACTACGATACTGCCGTGCAGGTAGGAAATCAAATATTTAACGAGCCGAGTTTCAAGCTGACTCGTAACCTTCCCCTGAAAACTGCAGCGACACAACCTCGAATCACATGTTTTATGGAAGTCCAGTTGCTTTTCTTGAGTCCAGCTTCACAACTGAATAAAATCGCAAAGTGAGAATCAGTTACTTCTACAAAAAATAATTCATAATCGACTTCTAAATTTCAACCTTTGAAAATAAAATCAATATATTAATTAGAATTTATTATTTAGTAGGTACTAGTTTTCATTTTTAAATCTCTGCCTTGAAATAAAAGTAATAGCTGCGGAAAGAAAGTTTTCAATTTTCTCCGACATTACTTTATGTAAAATTGTCGTAAAAATAATGGGCACTTAATTACTATGGTTATGAAGTTACACTGGATTGTAGTAGATACAGAAAAAAGATAATTGAATCAGTTTTTCGAGAAGCTACACATGTCCTTAGCTATAAGTTTTGAGAAAATTGCAAAAAAAAAAAAAAAAAAAAACGCTCTGCAGCTCATAAATATTGCATGCGCGCTCTTATATTTTAGGATGAATTTTTCATAATATAAATTTCAATATTTCTAAATAAACTTGAGAGCGTCAGGTTTCCCTAAAGTTCGTGGACATATGTTGTTTCTCAAATAACCGAAATGTTTTCATTAAAAATTGTAATGGTTTGTATTTGTTTTGTATGTAAGTTAATGAGAACAAAAGCTATCTAAGTAGAAATTAGGTATATAATATGTTTTGTCGTTCTTATTACAAAATGAAAGAAACAAGTTATAAAACGTTTTAAAGTTGAAACACTGATATCTTATGGAAGTCTAACACTACCACTCCTCAGGTGCGCCATCTTTCTTACGACTAAACAAAAAAAAAAAAAAAAAGAACTCTCTTCATATTTTTCTTTATTTCTTCCTTTTCGGTGAAATACTACCATGACATAATCACTTAAAAAAAAGGTGGACATGTCTACTTTTCCATACAGGTATGCCAATACATATATTAATGTCAGAAACACAATAAACTCTTATTCGGGAAACAAAATGGACTCGCGTGGTTTCTCAAGTAATCGATTCAATTGATAATTTCGAGTATATCGACGGGATAGTTCAAACGTAAACAGCTCATATTTAATAGTTTTGGGATAACTGTATTTTAAAGATTCATGTTTCCGTGAAAAATCCAATTAACGTCTTATTGGAACTTGTAGCATACATGGAACATCATTAACAGGTTTTGGAGTAATTTCAATGCCCCTTTGATGTTTCAAAGCAAAATGAATCTTTAAAATATAGTTTTCTCAAAACTTTAAATTTTGAGTTGCATCTCTTTCGAACTGAGGCGTTGTTATATGGTAAGTAATTTCAGTAACATATAGGAGTTGTAAATTAAGAACGCATAATAATGTTATGACAATGGATATAATAGTGTCTCGTGCTGCAATGACTAGAAAATCGAATAATTTTACGGTTACCGTTTGCAAAAATAGAGATCTGAATTAATAATTTGAAGTAAAACCTCTGAATTAGTCAACATCTCCCTGAATTTAGAGTCAAACGTAAAATCAGATAAACTGTAAGATGTTTCGAGGCAATAATTATTAGAATCCACATTCCGCAACAAAATCTTAATTGTATTATGACAGACAACGAAATGTTAGAAGACCAAAAATGATAGGGAGCAATATTTAATAAGGCCGAAACTGAACATAATAACTATGATCTTAAATATAATACATCTGATTTTGTTTATACTTTTTATGTTTCAAGTAGACTAGATATTGTATGCAATCAATTTTGCAAGAATTTACATAAAATTACTTTATTGTATAGTTACTGTTTTTATTGACATTCAGAGTAGTATTAATGTTAAAATATATTTCATTATTTTTCGGTGGTTCACTCACTAGTAAAAACTTTTACAACAAGGGAATAGCGAGGGGCTACTTTTCCTTACTGTGTCTAGCATTGTTTCGTCTAAGTAACTTTGAAAATTAAAGAATTCGCAACTGAAAGTAAAAATAATTCTGTATGTAATAAATATTTCTGTTAGAAGCGTTTTTACATCGATATAAAGCTCTCAGTTTTTTTTTTTCAGTTTGTTTTACAAAAAAAAAGAAGAAGAAAAAAACAGACACACAACAAGAAGAAAAATTTATAGTTTGATTGGGAGAGGGATAACTTGCTATTTGGTGGTTTAGATTTCAAAAAGAGAACAACGTGAAATATCTTAACGTGAAATATCTATGCTCGAGGGTGAAATTAAAATTAAGTTACAGAACTTTCAACACCCCAAGCCATTTGCTTAACAACGGCAACGAATTATGTCTCATTATTGCTTGCCAACGGCAACGAGTTACGTCACAGTACTCAGACGTCACTTGCTTAGCAACAGCAAAGAATTACGTCATACTATTTCTTCTATGTACATGTCACCGAATTGTTCTGTAATCGAAAAGAAGCAGATTTAGATTATGCATTTCACTAAGGAATTAAGGAATTTAAGGGATACAACGAAATTCCAGTAGTGTTATCCTATGATTTTAACATAGATGTTTCAAAATTTGGAAATGAATTTATAACGTATTTAAAAATAACTTTTATTTTATTTTATTTTAAATACATGTTGTTGATTGTGAAGTTTGTGGAATTTATCTGTGCAATGGCTCCCAGTTGAATGTTAGAAGATAGGTTAATGTTTATTTAAGTGATTCGATCAATATCACTTTCATAACTCGCGCCTGACATTTTGGATTGGCGCTCTCGAGGTTTGCGGGATGTTGCACATACGATATTAATCAATAGCGCATATGCTAATATGTAAATTGATAGTTGCAATAACATAATGAACATCTGTACTTTAATGTATATCATTAAGATACAGTTACGTCACATGTAATGAGCGTATTATAGTATGGTCGAGAAAAAAATCTAAATATCACAGTAACAGCCAATGGAGAGCATAAACGTTTCACGCAATTACAGAGCTCCTGTGAATCCCCTGTCACTTTTTAGTAAAAGTTATTGCGTTTTACTTGCACCATTCACGGATAAATTGACTTGTAGATACTGAATTTGAATTGAATCTGTCGAATTTTTTGTAAATCAGCGTAGGTAAAGAGACTGGACACATGTTATCAGACGAACAAACTTGCATATTTATAGTATTAGAAATTCTGAAAACGTATATTTCCAACAAACCCTGGAAGTAGATTTTTTGTGGCATATCAATATTAGCTCTTTATATTTCAGTTAATGTGAAAGTAAAAGCAGTGGCTGTAATATGTTGTTCTCGTCATTCTCTTCAAATTTTATATCCGTCTCAGTATTGAATTATGAACTCTCAATGTTAGGTTTCTAGACTGACGGTGAGCTGTGGCTTCAGTTTCAATTTTCCTCGGCAGGCTTTGAAATTGTGTGGCCTCCATTTCCGATTTATAATAATTATGGCTCGAACATCATCGCGTCGTTATTTGAAACTTACTGTAACACGAGAAGATGTCTGAGAGTCGTATGGGAGGGTTTACAGCGAACTCAACACAATCCCTCACAACCAAAACATTTTTACCTGTTCATAATTCTAAATATTAACTCTGATTGAGGCACTGATCGATAATATAGGGCCTACATTTTTTATTAGTCAGTACATATCACTTGATGATGTGTCGCATTAAGAACAATTGTTTCTATACAGCTTAAGTCCAATTAGTGAAATATGTTATGGACAGCGATGTATGCAATGAAGGGTGAAAGAAACTAGCCATCCTACCACATCATCTCCTGACTTAGTTATCTCATGAGCGATGCCTTATTAGTGTCACTTATGAGGTTCCAACCTGTCTTTGGAGAGTGGACTAAATAACAATATCAAATACAAACATATGTTTTCATTAATCTTAATACAAGAAAATTATTTAATTATGCCGTCTGTATGTCTATGTGACTGTACTGAACTAGTGGACGGATTTTTTAACTTTAAGTAGGCCTATATAAGACTCAATTTATACGGAAACGATGCATATATAATTTAATTTTCAGTAAAACATTAAAAAAGACTTAATGGATCTTCATTTGAAATCAAGAACACAATTAAATTCAGATGATCACCTTCGTGGTTTTGTTTCAGATACAATAAAATAATTGCAAATGAAGGGTACAGTTCGCATAAAATGAAAAATGATTTCAATAAATTCATTATATACATAAAGAACTATTTTTAATTCTCATTGTGTTTTCAGTCTGAGATTTTACCAACCCCGGGAGAGATGACGGCTCAGGTAGGTAAGGATACTTTTAATTAAGGGATTAGCTGTCACAAGCTCTAATCTACCCTTGTTATGCGTCAATAAATTTCCTATGCAGCAATTAGTTTTACGAACAAAAAATCTCAATAGTTGTGTTTGTTCGATACGCTTATTTTTTTCCTTACTATTTACATGCGCCTAAACACTAACAGAATAAATTAAAGAAAGAGGAAACAAGAGGACAAATAATCAAAAAGTACACGAACACGAGTCCTTGCAAGCTAATTTGGGGCTGTAAGTCTATTGGGCACGAGTCCCGGTTCTATTTTCGCCTTTCCAGTTCAAGGAACATTGACAATTTTGAAAACGAAAGCCGAAAGTAGATGTAACTACAAGCTAACATTTGGGGGAAGGATATCGAAAGCATAGCATAACAGCAGCAGGGCAGTGCTGCCTAACATTTTAACCTAGTAGAGTCGCTACGTTCGAAAGGTCGCATACCTGGCATTTTGCTGAGACTAGCGCAGCATTGGACTATTCCTCTTATAACTTTTGAGAGGGGTGAAATATCGAGCGGAAGAGAAATAGGTGTTTTCTTAAGACTTCGGGCTTTCTTTTTACGCATTACAATATATAGTTTATTGGAAAAGAAAGTTCGTGCAAGCTGTAAAACTTACCGGCACTGTTTAGGTTCAATTGGTTTTCTGTAATGCAAAATGTATTTTGATTTTATTTTAAAAAGAGTTAAGTTGCCTGCATTAAAATAAAGGTTTAGGAACTTTTTGATAGATAAATAGCTACTTTATTGCTTGGACATCAATACATTATGCATTAGCAACGTCAATACAAATAAAATCATACAAAATTCTTTGCCAAGTTAAAATAAGACTTTAAAAGACATATAATAAAGCCGAATATGATTATAAATGTATTGCCTTTCCGAAGGCATGACGGTAATTGAGGAACTGAAGTAACAAAAAGGGAGAGGTCATTTTGGGAAAAACACAAAAATAAAACTTGATAGACTGGATTGCAATTGCTTTAACCCCTGTTTTTGGTATTGTTACTTTGCACTTGGCCAGATCTACTTGTCCCAGAAAGAGTTATTTTTTTGTTAGAAAACGTAACATGTAGAAAATAGTTTTGAAAACTGTTCCCATGTCCCCTTTTTCATAAAAAAATAGTAAATAATTTAAATACGGTAATATTTTTTAGTATTATATTACTATTTTTGTATAAAAATTAAATCACAAAGTTATATTTATAAACAAGTTGACACTTCAGTAAAACACTATCCAACTGAGTCACCTTCATTGCCTCAAAACTAACTTCCAGAATCTTGGAATGCAGGTTCATTTTGTTTAATACTATATCTCGAAGTGCATAAAACATTTTGTTAGAAGAAGGGGATTAGTCACTTTACAAGTCCCTTTTTTTCAACTTAACGCTAGAATTCAACAATATTCCACGTAAGTAACTACTTCCATTTTTACATTAAACGATGAATGGTCGCTCATATAATAATATGGAAGCACGCTTAACTCGGATACCCCAAAATTGATGAACAGTCCTGTTATTCCAACATACCTGAGCTACTGGTCTGACAAATATATTTTTTTTCTGCAGAGTACTGCGTATTGAATAATTTTAAAGAGAAAAATTGTTCAGGTGCCGGGTACGGAACCCGAGACCTTTGGTTAAACGTACCAACGCTCTACCAACTGAGCTACCCAGGAACTGTACCAGACACCGACTCAATTTTCCCTTTTATATCCGCAGACCTCAGAGTGGGCTGACAACCGTCAAGCAACCAACATTCAGTGCACACAAACTCTGTGTGATTTGAATTGTGGTTTCCTGTTAACGAACAGAGATATGTATTATGCAAATCAAGCTTTTAGATTCCCTGTGAAGCTGATTTGAATAATTTCAAGGGAAAAATTGTTCCGGGGCCGGGTATTTAACCCGTTACCTTTGATTAAACGTACCAACGCTCTAGCAACTGAGCTACCCAGGAACTCTACCCGACACCTACTCAGTTTTTCCCTTTTATATCCACGGACATCAAAGTGGACTGCCAACCGTCAAGCAACCAACATTGAGTGCACACAAACTCTGTATGATTCGAATTGTGGTTTTCTGTTAACGAACAGTGACGTGTATTATGCAAATCCAGCTTTCAGTTATAGCTCCCTGTGAAGCTTATTTGAACAATTTCAAGGGAAAAATTGTTTCGGGGCCGGGTTTCGGATCCGGGACCTTTGGTTAGACGTACCAACGCTCTACCAATTGAGCTACCCAGAAACTCTACCAGACACCGACTCAATTTTTCCCTTGTACATCCACAGACCTCAGAGTGGGCTGACAACCGTCAAGCAACCAACATTGAGTGCACACAAACTCTTCGATATCCGGCCTCGGAGCAATTTTTCCCTTGAAATTATTCAAATCAGGTTCACAGCGAACTATACCTGAAAGCTAAATTTGTATACTGTGTATTGTTCAAAGAATATCCATGCAGCAAGTAACAGCGAACACTTATGAAGTCAGTTAAAGAGGGGAACAAACCTGAAAGACTTTGCAATTCGATGTGATTGTCATTTGAATCCCATACTTAGCAAAATGCTCACATAGCTACCAGCGTTGAGTTAAATGTCGCTAGATAAAAGATCCGAACCCATGACTTGTGAGAGATACACTCGAGTAACCTCGTCCTGAAGTACTGTTTAGTACTTCATTTTTATCTTCGCTATGTGTTTTCCTTGTGTTTCAAGGTACCAAAAACATGCTTCCTTCCCTGCAAGAAGGAAAGCTACTTATCAAGACATCTGCTTTAGTTTTGTCGCCAAAGTAACAACAGTCATCTTGGTTCCAGTTTTGAATTCTTTGCATCACAAGTCAACAAGTGAGACCGAATGTGCATCCCGTTCTCTTTCCTCGCCAATTTCATCTAAAAACAATTCCTATGAAACCGAGAGCGAGAGTATACTCATCGGATCAGAAGCCTCAACACGCTCTCTGGCTTCGAAATATCGTCTCTATCTTTCAGATTTAAATTCCCCAATATTCATCTGGGATATGGTTTGGGCCATAGTCTCTTGTAGATCCCTCTCTGCGGTTCGTCTATCGAGGTTCAGCTTTAGCTCGAAAGACGATATCAGGAGTACCGTCATCCCTTCTGTACTTGGCCTGTCGCAGTCTCAACCTATGGTGAGATTCAATATCAGAAGTTCCCATGTACCCTTCATTATCTCTCATTAGTTCTCCTGTACCCTTTACACCGAAGACTTCAAATAGCCTTCTATATCTATCATATTTTCTACTTGGCTCCACGGAAGCAAGTAGAAAAGTCTCAATTTAATTAATAAACCCATAAATTGTTATTTAAAATTGTATATTTCCTGTAAAGTGTACAATTGATAAATTATTATTCTTTGGGATAATCAAAAACTTTCAGGAACTTTCGTCCAATGTCTTTTGTACAACAAAAAACTGTTCAAAAACGTTCGTTCACACTGCATACATCTACTATTATAGGTCCAGAATTTCTTGATTAACGAATAATTACCGTCCAATGAATTCTACGTCCATGATTATAGGTTCAAACTTTATTCGCCCACAATTCATTAATATCCAATAGAAAGTAACAAAAACAGTGCAAATGATATATAACAATTTGTATGTTTCCACAAGAATTAAAAATCAATGCAAATGATAATAATAATTTGAATGTTCTCATGAGAACTAAAGACAGTGCAAGTGATATGTAACAATTTGTATGTTTCAATAAGAACTAAAAAACAGTGCAAAAGATAGTGTGTGTAAAAATTTGTATGTTTTCATAAAAACTAAAAAACAGTGCAAATGATATGTATTATAACGATTCTTATGTTTTCATAAGAACTAAAAAAGAATGCAAATAAAATTATCTCTAACAATTTGTGTTTCCATAAGAACGGGCTCAGAGATCATCACAAATTTCATGAAAAAATTATAGTGTAAGAAGCCACAATGCTTCCAAGAATAATTGAGAAATTTGCTGGAAAAACGAACTCGGTCACTGGTGCCGTTTTGTCCATCAATCATTTATAACGATTCTACAGTGTGTGTGTAGCATGTTTCACCAAAATTTTGTTAACATAGCTATAACACTGAGGACGTTATAGGGATTTTTGTAGTACCATGCTGTCTAAGGTGATAGGATATAAACAGCTGATTACATCATTCCTATCCGACTGAATGTTAGCACAGATTGAAGTGTGTTTATTCACTTTTAAATTTTAAATAGATCCACAATCATCTAAAATCAAGTGGTCAGACCTTCAGTCTGTCTCGTAGACGGTCCGGATTCGAGTCCCGGTCAGGCCCGCTGGGTCATAGTGCCCTTTCCCGAAAATTCCATTCCATATACTTCAGAAATAATTAATGTAAATAGAATAATAAAACAGTTGGGAAGCTCATTACAGAAAAGGTTTGAGAAGAAATCTAAGACAAAAGAGACATTTTTCCATTCAGAAATATTGCAGGATTCAATGCAGACAAAATGGAAGTCTTCTGGTAGCAGACACTTGTTATGGAGTATATGTGCCTTTTTCTTTCCTGGTCAAGGAAATGAAATTTCCTTAGAATTTTGCTAACTCGTTGCCATGGTACTACAAAAACAAAATGAAACCAGCAAAACTGAAAGATGTAAGGTCATTATATGAATTCCTGTAAAATGAAGAAATACAGTGGTTTGAGCTGTAGCTTCTTAAAGAAGAATCTCCAGATAGTATGTTAGTAGATTATTTTACGAGCCTTTATCAACATCTTAGGTTATTTAGCGTCTGAATGAGATGAAGGTGATAATGCCGGTGAAATGAATCCAAGGTCCAGCAACGATAGTTACCCAGCATTTGCTCATATTGGGTTGGGGGAAAACCCCGGAAAAACCTCAACCAGGTAATTTGTCCCGACCAGGATTCGAACCTGGGCCACCTGGTTTCGCGACCAGATGCGCTAGCCGTTACTCCACAGGTGTGGACGAATCTTCAGATATTGTTTTGACATTTCTGATAATGAACTTATCTTTTCTGAGGCTGAAAACACAAGTCAATGATTCGAAAATAATGGACATTAATTTAATTTTTATTAAAGAAAATGTTTCGTAAAATTCTCAGAATTAAAAAAAAGTGTTTTTGTTATTTTTGTATTAAATATATTTTCATTTGTATTAAACACATGTGGTTCACATTTGTCATCAATAAATGGATTGAAGGAGAAACATCAGCTGTGTCTCTAAAATGTCTTTATTGTGTCAATATCTTAATTTGTTATAGAATTTTAAATATTAAACTATAATGGGAGAATATGAACTATTTAAGAGAATGGTTACATTCACAAGTAACTTAACAATATTCTATCAACAAAAAAATTGTCTCCATTTCTTTGATCAGTTATTTTCCCAAAACAAAGCATTTCAACTGAGAACGTTTTTCCAGCAAGCTCCTCAATTTTGACTAAAAGGAATAAAGCTATGTTGATTCATGAAGGTTTTATTTACCACCATCATCATTAATACAATAAGGACCATACCAGCTGATACTGGAGATGCGAAAACCGCTTAACGTGCAATGCGCGATGCATCAGCAGTAACATCGATTATGATGATTTAATCCTTCACAAGTGTAACCTCACCTTACATACATCCTCTGAATGATGCAGGACATTGTTTAAAGAGTGAACAATATGGCCAGAAGATCACCTAACACTAATTCCGGTGGTGTTTTAAGGCATGGCATGGCAAATGTAAATAATGAAGAGATACTGAGAAAACTACCAGATAGAAATGCGATTAAACGCATGATAAAGTTAGAACAAAATCGAACTAGGCCTACTGTACCAAGGACTTTGCAAGATATCATTTTAAAACATCATTGTAACGTAACAAAATTAAGCAAACTATCTGTGATATTTGACAATGTGATGGATGATCCTGATAGAATTTTAATATTTACTGTATTAGATAACATGGCTATACCTGAAACGGAAATGGAGAAGAATGGAACGTGTGAAGTGAAAAAATGAAGCTGTGTTGGAAAGAGTGGGTGAAGGAAGAATGATGCTGAAACTGGTCAGGAAGAGGAAAAGGAATTGGTTGAAGAAGCTATCTACTGAAGGATGCACTAGAAGGAATGGTGAACGGGAGCAAAGTTCAGGGTAGAAGATATCAGATCATAGATGACATTAAGATGTATGGATCATATGGGGGAACGAAGAGGAAGGCAGAAATTAGGAAAGATTGGAGAATGCTAGGTTTGTAGTGAAAGACCTGCCCTTGGGCAGAACACTAAATGAAAATGAAATGAACCTGAAACAATATATTCTGATGGGACTTTCCGACCTTAGACAATTTGTGCAGTTATATGCAGGGCATGGAAATCACTTTAACTATATATTACCTTTAGTTTATGCATTGTCAGTTGGCAAGAATGAAAGAACTTATAGGGTCATCTACGAGCAACAAGAACTTCGTAGTACGAAATCGATTGGTAATTCGTCCGCAATGCAACGTGACTTTGAAATTGCTCATATCAATGCAATAAGGACATCACTGAATTAAATACAAGTTACAAGTGGCATGTTTCATCTTCAACAATATTTATGGTGTCAATTAGTGAACCTGGGACTGAAGGAGGCCTACTTAAATTACGCGGAACTCGTAATTAGGCACAGAATATTAGAGCTTATGGTTTTGCCTTTCCTGCCACAGAAGACTTGCATGGAACCTTCGTCAGCTTGATGGACGACTTACAGGAAGAAGCTGTAGATTTTGCGTCCTATATAGAAACCACTTATATCCGCGAAAGACCGGCTGCAGGTCGTCGTCATGCAGTTCCTGAGACATTTCCTCCACCAATGTGGAACGTCTGTGAACTCGTTTGGTTAAGACGACAGAGAAGGAACAATGTTGTGGAGGGCTTTCATTCGAAATTTGTAAAGTTGTTGGCAATGCATTATACTAACATATGGTGCTTCTTAAAGGAGATTAAGAGTATAAAATAATATACTGAACATATAATTGTCCATATTAGAGATGGGCGTTTGCAATATAGACCATCTTTATCTAAACGTACATAATTATTAACCAACAACAGGTTGAGCAAATTGTAGATAACTATGCACAATATAAAGAAATTGGGAATGTATAGAAACATCTAAGGGCAATAGTGTATTATAGTACACATTTATCTAGAAGAAAAAGAAGAAGGTGATGAAGCTGATGAAGCTAATTAATGATTATTAAGTATTTCTTCATGAATTTTAAAAGAATCTCTTAAAATTTATGTTGATATGTAATAAAAGTCATTTTTCATTTATTTTTAGATTTATTATATAAAACATTGGACATTTGACATAGTGGATAATTGGTAAAAGGGCACAAATACCATGGACATGTTTAACATTTACTAGGTATAACTAAATTATACGAACAAAAATTGCCAAAACATCCAAAAAGACTAAACAAAAACGGGAAGAAAACTATTGCACGAAAGTTCCTATAATCAGGATGTAATTTGCGTGCAATTCTAAATTAGCCTATATGTGAAATTCACAAAACTCACGTTTATCATGTTATTTTAGAGTACAATAAGTGATGCCATTTATGTGTGATTTTTAATAATAGTACAAGAAATTAAATTGTAAACGCAACAAGATTGAATGATTGAAGAAATATTCATTATTTTCATGATTCCTACTTTCTTAAATTTGAGGTTATGTGTTGTGGGTTTGTATGTGATTCTAAAATAAATTATATTATTATTATTATTATTATTATTATTATTATTATTATTATTATTATTATTATTATTATTATTATAAATGGGATAAGAATTTATAGTATACTGGAATTTATAATCGCTAGAAACCAATCGAATAATAGCTAGCTTGTTATTATATACAGCTCTAATGGTCTGTACGTAACCAATATTAGCTTTTCCCGTCTAGAAATAGTCCCTGGCTGAATGGTCAGCATGGCATAAGATCACCGCTTAAAATGCCAGAAGACAAGTGCAATGAAAAAAATAGACATTGAGTTTGTTTATGGAGGAAGGTAAAATGTGTCTTTCTTAGAGGGATCGATTTTAACAGTCCTCTGAATTTTTAGCTGAAATGTTAGCGCTCGAGACACAAAGGAGAATGCGCTGAACCAATGTGACCAGACGTTCCGTTTTGAACGGAACAGTCCCAATTTTAGACATTCCATCCTGATGTCCCAACAGTTCCTGTTGGAGCACCTATTAGTCCCGTTTTTGTTGAAAAATGCAAAACAGAATCTTACGGAACAATGACCCAAAATGAATTCGTCATCGGAGAAAACTAAAGTTACACATTAAAGGTAATTACCAAAATTAGTTTAAAGTACAATTTCCTTTACTCCAATTTCTTGAAGAAAAGTAAGAAACTTCTTATGTAAATTCATTTGTACGCGTACGAATAGAAGGTGTTTTCTGTCAAGCTGTAAGTTTAGTATCGTCAAACCGTCTAGATTTGGCCGCTCTTATATGTATCTTTAACTCCCCACATTGAAGGAAATTAATTTAGTAAAAATTTAATATATATTTTGAATGCACTTATCCTATAAAGTGTTGTCCGTTGTAAGCCAACTTTCAAGTTTGAAAGTAGCCCCAGAAAAAAATAGAAACAAGATGGTCGACTCAATCCAAGAAACGTTCTTCAGTCATTGAAATTAATAGTAACATTACTCTGGCGTTTTCCTGGCCGGAGTCGATCGCCTCTCAGTGTTCATAGTGGTTTTTTTTATTGTTCTATCATGTGACAAAGATATTTACAAAATAATAAATTAAATGACTGCCAAAAAGTGATTATGGCTTTTAATTTATTAACATAATGTCCATGAAAATCAATGGAAATTTTGAAAAAGCTTTTCTTGGCAGAAGATTGAGGGAAATCCAACCTGCGTTCAATCTGATCTTAGTCTATTAGGCCCCTGGCCATTTAAATTTCAGTTTCCTATAATTTCTGGCAAAGCGATCTTAAAGTCCTTACCCTTCTCCAAATTTAGGCTCTACATAATATTTAATTATTTTCTTAGGGAGAAATTTCACTTGAAGCCAGTCACCTGCTTTTGGATCATTTCTGTCTACATCTTCATTTGTTTCTTTCTCTTCTATCCATTAATCAGACGAATCCTTCAATGATTAAATATCTATTTCACTGTCACTGAAGGCTTTGGATTTCCGTGGACATTTTCGCTTTTCTGCGATGTTACTGGTTCACATCTTTTCTTCGATTTATTTTTAGTTTGAAATCAGCTTGTGTTAGAGTCTTTCACTACAGTAGGAACAGGTCTTGTAGGGATGATTGTAGCCTATATTGAATTGTTCACTCACTCACAATTTTCCCAGGCTCTACTTTAGTTTCTTTTTTCTCTTGTTCACACCATGTTTGTCTCCATACCTCATATCTCTCAGCATGGTTAGGACAGCCTCCCTTACAAGTAATGATGTTGAGGAATTCGCATCTTCTTAGTTTTTCCCTCGGAAGGCATTTTATGTAACACCGTCTGTGGATCAAGAGGGAAAACTTCACAGGCTCTAAAACCAGATTGTAGATTCGCAGCTGCACTTGGAGAAATATCTTCCATCAACTTTTTCAAAAGAATTGGAAATGTATGTTTTGAAATCGAGGTTAACTTCGGTCATTTGTACATTCTCAATACATCGACAGAGAAATGGGTTGACAAATTATCCCATAATACCACATTTGTCTCTTGATGTTTTCTGCCACAAGGAAGTACAACTGTCTGGAACCAGTCCTTGAAAGTAGTTCCTTCAAACCAACCCGATTTGGATCGGTTATATCTTATTCCTGGAGGTCCTTCCTGGGTCCACGACTGCACGTGTCTCACATATGTATTGTTAGTTTTGTAAATAACATAAACTGGTACAAGATCACAATTTGCACTGCCTGCAAACATTTGACTTTTTGTTGATTTAGAACTGTTCATCACTCTCTTAGGATAATTTGTTTCCCCTTTTTAAAGAATTGCAACTTTCCCACCGGATACATATGCAAAATTAGTCTCGTCCTAATTTAGAACATTACAGGTAGGAACATCTTCCACATTTTTCTCCAGGTTGTGGAAATATGCTTCACTGAATCAGGGTCCACCTAAAAGACAAAAGAAAAATACTGTTCCTGGTAATTAAAATTATTTATATTTGTAGCCTAAGTAAATCACAATGACTGTACACGCAGAAATTGTCATATATATTATTATAATGAAACTTATAATATGCTTACCTTTCCTCTTTTTGTGGGAATATTTCTTTATATTCTTGTCGATTTGTCGATAATTTGGTATTTCTGCGAAGGAAATATTTTATTCACTCCTATTCTGTATAATTATTGAATCATTTCACAACTCGTCCACTACTATCAAAATAATTCTTGACCAGCATACCTAAATCATATTTTGAGAATGAAAATCCCCATTCAGAAACTACAATCAGGTGACCAGCAATTACATCCTCCTCTTCTTGACCAAATACAGTCTGTTTACCATGTTTCCCTCTATGCTTTCCACTGATGTAATCTTCTAATGTTGTCCTAGGAATCCCATATTTGTGCGGCATTTCTTATTGATAATTTTTCGGATTCTTTTTCTTCAATTGTTTTATTAAAATTCACATATTTGTCCGACATCGTAAGTACGTGTTAATCCGTGTGCAGCAATACTTATAATGCAGATACCAATAACGAACCTGATTCCCACGGGAAAATAAAGGGCGCCATTTATTACGTACAGCTCGATTCAACGTTATTGGCTCTTATCCTTGGTTGTTGTTATAAAGAAATTTAATCACACACGTGTATAGGAGAGGAAGAGGGAAGAGAAAGAATGAAAATAATATATTATATGCTTGTAGTTGAGGGACACTCATGTCAAAATAATGTCATCATGACATTGTTTAGTCAACAGACGAAGTGGTTAGTAATGGGACGTGTGGAAGAATATTGTGTTTTAAGACGGAGTGTACCGCGACATGATAAGAAGGAAGTGTTAGGTGTTATGACTGTGCGGCCTGACCTGTGCGACCCAGCTCGCCAGTAGTGATGAGTAGAGCTGAAAAAAATCTTGATTATAGGCTAGCTGGATCGTACATATAGCTCTGTGTTTACAAAATGCTAGTGTGCACGAATAACGATTGCTTGTACAGTCTGCCTGTATAAATGAACTCATAATACAATTTTACTTTTAGGCCTACAGGATTACTTATGCTTCAAATTAATTAACTCTGAACAAATATTAAATGTACAAAAAACATCTTTATCAATTAAGTCAAACATAGTTTCCCCGTGTTTTGAATTCAGTCCTATTATCTGTTCTTTGTTGGATTTTTATTTCGGCATTCTGATACAATCTCACGTCACTTTAGCAGGTCTACTATTGAGGAGAGTCGGATGTTCACTCTATCTGCTCCTTCAGACAGTACAGACACCCAACAATGCGACGAATTTTGTAAACAGTGTTTGTAGAAATTATTTACTACCCTAATATCAATTGATGGGAACTCGCTCTTAGTGTATCTAATTCCTTTTTGCAGGGTTCAAAATCCCTGAATCAAGCTGTAACTTACACATCGTCAGACGCAGGCAGGGTTGCCAGATAAAGGAATCGAAACCGTCGTACTAACTTATGATAATTGTCGTACTTCAGCATAAAATTGTCGTACATTTCTCAACTTCCTAATGTATTTCTAGTTCACAGTTATGTAGTAACGGTTAGGATATCTGACTGTGAAACGAGTGGGCCGGCGTTCAAATCCTGGATGAGACGAGTTATCTGATTGAGGTTGTTTCCAGGTTTTCCCTCAACCCATTAAGAGCAAATGCTGGGTAACTTTCGACGCTGGAGTCGTTTCGCTGGCCCTATCACCTTCATGTCAATACACACTTGATAGATAATCGCAAAATGAAACTATATGTAACCTATTTGTCGAACAAACAAGGAAGTTAATAAAATTAAACTTGTAATACTTTGTTATAAACCCGACGTATACGTGAAACCTAAAGCTGAAATGAAAACTTATGACTTGCATGACAAGTATAGCTACCAGATCGATTTTCAAAGCATTCCCCTTCCCCCTTAAAAACATGTTTCTTTCACATTAGTCCAGGACATAACAAACGAAATAAACTTGTCTAAAAAAAGGACGAATTAATCATCAATTTTATTTTAATTATAAAGCAACATTATAAGTTCTCAATTATTTTTCCCTTCAGTGAAATAGTCGAACAAAATTGCGTACGACATACAGAGCGGTCGTACCTCGTACAATTAGTCAAAATAGTCGTATGCGTACGACTATAGTCGTACGTATGGCAACCCTGAACGTACGTGGCCGACTGAATACCCAAATTAGATTTAAACTTTTGTTTTACTTCTATGGCAGGAAATGTAATTACCGCTATTGTTGGTGAATGTAAATACGACTTAGGAGTTGTGTACAACTATTGAAATAGGGTAAAAATTGGTAATTTCGTGGCAGTGGTTATTTCGTGATACTTTTTCTTTGATCTTTCGTGAACTAGCCAATGGTGTTACGAGATTCAAATTTCCGCCAAGGGATAGCATATGTTATCCGGTTTCCAGAAACATACAGCTACGCTTTATGTGACTATTGTAGCTGCTTCTGTGACCTTTTATGTTTGGAGAGAGCAAGTTAGTGTCGACTTCTCAGGCGTATAAATTTTGTGGATGTTTGTAATTATATTACAGGCTTATTACTAAAGGTAGACATATGATATTTGGTGCAATGATTTATTATATCTTAATTAAATTTTAGGAAATGTTTTTGGATTTTTATATACAGCTGTAGTCGCCATACAGGCTTAGCTTTTCTGATAGAGATCTTAGCTGTTTGAGGCGAAATTTTGTTGAGCATTAAGCGTTACATTCTATACTATTTTAAAAACTGTATTCCAATACGAATTTTAGAAATCTGAAGATATGACGTGATAACAAAAAAGAAAAGGGGGACGCAATGGGTTCAGTGTAGCTTCTGTTTGATTTATTATCATGCTAAGTGCTAATTATAAGTGCTAGATGATTTACTTGCAAGAATTGTGACAGAAGATGAAACATGGCTCCACCATTTGGACCGGAGACAGAGGCAGACAATGGAGTGGCATCATGCAAATTCATCAAAGAAATAGAAATTCAAAAGTGCACTTTCGGCAGAAAAAGTTGTGGCTACTGTGTTTTCCGGTTCAGAAGGACTCTTGCTTGTGGACATCAAGCCACACGGAACCACCATTAATTCTGACGCGTATGCGGCAACTCTCAAGAAACTTCAAGCTCGACTGAGTCGTGTTCGATGACAACGGGAGAAGCTGGATGTCCTGCTATTGCACAACAACGCACAGCCATATGTCAGTCACAAGACCACAGATCAAATCAGAAAATTCAGATAGACAACACTGAAACATCCGCCTTACAGTCCTGAACTGGTACCGTGCGATTACCATCTCTTTGGTAAACTGAAGGATCCTTTCGCGGAACGAGGTTAGAAGATGACTTCCTGGTGCACGCTGCTAAAAAGTGGCTCAGACGTGTTAGTCCAGACTTTTACCGTGCTGGTCTACAGACCCTCGTTCCTAGGTTACGTAAGGCAGTTGAAAGGGACGGGGATTATGTAGAAAAGTGACATTTTGTTCCTAAAGGATGTATCTACATTCTGTGAAAATAGCAAAGCTGTAGGATAAAAATATAATTTATAAACAAATGTTATGCATTACTTTTGGAGTTACCCTAGTAATATAAGCTATAGTAAAGTCAGTAATAAAAGTGTTCACCCTTTCAGGGCAAAGAAGATCCCTTTTCGATTTCAATTTTTACTTTAATTTCATTCTTATTATGTGTTTATATGTATTTCTATGTTTTATTGCTATGAATATTAGACGGAATTACTATGTTTGAAGTCTTGTAACAATAAATGAGAATTTCATTTGACTTTAATGAATTTTTCCACAATTCTTCTACCTCTCACGAAATTATCAATGTAATATCACGAAATTACCAAGGTTATCACGAAATAACCAACCTTTTAGCTTAAGTTGTAAAAGTGGTATTTGGCACTAGTTCAAGAACGTGTCCAATCTTTTACGTCTCCAGATTTGTACAGCAAATTATCGTTGTTTAAATGAAAAAATCGGAATAAGGATATATTTACACATTTGCATTTTAATTTAATTTTCATGAAATTATCACGAAATTACCAATGTTTACCCTATATACGGCATGATACGCAAATAATTCTCATATTACTAAAAGTTAAACAGATATATTTTTATTACTGACTCAAAGTTGTCTATATTTTTATTCGCTTATCACTACAACTGATGCAAAAGCATATTGTGATCATTTCCGACGTGTCAAGTGAAGTCGAAACATCCGCTGCTTATGTTATAATACAGAAGTGTCGAAGATCATATTCGAGGAAATATAGAGCTGCATTACACTGACTACAATAGTGATGTCAAGGCAAGCACATTTTTCTGATCTTGACGTCGTGCGCGGGTATCAAGCGCTATGTATGGAAGGAGGTAGGATTAATTATGTATATGAATAAGCAGCCTGTTGGATCAAGAAAACGGTGGTGTACAAACTTCAAACGGAACGTGAAATTTTATGTCGTTATTTTTATACGTCTTTTTTCTGTTTGATATTATCTATATTGTCTGTAAAACTAAAGTACTAATACCAATTTCTTAATATTGCAGCTGTGTTTTAAACGTTAATAACATAATAAAGAGTTAAGAAGGAATATTCACATAAATTCCATAGCAGTATAACTATACTCTACTAAGTGAATGAAACACAACATTCATTAAGAAAGTGATATTCCAAAGAAAGAGACTGAGTATGACGTAATAAGCTGAAATTGATCTTTGTGGTATCTTTAGCATTATAAAAGTAATCAATAAACTAATCAAAACAATATTACAGTACAAAGCAAAGTTACCTAGACATATGTTTTAACTGTAACTAATATTCCATAACAAAACTCTTATCGCATTATGCTTTTAAGTTTTTATTGGTGCTCATCTTCGTATCATCAGAATATTAAATTATTTTCTCGAATTCTGCTTAAGCTATAGAGCTAATGTTTTACCAACACATCGGCACATATCTTCTGTTTATGATGTATCAGTAGTTACTTTGTTAATTCATTTCCTTACAAATATTTTCCATGCGAATATTTTCAAAATGTTCAATACACTATCTTCAATAATACGTATTTATGATATATTAGATTTACGAAAACATTGTTTCACTAGCTGTAAGGGTACTAAATATAGGCCAATCTGAAAATTTCACTTTTCTGTAAAAAAAAGTTCAGAAAATATTCCTTTTGAATAAAAAGCAAACTTGTGAAAAATGAGCCATAAAATTAAAACTTAAATTCTTATAATGCACTTATCCTTCTCCGACAAATCTAAAAATTAATATGCATACAGTTTTTAATAAGTTCTCTTCTCTTTATCCATTGAATCAGTGCTGGCCATCCCTGTATATAGCTCGAACAAGCGACATGTACTACCTCTTTCGTCTGTCTCTTTCCCTTCCGCTGTAAAGCTCTTAGGCTCTCCTGAGCTTTAAAGCGCGCGCTTGCGCCTATGGGCATCAGTTGACATGACTGGACTACAAGATGGTCGAGTCAAGATGGTTTGATGTATTAGTAAGAGTCCCGTTTTGAGTTTCACAAATTTTGGTCACATTGGCTGAGGAATCCATATGATGTTTTGTCATTTCAAACCTGATCCTTCAACAGAAAGTTTGAGGCGCATCGTCAAGCTACAGAGTAAAATATTTGCGACAAAACTAAACAAAAATTCCAAGTAATATTAAATAATTAAATAAAGTCAGCAACTGAGCGTGATCACATCATATTGTTCTCTATGTGAATACGCACAGATTCAGAATCTGAACAAGTAGTTTGTGAGTTCGATTGTGTAAATAAAAGAGGAAGCATAAGCAGTAAGTCGGAATCTGGGTGATAAGAAGGAAGTTATATGAGGAGAAAATATCCTTAATATATTATTACCTCCAAGAAGATTGGCATAAATCTGCAAAAGAAATTAACTTTAATACAATTTTGTCATGCATGAGAATGTTAGTACGTAGTTTAAGTCGAGATGTGATATCCATACAAAATTCAGTTTCTGCAAGAAAATCGAAGAGAGCAAAATTTAGAGATCCATCTCCTGTTTATAGATTACTATAAAGCCTTTGACAAAGTATCAAGATCGATACTATGGAATATGTTAGAAGTTAGAGGAATACCATTGCATTTAATACAAGTTATCAAAAGTATGTATGACGGAACAAAAATAAAAATAAATAAAATAAGTTCACTAATAATTGAGCCGTTCAGCAAAAGTGGTGTAAGTCAAAATTGGGTATTGAGGTTTAAAGTAAAAATTCTGTAAGATTCAGCACAAAGTAGCAATTAATATTTCCTTCTTGCTATCCACTGACTACTAATAGTTTAAATAAATTGAATATTAATTGCTACTTTGCGCTGTATTTTACAGAATGTTTACTTTAACCCTCATTACCCATTTCTGACTTACACCACTTCTGCTCTGAACGGCTCAATTAATAATGGTGTTAGACAAGGTTGTCTTTTATCGACCGCTATTTTTAATCTATTTATAGATGGTATTGTAAGAGAATGGAAAAACAATGTGAATAGAGGATTGAAATAAAAAATACAGAATTAAAATCCTTATTATTCGCAGACGGCCATATATTGATGGCTGCAAGTGAAGATGATTTATAGGGAATGAGCCAGTCTAAATCAGTTAATTAAAGAATACCGGATGAAAATTTCTACTAATAAAACTAAAATTATGGCTTTTAAAGGAAAGAGCCCAGTAAGATCAAAAATAGTGGTAGATTACATAAATATTGAACAAGTATCATAATTTAAATATTTGGGATGTACTTCTCTCACCAACACGAAATGGATTTAAATGAAAAAATCAACAAGTTTAACTACATTACAGGAACTTTAAGAAGAACACTCGAACATAAAGCACGCAGAGATTCAATAATAAAATTATATAAATCAATGGCAATACCAACGCTTACATACGGATCAGAAACATGGGTAATAAATAAAAAACATATTTCAAGAATTCAATCAGCAGAAATGACATTTCTTATATCCATAGCAGGATTATACAAAACTAGATAAAAATGTAACACGGACATTCGACAAGAATTACAAACAGAAGAACTGAATGAAATAATTAATAAATTTAGGAAAGACTGGTGACAACATGTAGATAGAATGACAGACTGTAGATTTTCTAAGATGGCCTTGAAATATAAACCTAGAGGGAAAAGAAGTACTGGGAGACCTAGGAAGAGATGGTCTGAACAAATAGGAGCCGGAATGGATTGAAAGTCCAAACCATGAAGTAGAAGAAGAAGAAGAAGAAGAAGAAGAAGCAAGAATTTTCTGAAGACAGTTTTGATGGAAGGCATGAGTTCTGTGAGAGCTAAATTGAGAAGCTAAATGGAAGTCCAAATCCTGTGTGACAAATCAAATTTTCTGTTAAGAAGATTTTATGTTTACGTGAAAGCATCAATTGTCGCACTGTCTATACGGGTCTCTTGATGAACCTCACTGGATGGCACAAACACAAGCACAGCTGTATGTTGGCAGCAGATAGAATAAGAAACAAAAATATTGTTTCAACATCTCTTTCTAGAATCGGATTCCTCTCAAGGCGTCTAATATTTATTCAATGTAAATGTGGTGCCATAAGCCCTAATCTTTGGCACAAATTTTATAAATAATATGTATTTTCCAATCACAACAGTCTCTTGATAACCGGATTAATTTATCTATAGTAATCTTACTAGAGATTTTGGCGAACATCAAAACTCCAGTGAGATTTAATTGACTATTACACGATTAGAAGAAAGTATATAAAGGTTAGAAGAAATAAAGTACTCTAATACAGTAAGATATTGACTTACAAAAATACTGAAATGTCTTAAATTGAAAATGTATTATTGCACCATCTCACCATTACGTACTGTACATTCGGCTAGTTGGAGTATTGTGTTATGATTTGCTCTTCTCTTGTTACTAATTGTGCCAACTATACAATCTTTATTATTGAACTTTATGGACCTTTACTAGTCAAGAAGGCTTTGTCGATTCAGCTTCATTTTTATTAAAATAGGAAATTCCATTCCAATTATCAATATATTATATTAAACAATGTCTGATACGTGACTATCCACAATCTCATACAGCAGAAGCTATAATATAAACTAAATAAAATAAACAACATAAATGATAGAAAAGTTTTAATTAAGGATGATGAAATAAACATGAATCGTTTTAAAAGGCAGAATTATTGAAAATACAATGTTAGCAAACACAGGAACAAATGTTAGGGAGGTGATGAAAACAAACAAATGCTAGGAACGTGATAAAAAAAACCACAAATGCTAGAGAAATGATATAAATTGTAGGATAAGCAGTCGTGAGTGGTTGAAACATGTCATTCTGTACCATTTTATTGGTCAGAAGCAGTATGATGTAGTAAAAGTGGAATAGCCTTTATAATTGTTTCTATTTTATTTCTTATTTATTGTTCGTTTTATTATTATTTCATTATATTCCATTTTTTTTTTTGTATTTTTCTTTGTGTTTTCTATCTAAACTCTTTGTATTTATTAAGTTATTCATATTGTATTTCAATCTATGGATTTGTATTTCACTTTCTTGTACTTTCGTATTGTGGTATTATTTCATTTTTTTATTATCTCGGTTTTTGTTATTATTTAGCAATAACTTACTGTTTTTTTTTCTTTTCACTTTTTTGTTTAATTCCACTGCTTAAATATCTTACATTGTGTATTTGTGACCTGGTGGAGTGAAAGAGAAGGCCCTATGGCCTTAACTCTTCCAGTCTTCATTAATTAAGTAAATGTAAAATATATTAATTAATAAAATGTATTCTTTATTGGAATGCCTCAAAGGAAATGGAAAAGAGGAAATAATAACAAATGCAATGCATTGCTTCACGTCATCCCTAGATGGCCTGAAACGGGAAGAACAAAAGAAAAAATGTTCTCTTAGGCAGATAACCTACGTTGTAATAAAATGAGGATAGACAACAGACGCATGACATTTCCCACTGAAGCAATCAGAAAGTTAACGAAATCTCAGCGAAACCGCTGATTATCATACTGGCAATAGAATATTTGAGACAATACTGGGTGTTCAGTTCAAAATGTGTCATGGCTCGCTGTATGTCGTCATGTGGCTATCCGATGAGCCTAGAGAATTCAATCTTCCTACACTTCCGCAAAGGCGTATTACCTAAATGCGAGGGAAGTTGCCTAGCAAGTACGGCGTTCATTCTGAAGATTACTTACCGATACGTACGGTAACGCCAGTAGTGGCAAGAATGTGAACTGTTTGGAAACACATACTGAAGTGAGTTTTTTTTCTTACTGTCGGGATATGGGGAGAGGGTTAAGACGATTACTTACGTAATTGTTGACATTAACTTCGACGGTCAACATGGACACGGAGCATTTTGATTTCTGTTGTGGAATGTTGCCGTACGCAATCGATGATAACAAATACCATACGTACGACTTGCCCGCGCAAAACACAGTTCGAAAGAGGTTATGGTTAGAGTCGGGCAGACTGCCTCATATTATCGCCCGTTCTCGGTTGCGTAATCACCGCAGTCTCGCCCAGTGCGCGAGTACCTAACGTAGCCAAATGACTCATTGATAGAGGACACGAGATTCTCTTGCTCCCGAGATTACCGATACTAGATCACTCCCGACAGTCTCGGACGTCTATGCGGGACTGTTGTACTGATAAGCAAGCAATATCGCTCGGGCCGTGCTCCTATAGGAAGCATTGGCTTATGCATTTCCCGGTTCTTTAAATATATATCATGTCGTAGCTCCTATAATACTTCATCAATCGCGCTGTAATTTTTTGGATTGATAGCTCAATGTCTAAGGAAAACATAGGAAAAAAATCGAACTGAAAATATTTTTTGGAAAGTGAGAAAAAAAATATTAACTTCGATGGAGATTGATGTGTTCAGAATAGACATTTGCAACTTCACCTTTCACCTTTGAAAGCTTTTTTGTTTTTCACGTTAGATGGGGGGTCAAAGCGAGAGAAATGTTGAGAAAGGATGGAAATTACTTTTAAAAGTGATGGCCACTCAAAATTTTTACTGGTTCTCGAATAACTGCGAGTTAACCTGTTAGCGCAGGACTCATGACTCAAACGTTTGTTCCGTAAAATTTGTGCGGAACCTTTCAACGCATGAAAACTCGTTATTGGACGGATAGTATTAATTCATATTTTAATAAAGATAGTTGAAAATGAGGCTATATAGTCCAAGATGGTTTACACTTTATAGTAATTAGGCTATCTTTTATAGCAACTAAATAAAAAAATTGTTTGTAACACAATGACATGAAACATGAAAATATTAAAAGCTGGTTCACAATAAACCGAGAACGGAAACGGCAACGAGAACTAGAACGGAAATATTTTTAAAATAAATGTATTTAAAGGTAAGCATTCACAATTAACTATTCTGAATGCTCACATTTAATACTGTACATTTATTTTAACATTATTTCCGTTCTCGTTTCCGTTCCCGGTTTATTCTGAACCAGCCTATACTATAGAAAACTACACTTTCTATTGGTGTGCACGTTATAAATTATTGTTACAGAACAATCATTATCGTATTCTAGCCATGTTACAATATAAAATTATATAGGCCTATATGATTTACAATAATTATCCTATGTTATAGGAACGAGAATAACAAATTAAGAATTAATCAGATTTCTAATACTTGTACCTAATGATAACTTACAAGACAGTAATAAATAATAACCATCATAATAATCCTGATAATCATAATCTTAATCATCCTAATGATTACGATAATGATGATAACAGTAATACTACTAATAATAATGATATAATAATAATAATAATAATAATAATAATAATAATAATAATCGCTGTAGAGTAAACGGTTAGCACACCTGACTGTGAAACGATCGGCTTCCGGTTCGAATCTTGGTTGGGACAAGTTAAGACTGGTTCACAATAAACCGAGAACGGAAACGACAACGATAACGGAAATATTGTTAAAATAAATACATTTGAATGTGAGCATTCACAATTAACTTTCACGTTCCCGTTAATCTTCTCGTTAATTGTGAATGTTCACATTTAAATACATTTATTTTAACACTAGCTGTACCCGTGCGCTCCGCTGCACTTATTAGAAATAAATATAAAGTAATTACATAATTAAAATAGAACATTGGGTCCAGGGAACATTCGTGTTTGATAGAAGAATAAATCGTTTAATATGTTACTTAATTTAAATTGTATTTAAATAATTAAAATGCTATCATTTTGATCCAGAGACCACTCATTTGGTGCAAATATAACTCGTTTGACATTTTTCTAAATTAGTCTTGAATGCATCCTTTAATAAATCACTCCAAATTAATAGAGTTGATTGTGTAAAAATGTAAAAATTCACGATCTTCTATGCACTACTGCCATAGAACGAATAAATTTGTTTTTCTTCCTACTAAAAAATTTAATAGTTTGCACATAGCAGTTACGGAACAACGACGCTACAATCTGAGGCGGCGGTGGAAATGTATTGTTATTTTAAAACTCTTTTATATCCTTAAATATCAGAGCTATCAAAATTTTGCCTGGAATAAAACTTATCGAAAATCATTTTTGAAGAACCTTCTGTTATGTAACATTTTTCACAAAAATCAATAATAAGCGAGATATTTTGGTTTATTTAATTCAGGCCCCCTTACAACCGCCCTTTTAAATAAAGTATTTTGAATGCTACATAGCCTAAAATCTAAGTTACAACGAACTTAATTTATATTCAAATTTTCACTGAAATCCGTTCAGCCATTATCGCCTGAAAAGGTAACTAACATCCAGACAGACAGACAGACAGACAGACTTAAATATCAGTCCTATCAAAATTTTGCCTGGAATAAAACTTATCGGAAATCATTTTTAAAGAAATTTTTGTTATGTAACATTTTTCACAAAAATCAATAATAAGCGAGATATTTCGGTTTATTTACTTCAGGCCCCCTTATAACCCCCCTTTTAAATAAAGTATTTTGAATGTCATATAGCCTAAAATCTAAGTTACAACGAACTTAATTTATGTTCCAATTTTCATCGAAATCCGTTCAGCCATTATCGCGTGAAAAGGTAACAAACATCCAGACAGACACAGACAGACAGACAGACAGACAGACAGACATACAAACAAAAATTTCAAAAAAGCGATTTTCGGTTTCAGGATAATTAATTAATTATATATGTTAGGACCAATTATTTTTGGAAAAGCGAAAATTACCAGAAAAATTTCGCTTACAGATTTATTATTAGTATAGATTATTTCTCGTTGTCGTTTCCGTTCCCGGTTTATTGTGAATCAGCCTTTACCTGGCTGAGGTTTCTCGCCTCAACCCATTGAGAGCAAATGCTGGGTAACTTTCGGCGCTGGACCCTGGACTCATTTCGCTGGCATTATCATCTCATTCAGACGCTAGATAGCTATAGCAGTTGATAAAGCGTCGTAAAGTAACTAATTTAATAATAATAATAATAATAATAATAATAATAACCCTCTTTTATTCTCTGTTGTTATAATAAAGCAAATATAAATGACACTCAGGAGGAAACGCAGAATAAATATGGGGGGAAATGCCTGTTATTATTCGGTTGAGAAGCTTTTGTCACCCAGCCTGCTCTCAAAAAACTTGAAAGTTAGAATTTATAAAACAATTACATTACCGGTTGTCCTGTATGGTGGTGAAATTTGGACTCTCACTTTGAGGAACAGAGGTTAAGGGTATTCGAGAATAAGATTCTTAGGAAGATATTTGGGGCTAAGAGGGATGGAGAATGGAGGAAGTTGCACAACGTAGAACTGCACGCATTGTACTACACCTGACATAATTAGGAATATTAAATTCAGAGGTTTGAAATGGGCAGAACATCTAGCATGTATGGGTGAATCCAGAAATGGATATAGAGTGTTAGTTGGATGGCCGGAGGGAAAGGACGTTTGGAGAGGCAGAGACGTAGATGGGAAGATAATATAAAAATGGATATGATGGTAGAGACTGAATTAATCTTGCTCAGGTTAGAGACCGATGGGGGGCTTATGTGAGAGCGGCAATGAACCTCCGGGTTCCTTAAAATGCATTTGTAAGTAATTATGATCAATTTGTGAAAGGATCTACTCTATTTCGTAATTCTGTCCTTCCTCTTGCAAAAGTGTTTCCATTTCACATGCAGCATTTTATCAGTTGGGAAACAAAAATATCTTTTGCCAGAGTCTTTGGTCCTTTATAATATAAATAAGTATTAATTATTTTATTTCGTCCTTACACAGCACAATAATTACCCATGCTGATGAAGATGCCGTTGCATAACAACGAAACATCCAGATGTGAACGCGCAATATAATAATAATAATACAGTCGTGTGATATCCATTACTATAGCGTATACAAAACACTATCGAATGATTAAATATGCAATGTCAACGAAATGCTGATAGCGAGAAAGTATATCATAGCTCCAACCATAACGTGTTATTGTTTTAGACTAGCTTAGGATTAGGTAACGACTGAAAGTGCTGCATTATTTTGCTTCTCCAGAAAGGCAATAAGTAGTTCATTAAAACAGTGTGACTTCTGTAAGAATGTCGACAATCATAATGTGCTGTATTATTGCATACCACACTGCTGTGCCTTCTTAAATTACTTTATGAACATTAATATTTCAGAAAGAGTCACGAATTTCAGTGATGAGCGGCAATTAAGCCGGCAGTCAGTGTACGCATTTCGTAACGATAAGTCGGCCGTGCGATAACAGGCCGGGACCCGGTATTCCTCGTTCCCGAGAGTGCCAATCTCGAGATTACGATTCTCGGAACTGGCGTTATCGGCCAGCCAGTCTCGCCTACGAGACGAGCGGGAGTAAGAGGCTGTTTGCCCGACTCTAGTTATGGTAGCACACAGACTTTACAGACTGCCATCTGTTGCTACGACATTCAAGTTATACCGTACATGTTCTCAAGTTCAGATTGAACGCCTTGATTAATAGGCAACTTCTCTGACATGAAAGCTGAAACTCGCTTCAAATCGCTGACTCACAACAATGACGTCATGACACACTTTGAAACGAACACCCAGTATAAGTTTATATGTGATGGGGTTAATAAATGAAACAAGTTTCATATCAAACAACTTCTCTGCAGCTCCACGAATAATAATAATAATAATAATAATAATAATAATAATAATAATAATAATAATAATAATAGTAATAATAATAATAATAATAATAGCAGTAGTAATAATATTACCAGTACCGATAGTACAGTAGAACCCCGATTATCCGTCACTCTATTAACCGATTGGAGGATTATCCGAGTGTCTTTCTCGCGCTTTTTTTTTTTTTTTTTTGCTACAGAAATATATGAAGCAGGTAGTGCACATTATATTAGCATGTTTTTTTTCTGGAAAGTGTTATTACAAGCATTTATCCTTACATAGTATGGTCTATTGTTAGAGTTGTAAGCTTACTTTATAGACTCCATAACTTACATATAAAATGTCTTCCACGGACATGAAAAAAAAATCGTGTTGTGTTAAGTATAGAAATAAAAATGCAAATCATTGAGTAGTTTGGGGAAAGAGAAACTGTGGTTCACCTCGCATCAGAATACAACACTGGAGTTACAACGGTGTGCAATTTAATAAAAATTAAGGATAAAGTATATAAAGTATGTAAGTTTACAACACGAGACCTCCACTATTCATATCTTTCCACGGACAGCCATACAATGAGTTTATTTGCCCCTTAAAAATCCGTCCATTACGGCCAGACTTAAGTTAGTGGACTTCTGATCCTCTACCTAGCATGTTAAATATAAGATCATGGAGGAAAATACGAAAGTTTCAGTATTATTCACTAAATTTACCAAAATCTTTCATGGTACGGATTATCCGATTTTTTCGACTAACCGTTCAGCCCATCCCCTTCATTACCACGGATAATAGAGGTTCTACTGTAATTATAATAATATTTATATTATTATTATTATTATTATTATTATTATTATTATTATTTGCACCCTTTTTACATTTTTCTTTTCTGAAGCCAAATTGTTCTTCTTCCAGCTGTCCTTCCATCTTAGAACATAAACGTCGATTCAGTATTCGCAGGAGAATCTTCGCGGAGGCTGATAGTTCTGAACTCTTCACATATTTTGGCATTATTTTTCTTCGGTATTGTCAGCAACACCGTCTCCGTGAAATCTTCAGGCCATTCGCCTTTCTCATAGTCTATATTTCGTTGAATAATGATAGAATTTCCTTCTTGTCTTCATCTAAGCATTTCACTAACTCAATATAAAAGTGACAAATTAATCGTGAATATTGTGGCTGTTATGCTATCTAACTTCATTTAACTTTCTTGTAAACTAAAAGAGAAAAAAGTAGGAGACATTGCTTTCTGACCGACCCTCGTGTATACTGTATAGTTCATATTACCTGCCATAGTAAGGTTTCTCACGGTACCCGCGGTCCTTGGTCATAAAAATGCTGACAATTTGGAATATTAGATAGTTAAGACGCAACAGCTCAAGTTTTTATGCGTTAACTTTGGCATTTCGAAAGAAGAATATACTCAAACAGGAATAAAAGTCTTAGCTTCATTTCTACTGTAAATATCCATATATCATTAGCATTATAAGCGAATCCGCAGGCCTCCAGGCACTGAGAATGGAAACTTCTTGACCTGAGTATAGGCCTACTTTAGAGATCTCGCTTCGGGGTGGGTGTTACAAAGACAAATTTTGTTTTGAAGAATTCGATCTAAACTCTTCGACCAGCTGTAAATTTTGCTCTCTATTTCCGACTACTGTAATTCTGTGGTGAATGCTGTTGACTCTCATAAACTTCCCACGAATTCAATCTGCTATTGATACGTTGCCAACGTAACTACATTACATGTCGCTTTGTTGTTTGTGTTTTGTTCTTGGCTGAGGATGTCTCAAGTAAGCTATCTAAAGTTCGTCTTGACTTATTCAGTTAAAATATACAGTACACAGACATCTTGTATTGTCGCAGACAGCCTTGCAAAGTCTTCTCTTAGTAAACTTATTTCATAATATAGACTTCATTCCCATGTGTTTCTTTTCATTTTTGTATTCTTCCACTAGTTTCTTCGCTTATTTCATCCATTATCTTATTGATGTCCTATTTTAGGATTTTCTTATAAAATTATTATTATTATTATTATTATTATTATTATTATTATTACTAGAAATAATATTCATTTACGTGTCGGAGTCCACACCTGTGGAGTAACGGTTAGCACGTCTGGCCGCGAAACCAGGTGGCCTGGGTTCGATTCCCGGTCGGGGAAAGTTATCTGGTTGAGATTTTTTCCAGGGTTTTTCCTCAACTCAATATGAGTAAATGCTGGGTAACTTTCGGTGTTGATCCCCGGACTCATTTCACTGACATTATCACCTTCATCTCATTCAGACGCTAAATAACCAAAGATGTTGATAAAGTGTTGTAAAATAAACTACTAAAAACAATTACGTGTTTGAAATCAAAGTAACGATCCTCTCACTAATTAATATAAATAATAATAATAATAATAATAATAATAATAATAATAAGAAGAAGAAGAAGAAGAAGAAGAAGAAGAAGAAGAAGAATAAAAACGAGTAATGTGGTTTTAATGTTTCCGTCTTGACTTATTTATAATGTCAACCCAAAAAATATTTTTGTCAACACATTTTAATTATTTTGTGAACGTTTTCGGCCTATGTGGGCAACTTCAGACAATATAGATATCTGTACATAATGTATATCAAAATTACTTAATACATGTGACCAATTATACGAATACAAACTTAAAATTTTAAAAAGGAAATTAAAAAACACTTTTAAAAATCTAACTAAAATTACAGCAACAAGATCAATAAGTATAAGAAATATGCATATTTAACATCATACTGTGATCGTCCATTACAGATAGAGATCACTAGAGATCACAACCGGGCTATTGTGTGGGATCAATAAGCCGTATTGTAATTATATGTGTGAAGACTCGTAGGGTGGACACTTATTTGACAATAGGCCGCGTAATTAAATGTGCATATTTTGACAAAGAATACCATTAAAATATTTGCAAATCATTGAAGGTATATAGGGTCATGGATAACTAATATGCTTCTGAGTTGGTGTTTAGGCGTGAATAGAAAATGGTATGGATCACTAGGAGGTTTGGAAATACAAGATGAATGTAGTTTACGCAAATTTAAGTAAATAATACTATGATCACTTATTAGCGAATATGGAAAGAAAATATTATTATAAAGAGTTGCGGTTGTATAGTAATAATAAGAAGCCGAAACAAAATATCTTATTTAATTCGGAACAACTGGATAATGCGCATGCTAGAGCAACGCTGACTAATCTGGCCACTAATCACCGGGCCGTACCGAGCCGTGTGAAGCAAAAGACAATCGAAATGGTGGTAGTGAAATTCACGCCTATATTCTTAAATAATTGACTCCATTTGTCAAGTGCATGGTTCACGGAGTACAACGCCGGGGTTTTGAATACAATGAAAGAAAACGCGAATGTAGTAAGATGTTATAGTAGATCATCAAAACGATATAAGGGGGGGGGGAGAAAGGTATGGTTCAGGGAATATCATTGAAATGAACGAACGTAAATTTGCGGTTAGTGTTCGCCAAAGCGTTAACAACGTAATTATGACCACATTGCCGTTTTATTTTTGGTCTACAGAAAATACCTCGTCATGTAACATTTCTGTATTACATACGAGTAATATGTAAATGGAGTTTATATTTAAAGTTACAAATTATTTATTAAGTACATATGATATAATTTAAATTAGTACATGAAGAATGAAATCAAATCTAATGTTTAAATTAATAAGTTTTGTCAACCACTTAAAATATGATAACTTAGCATCTGTACTATATGTGTTAATTAAGTTTATATTAAAATCTTCTGTCACTTGGCTATCTCCTCAACTAACCTAACCTAACTTTCTCACACTCCTCGACTTCATGTCACTTATCTAACCTTGTCACATTTCACCATCTCATGTCATTTAGCTATTCCCTCATCTAAGCCATGTAGTCTACTCACAGTATTTACGCAAATATACGGCGGGGGAGAGTAAAACACAGTCGAACACAAAATTCTTTGTTACTAAGAAAATTAACAGTTTCTAATTCTAATGAGAATATATTTCGAAACACTTTTAAAGAAAAGCATAATCCTAACGTGAGTACAGGCCTATTTCAAAATATTAATAAGCCTTATCGCTGTCCGTGCGTCTAATTTAGACTGATATGTATCTCCTCATCAAACCCTCCTAACTTTGTCGCTAACAGTGATGCTATTTCTCAGTAATGTTCAGAACGAAGGAGGTAGAGAGAGAGAGAGAGAGAGAAAACAAATTTCTCCTAACGACACCACAGGCCATCGTCATGCCCTAATGTTGGCGACATTGTGTATTTCGTTCCATTTGGTCGTAATGGCAAGGTTGAAAGCTACTGTAGCTAACTCTCTAGTTTAACGTTTAATTCTAATATCTTGGACATATTCATTCTTCATAGTTTTCTGCCCAAGAGCAGGTCTATCATTGCAAACCCAACATTCTACAATATTCCTTATTTTGTTCCACCCTCTTAGTTTCCATATACGATCCATGTACTGTTTTCTTAATGTTGTCTATTATTTGATATATTCTGCTGCCCCAACTTTTCTCCCGTTCACCATTCCTTCCCGTGCATTCTTCAGTAGACAGTTTCTTCTTAGTGACGCAGCTAATTTCTGTTTCCCTTACTGATCAGCAGGCTTCGAGACTTCGGACCCAATAGAGCAATTCAATGGTAAATCCGCATAACGGCGTACTGAGTATAGTGGTAAAGCGTACAGTGGGTGGGGGTAGTGTAGAATGAATGCCAAAAATACGCAAAGGAAAACGCTCTGGATTTGAAGGTTCTGGCAAATAATTTGGTTTTCATACAAACCTATTTTCAAACTATGTCTGAAACTATTACACGGTTAGAGAAGTCAGAGCAAGAGATACGGGAAGCCCTCAAATTAATTAGAAAATGACACAGAGAATTAATGAGACACCAAGTACACCGGTTACTGGACGTGTAAAACAGAAGTGGAAATCAATTTTATGTAAAAATAACGGATATGGAACATTGTGTAATATAAACAGAAAATTAGTGGACATAGAGTCACCCGAGAATAAAGGATGTCTCTTAGAGACTGCAATGATCTTAGGTTTTTTCGTTTTGCTCCTATCACGTCATGCGACGTAGGGCGCAGCTTTCTACAGTACAAACTGTGTTTGGCAGATACCGAAAAAATTTACGTTTGAGACACTGAAAATGTATCTTATAGTACATTGCAATTCGGTACTATAACTGCACTTCCTAAAGACGACCAATAGGATAAATGAAAAAATTATCATTGCTACATGCTTATTTCCACTACTAACACTGTGTATAATTAAACACAAATGCTTATAAGAGACAGGAGAATAAATGCTTTTCACATTCTTTTGACATTGTCATTGTGTAATGTATATTTACTTTCAGAATGTACATATGTGTGTTTCCCCATACTACCGTACTCTACTCTAAATATTTAGCAACGTTGTTACCTCAACACATCTCTATCTACCTGCAGCGAGTCAAAAACCTATAGTGCATGCACAGTAAACTTATTGTATCGGGTCCAAAGTCTCGAAGCCTGCTGATCAGGTTCAGCATTATTCTTTCTAATATACGTCCATTTCACACGCTGCATTTTTGTTCATATCTATATTAAAAATGCATCTCGTAATTTCTCTTAAATTAGTCGTATTGTCTATATTTCTGTCCCATATAATGCCACATTTCATTCATAGTGTTCTGCCCAAGGGTAGGTCTTTCACTGCAAACCCAGCATTCTCCAGCCTTTCCTATTTTCTGCCTTCCTCTTTGTTTCCTCATATGATCCAAATATAATGTCACACTCCACACAAAACACGTCACTGATCTCTCTCTTAGTTCTTTTTTCAGGTGTCCACTTATGATGCTCCTTTTTCAGACTATCATTTAAAAATTACAAATTTACGTAATATTTCCACATTTTATATTTTATGCATTTCACAATAATTAATTCAGTTCCTTTGTTATGTTGCGAATCAGATGAATATTCATAGCACTCTCCTTCAGCTACTATTTGAAAGACCTAATGAAGCTCGACTCTGCGTAACAAATGTGTTTGGCAGGAAATCTCTAGCTATAAGGATATGACTATACTTGGTTTAGCTTCGTGTGGTGCAAACGCTTCACGAACCTTATGAAAATTCGTAACGAGAAGTGAAAATAACTCTGTACTTATTAAAATTATGTTTTCCGAAAATTATGGATCTATGAACATTCTGCTCAGCTTATTTCATTCCCTTCATTCCTTTTTGGTCGGTTATTTAACGACGCTGTAGAAACTACTAGGATATTTAGCGTCAATGGAATTTATAATAGTGAGCTGTTATTTGGCGACATGAGGCCGAGGATTCGCCATAGATTACTTGACATTCGCCACACAGTTGGGGAAAACCTCGTAAAGGTAATAATCCCAAGTGCGGATCCAACCCACGCCCGAGCGCAGCTCCAGATCAGAAAACAAATATGCTATAGTGAGGGTCACAAAAGAACACTTCCTAAACAGCAAATATTGCCATCTTGTCAGTATTGTCAACTGTTGCCAGATATCACACGATCCTGCGTACTAAATGACTTATTTACTTCCCGTACTTATGTTGGAAGATTATTCTAAATAATTCAATAATTTGTAACATATTTTCGTAGGCAAACTATACGGGAAAGAATCAACATGTCAAGTATTTTGTTTGGCAATACGAAATTAATTGGTTTGAATAAACAATTGACTTACGAGACATAACCTAAAAACGTATTTTGTTTACCACATGAATTTATTAGTACTAACTCCTAAAACTTACCTGGCTATAGTCTTGAACTATAACCACAACACAACACATAAATATCTATTATGTATTAATATTAATACTTATATTAATTAATTATTGGTATGTTCAAATTTCACTAGCTTTCAGTAACCGGCTCAGAAATCTAGTACAATTTTAATTTCATGGAAGTCCAGTAGGCCTACCGGCAAATATTGTCGATATTTGTCTCAGCTGCCAACATACCAATTACAAAATCACTACCATTTGTAGTATTTGTCAGTATCGAAATTCGAAACGAATTTGGGAAAAGAAAATTCAACCTGCAAACTAGAAAATCACCACAATGCACTAGCATATGTAGTAATGGGGGGAAAATGGTTAGGTTTCACCCTTAGGGTATGAAGTAAGCTGACCCGGACTTATCTCTGAGCTACCCCGCTCTTCATCTTCCGCAAGAAAACCGTTATTAAAATGATTAGAGAATCATGGCCCCATGATTAAATTCAAGTAACATTAAATATTACCTTTCCATTACAAACAAAAATTAAACCTTTATTGAAACATTGCTTCATGCTTTCTTTTCCTATGAAGTTTCATATATTCTGCGCGACTTCTTGTAGACATGTATATCATTCCGTGGCGTCACACGCTTGCAGTTGTTAAGGTTACTGCATCATGCTCTCAGCACAGCAATTGCGTAAGCGCAATACAAGTGATCCCAACTCGTAAATCACAAAGAAAGGATCGAAAGGGACTGCAATTTTTCAAACTCGCATTTATCAACGCCTTCTATAGCAATATGTCCCTATTCATCTCTTACGGTTGAATCAAGCGGTTGAAAGACTGAAAAATTAGGAAAACATTACTGTATATATTTTTTGGGTTATTGATTAAAGAAATTAAATTTTATTTTGGGAATAAAATGTCATGTTTGGATATATCTTTCAATTCTTTATTAGATATAAAGTATTCCTATAAAGATCACAAATATTAAGTTATTATAGCCTCTAAAAACGGAGTTGCGTCAGGATTACACGGTAATCTGTCCGTTTCGTCTTAGTGACCTTCGAATAATATCATTCGACGTTAAAAATCGTTTGGATACACTTCAAGTTTATTACCTGTTTGTGTTCTTGACTGTAAATGAAGACCAATTTATATTTTACTTAAATTAGGCTAAAAAGACTTGAAATATATATTTTCTCATAAGTTTTAATAGACAAATATAACATTTTAAGCAAAACTGTATATAACATATTGCATAAATTTTACAATAAAATAATATGCAACAATCTCTTTGAGCATTGTGCTTCACATAATGATAAAGTAGGTACAAAATTATTTAATCCGACGCTTCTATGGTGAAAACTCTTTACAACAGAACTAGGAAAAGCTAAAGTAAATCTCTATAAAAGAATACTGACAGTTCCAGCTCCTCAATACGAGTTTGCAGAATGAATCATGAAAACTTCAAGTGATTAAGAACAGCAAACTTAAGGAGTACAAGTTAGCGTCGGGCATTACAGACGCCATGTTCGGTTCAAGTTTATCGAATATGGCGAAGCTCGATATTCACCGATTTTTACTCTGCTGAAGGAGCCTGTCGTGTTTGTTCCACCTCATTATATAAAATATTCGCTGTCCTCCACTCACTCCCTCCCTTGTTTTAACCGCTTAAGAAGTTTAGCACCTATACTGGTAGTGGTTTTTCAATGAAATAAGACTAAATTTGTAATGTCTTGGTTGCCTCTCTCATGTTCGAAGATTGGAGGACACTGTATAGTTCTCGAGAGCACAGGATGTTACATGTAATTAGTTACAATAGGAATGGGTTAGACGGGAAGAACTTCCATTTTACAATTTGATATAACATTCAATAACACAGATTACAATGGACACAACACATTTCAAGGAGTACAGAACAATAGACGACCCTAGTTCGCAAGAACCTACAAATCAAAAGGCATTAACATCCACAAGTTTAAAGAAGAAATGTGCAAACTCTTCATTTTAAGCATTTGGCTTATTTTCGGGGGTTATGCGCACATCAGCATTATTTTCATTATTATTTGTTATAAAATGTAGACGTACATACTTCAGCAACCAAGAATTACTAAATACTTTAAGGTTAGCAAAAGTGTACTGCAGTGTTTATGTCCATCCTTTTAGATTTTCATCGTTTTCTGGCCTACCGTTATTGCGCACTTAATAAAGTGATAGACTGAATATGGGCTATTCCATATGAAATCGATCAGTAAAACACCTCGCATTTTTTTAATACTCTAATTTTTCCCTATTTATACAAGGTGCTGAGGAGAGTGCATTTGCAAAAATATACTATCGAAAGTCAAACGGTTTTCGTACTATTGAGCGACAAATTTAGCGTATTTTATAAAAACAGGCCTCTTTCAGTGCTCAGAATTCTGGAACTGTTTACTGCAGAACATTGAACGGGAGCTCATTTTGAAGCTGACATTTGGTAGATTATGTTAAGAAGTAATCCTTATTTTTATTGTATACAGAGAAACAGTCTTGATAATCTGATTTTACTTACTTACTTTTAGGCTTTTTGCCCATTTGTAAAAATACAAAAAATATTGAGAAAAAACCTTGCATTATTAAGAGGGATTCGGCATTGTTTGCTTAGTGGCTCGGCAATAAGTTTCGAGGGTATTAAATAAATTATTTTCACACGCCTAGACTTGAACGGCGCAGTACCTCACGAACTGGTGAGAGATGAAGATAAGCGAGCATTGGGCGTGATTTTACTCCTGTGTTTATGAAAACTTGTGATAAAGCTAGTCCAGCAATGCGCTACTAGACGAAACATCACGTGTTTATGTCTTCTGGCCTTGGTTGCCTAGGCTAGCTCCCGCCTCACAGTCAGCTGGTTAGTTCACGCGCGTACTATTTATTGTTTATTTGATATTTTCAATACTTTCTTATCAACGGTGCACCAGTAACATATATGTGTTTATTTGTACTTTCAATGCGGAATCTAACCACATATTTAAAAAAATATATTTTCGTGGGCAAAGGTGTCTTAATGAAGAAAAATCTAAATTTCTCCATTTCCATAAAAAGTAAGAAAAACTGTTTGCATGTCAATATAAACTTTAACTTCTCAGCATCAAAATAAACCATGATTTTGATCACTGGGTGAAAGGGTTTCGGAGCCACTACAGTTTAAAGTTGCTAATTTTATGAAAATATGATAAATTTTAATATTTTTAATTTAAACACTATGAAGTTCTGATGCCTCAAACTTTGCACAAAACATTGTATCACAGTTGTCAACGGACAGAAAAAGTTTCATTGTATTTAAAAATTGCAAGGTAAATTTTCTCTATATTTCGGTCGATTTGAGATGGAATAGCCCATATGCTCTTAGACTTCAATATGCACTGACAAGTGGAAAAAAAGCTACGATACGCTTCACTATGACGGTCTGAAATCTAATCTACCATATTATACTTCGTGGAAGGAACGATTACCGAAAGGCAATGGCGGCGTTACTTTTTTGTTTTGACATGTGTATGTAGGCACGCCGAGGGAGCGAGAAATACGGAGCGATAGATGTACTGCCTCTTCCAGGAAAATGAACAGATGAAGACATCGCCTGTGGAAATAAAGAGCGTAACAAGAGAACAATCCGAAACGAATTAAACGCGCGACATATGTTTACGAATAAAATAATGACAACCTGCGAGGGGAACGCTCCATCACTACATATTATATTAAATGCACTTCGAACAACACACGTATTCACATGCAGTGGAACTGAATAAAACAGTAATGTAAGTATCATAATGCAAGAGTGATTCTATCGATGTCGTTTCTCTTCCGAATGTACTCTTGAATACTATTCAAGCTATCTCGTGACCTTTCCTATCGCCCGCTCTTCCTTATAGCATTGTTTCGGTCGCATTCCTGCCGTCGGTATTCCGTGCTTGCGAGACCTATAAAGTGGATTGCATTAAAGAGAACAATGTAGTCTCAAACTTAACATTCCAGATGACCATTAGAATTTGCCATGTAAGTAAAATGAAATCCATCTAAGAAAACTGTTCAGTGCTCTCATGTGAATTACTGGATTTATACATAGCTTAGACCAGCGTTTTCAGACAGAGACTAAACGGAGCGGAGCGGTCCACTAGACTGGTTGCGTGCTCCGGTGTTTCCACAGACATAAGCAAGTTCAAGCTCCGATCTAGCTCCACAACTGGTTTTGGAGCTTACAACTCTGACACTACTGGCTTAGACGCTTATTTCCGAAAGGCTTTGACTTGAATATGCCACGTGAAATTCAAATAGAAATTTCGGTGAACGAAGATTGCGTTGGTTCAAGTTTCATCTGCGTATTCCCGTTTCGTGTATCATTGTACAATTTCTCCATAACACATAAAAATTCATAACACTGTAGTTAACAGAGGGAAACACGAAAATGAAATGGAATACTTAAGACAACGTCCCATAAAGGAAGTAACCTTAAGGATCCCTTAAGTTAGTGTAGAAGATTAATTTTCAGGTATGCTTCAAAGAGTGAGATATCATAAGACACATTTGGCACAAAATCTTATTTGTCTAGGCTACTTGGTTGAGCCAGTACAGAAAGCTTCATTCTGTTTATTATGTTTTGTAATGTTGTTATGTTAAGTGTTGTGACTAATTTTCTTCCGTAATCAATTAGGCTAGGTACTATTAGTTTTCTTCATTTTTTCTTTTTTTATTTGTTCGTTTGTTCTTTTCTTACAGAGGGCAGCACCGTACACTATAAAAGATTCTAAGGAAGACGCGCACAGCGATAAGTATAGTCCCTTTATATTAGTAAAACCATCGCGTCTCTAATACTTTGACTCTGTACATCTGTATTCCAACGCAGTGTAAATTTCATAACCAATGTCATAGAACATAATATGAAAATAAGAATTCTCATAAGTTTAAATGTGATGAATTTAGTTGTGTTAATGTTTTTATATCTCATTTTATATTCAAATAAATTTTGTATAAACATATGAGAACAAATGTTACTACTTACTAAACTGACGTGTAAGTTCATAATACTATGTGATCTACTATAATGTGCTACTGATAATAATTTAAGGGCATTCCTGTTCTATAATTTGTAAATTATATATTTATGTAAACTTAAAATAAATATAGCAAATTTAATAAGAATTTTTATTTTAAAGCTTATATTGAAAATCATAGAAACAGTGATAACCTATAAAATAAGTCAAAATGCCTGTCATGTTTGCATATTTTATTTAACGCCGTTTTCTAACTGTGGAAACTATTCAGAGGCAATGAGATAAAATAGCAATATTGAAGTAATTTTAGCATAGAATAGCAGATGAAACCCAAGTATTCTGAAGAGACCTGTTTTCACAGCCACATCAGCCAATACTAACTGAAATAAATGTGTGCAGAAGCTGTCCACTGTCATAATACCAGTCAGCGAAGTTCCTTAAAAGCAGAGACCGAACTTATCCCATATATGGTTTTATCAAAGTTTCTCAGAATCACGAATATTTAAGCATTCACAATTTTTAGGATCAGAAGATATATTTGGCAACAAATCAAATTTGTGCCCTATTTACCTGAATAATTCGGAAATGTTCATTTCTAGATTGTCACTAAAATTAAGGTGTAAATGGGTGGGATGGAATGAGGTATATATTGTTTAACTAGCAATATTAACAGGATTGTCTTCAGTATATTCATGGGATGGAAGATGGAATATTTCTAAATTGGCCATAAAATACCATCCTCATGGAAGACGAGAATTTGGTCCCTAAAAACAAAACAGCGTAAATAACATAGTTTTGAAAATTTTAGTTTTCCAAGGACAGGACTAATTGCGGTCTTAAAACCTTCTATCTACAGGATGTTAAAAAAAAAGTATCCAATATTTTAGGAGGTGCCAGTATGCATCAAAACAAGAAAAAAAGTATAATAAACGTGGGTCTTAAAACGCATACTTTCTTAGATCTGTACACTTGTTCATAGGAGGTGCTCAATGTGACGTCCATTCATGGCAATGCATTCCTCTGCCCTTCGGCGTAAGCAATCACGCACTCTTTGAAATTGACCTGGTTGTTCTTGATAACCAAAAGTGTTGGGGATTTAAATTTGAGGAACGAGCAGGCCAAGATGTGGGGCCTCCCCAATCAATCCAGCGGTCCAGAAATGTCAGCGTCAGGTGTTCACGTTCATTGCGGAAAAATATCCTAGTGTGCCATCATGCATGAACCACATCTGTAGTCTTTGCTGACATGGTACATACTCCAGCAAGGTAGGCAATACATTAATTAGAAAGTTCTGATAACGAGCCCCAGTTAATCTCTGTGGTAGCACGTATGGCCCTATTAATCTATCACCAAGAACGCCTGCCCACGTTGATTGAGAATCGGTGCTGATGCCTTGTTTCTTCAAGTGCATGAGAATTTTCATCAGCCCACACATGCTGATTACGAAAATTCACAACACCATCTCTGCTGAACCATGCTCATATACGCAATCAAACTGGTCTTTTCAGTATTCCTTGCGACGTATCAGTATTTCATGCCAGAGGAGTCAACTACGGTATGATTATCTGGTAGTCTGCTATATTGTATAGCAGAAAAATGCATTGCCATAAATGGACGTCACATTGAGCACCTCCTATGAACAAGTATTCAGATCTCAGAAAGCAGGCTATGTGTTTTAAGACCCTTGTTTATTAGACTCTTTTTCTTGTTTTGATGCATACTATCACCTCCTAAAATATTGGATACCTTTTTAACACCCTATATAGTATGTGCATGATGATAATGATGATGATTATGTTCAAATGTAAAGCATTAAGGGCCTGTATGCAAATCGGTGGTCATATTAACTACAACCAAAAGTGTAGTTATTAAAAGTTTTTTAGTGTTCACAGATGTGTTTTTTTTTATTTTAAAACTATTTTTTTTATTCCTGTGCATTTATTTACAAGATATTTGCCATGTCTAGAGATAACTCGTCTAAATTTGGTCATGTAAGAGAGATTTCTTTTGAATTAGACAAGGATATAATTATTAAACTTAACTGCTGGCCAAATGCTTTCATGTAAAATGCGAAATATATGTGGCAAAGATTTAAATGTTCACCACTCAGTTACTCGAGTATGAAAAGCACGTTCTAGTTATACAAAATATCAGTGAAATTAAATATTCTCAGCTGTCACTCACTTAAATAGCATCCACGAATACAGATTACTTAACTAAAGATTTTAAACAATCGTTCTTTTATTAATTTAAAATCAAGCTTTTATATTTTGTCAATATATATGTAACTCTGAAGTCCATTATTTTGCTAATATTTGGCAATACGAATAGGACCCTGTTAGTAAGTTTCTAACCAATGAACTATTAGCTGGAAGTTATCTGAATCTGAATATCCTATCCATTTTCCGACACTCATGATGCTCTCCTGCAAATATTAGGATAACACTTCATCATCAGCTCTGAGATATGTGCGTTTAGCCTGTTTCATTGTCGTTATTTATGTTTCCCATTGTAATTGATCTTATCATCACTTATCTTTTCCGGTTCCTAATATAACATATTCTACTGTATCTTTAAACTAACATGACGCCATTTTCCGTTTTGTTTAAATGTTACAACCATTATTGATGCTGCCCTCAGTTTCTTGTTACTGTATGTTCGTGGATTCTTTCCCTTGTTTTCGTTTTTCCTGTAATCTCTCACAATCAGTTCAGCTATAAGGTAACGTACCCAAATAAGAGACAGGACCCTAATAAGAGATACCTTGTTAACTTCTCCGGTATAATTTGCCATCCCTCGACAACTGTGGTAAATCAATGTTTGTGCTTCTAAGACATCGTTATTTGTCTAACCACAGTTGAAAGTAAGCAACGAAGCTGAGAGCAAGAAAAGTAATTTTTCATAGTTTGAACTTTTTACTGGGTTTTTTTGAGGAAGAGAACAGCAGGTAATGCAAGCTACAACAAATTTATTATTAATTTTATAAAATTGCTAGAAAAATGTTGCATATAATAAGGTAGATTGCTAATAAGGAAGATAATAACTTATGACCTTGGGTAGCTATTACATTTTTATTTACTCCGTTCCCTATCAAGAGATAGTATCTCTTATTTAGAACCCTTATTGTGTTGCTCACCTTTGAGAGTTTACGAAAAGCGTTAATGCTTCTGGTCGTGTCAGTTTGTCTGTCAGCAACTACATAAGAACCAATGAAAGATTAATTGAACTATTAATTAAAATTAATTATGAATTAGGTCAATCATTAATTATCCATTGTCCTCAATTATTCATTACAAAAATTACTAATTTAAATGATTAAGTTATCATTATTAATGACTAAAATTAATTATTCATTGAGATGACAATATCAATAGCTAAAGTCAATTAAAATCAGCTAGTCCGACAATATTTATCTTACTTAAAGATCATAACATAAGTGCTTAATTCGTAAAATATTCTCTATACATTTCAAATAAAAATCTTGAGTAATTATTAAAACTATTAAATTTAATTGCGATTCCTGATTTCGAAAATTTCGTTGGACCTGTGTAAATATCGCCACTACAGCCAGTGCCAGCGTTTGTGGCGCGTGTTCTTGAGTAAAAAGCCAGTCAGTGAGCACTTGTTGCCAGTGTAGCTGAAAATGGTAACACCCAACAACACGTCACGTAAGCAATCTGCCAATCACAGTTATCAGTCTTGTTGCCCACTGACTGCGTCAAAGGCAAGACACTCGCACTTTGCGTTTCTGAGATGTGTCCTTGAGTACACTGACCAGTCCACTGACTGGTCAGTGTACTCACGAATCTGTGGCATCTGTTGCCACTTCGGCTGAGAGTGGTACCACCTCCTAAACAGATGTGACGCAATCAATCTACGAATCACAGTTGTCAGCTTTAATGCCCACGGATTATGGCAAAGATAAGTTACTCGCTCTCAACGTTCCCATTACTTATTTCACGCGCCAGAAACGGTTACTTTTGGTTATATCACAGTTAGGCCTACAGAAGCAGCAGCAACAGTAGCAGCAGCAACAACCACCACCTCAAGAGCCGTAAGCTTCAACCAGTGGGTAGTCGCAAGTAAAGTCATCCTTTTCAAAACATCAGTATTTCCCAGTTTTATTATTTTTTTTTATAATTTAAAGTAATAATAAAAACTGACTAAACTTTGTTTTGTCAATTCTAAAAATAGACGAAATGCTGTATGTATTCCACTCATTCAGATTAAAAAGTCTATTCCCATCCTCATTTATAAGCAGTTAAAAAAAAGTGTCTCTTATTTGGGTACTTTACCTTATACTTCAAAGAATGTATTTCGAGAGTTTGTATTACCAACTTGTTCCGTCATTTTCCATAACACTGCACCATAATTAATAACATGAACCTCCATTGAACTATAATCTTACTTTACAAATGTAATTATCTTCTTCATCACTTATGGTTATTGCAATGTCAGTTATTAAAAATCCTGACTTGTTCAATTAATGTAAATTCAATAATTATTTCCATCGACTATCAGTCTTAATTTCATTAATAGTAAAGGAAATGTTCCATAAAAATATCAACCAGATATTATATTGCCAACTTTATAACCTTAATAACCATACTTCACTGAAAGTGAGAAATAACTACAGTGGAAGCATTGTTAAATGAATCTCCCATAAACCAAGTACAAGCGTAATTAGAACCATCCGGAATCTTAGTAATAAATCTTCAGAACAATAGTGTACAGTAGGTACGAATATCCACACTAACCTACTCCGGTACCTTGCACCACAATAGGGACATGCACTTTCAAATCTATCACCGTATTCTCACAATTGTAGATCTTAAAATACGTAATTAACACTGTCACCTACTGTATTGATTACTTCATCTCCTATTGTTCATAGCAGTTTTAAAGGGAATTATTAAATTAGAGAAGCGACTGCAATATTGTTAAAATTTTAAATGTTTTGTTTCTAAAGACTCAGTACTCCAAATGGTTAGGAGTTACTATATGCAGCTGGAATTACAAACAAAACATTACAAAGACTGACGAACACTACTGACGCAGCAGAATGAGCCACGGCAACGAAATGGACCTGGGGGGACATGTGGCGAGACTACACCAGACAAGATGGACCCATGCAGTCACGATGTGGGACCCCTACGTCGGAAGGAGAGGACAGGGAAGACCACGGCTCAGATGGGCTGACATGTTTGTCAAAGAGACGGGGACAGCAAAGAACACAGTTTTGTGGAAATAACTAGGAAAGGTCATTGTAAATAGATAATATAATCAGTGTTATGATACTGTAAATGGTAAAGTCAGTATTTGTGAAAGTGTGAGATAAATTTTATAATTAGTAAAGTCAGTGTTGTGAAAGTGTTAAACAGTGTAAATAGTAATCAACAGTGTTTGTCAAAGTGCTGGTGTTAGTATTATGCGGACAGTGCATAAAATGAACAAAGAACAGAGTGCTGAGACTAATTAAAGTTTAACAAAATTAGTAACCATGTCACGACGGTAGACTATGTACGACAAGCTCGCCTAGATTGGCTCACCAAGCGAGTGAGTACACTTGAGCCATCCCTGCCGAGGTTCTAACCCCATCACAGGAGGCCTGTGCCCAGCATGAGATATCACGGCTAGCATTCATTCATTCATTCATTCATACATTCATTCATTCATTCATTCATTCATTCATTCATTCATTCATTCATTCATATGAAGCTGTAGCCCTGTTATCACTTGTAATTCGACATCAACGAAAACCATATTAACAACAGAATTTAAAGTTACACTTGCAAGAAATTGCATAAAAATCACTTCATAGCCATACTTATAATACATATTGAACTATTTTGCATATAAAAATGCTTTTAAATTGTGTACATAATGAATATAAAAAGGTACAGGTATCCCCTTTGTACACCGAGTCTGTGGCTTGGCGTTAGCTCGATAGTCTTCAGGAGGCCCGCGTTCGATATCCTGCTAGGTTGTGATGTAATTAGTGATAGAAAAGCCAGACGTCGCACAAAGCATTTTTCGGGGTGCTCCCGTTACCCTATTTTATTCCACCAACACACTCCACTTTCCCTTCATTTGATCTGTCATCTGAGATAATTAAAAACAGACTTGCGGCAGATTTCACCAAACATATTTAACTGTAATTGTCACTTAAAATCTTATTAACCCTAGAATGCATAACATGGGTCCAATGGACCCGGCGGAATATTTAATAATTATTATCTAAATTTCTAATTCACAGTGTGACTCTACCCACTAGGTATGCTACTCTTGTTACTTCCTTTACACACCTATAGTACATTTGGTATTTTATTCTTTTATTTTACATATGTTTTTTATTCGTGTTCATATATACTACACTTTTACATAACATGGGTCCAATAGACCCATTGCTTAAATTGTTTTATTATCATAAGAATTATTGTAGTCTGCTATCTAAACAGATTCCTATGAACTACTAGAACATATTTTCATAAGTTGGCAAGATTTATACAGCTGAAAAGTGAAATTTTGGACGACAATGAGGAATAAATATCTCCAGCAATTGATGACAATACTCCGGATGAACATGAATTTTCTTCTGCAGAAGTGGATAGTGATGGTGTGAGAAAGAAGATGAAATCTCGATAACTATTTCATACCAGTCGACAATAAAAACACATAGAGGAGAATATATTGCTTCTAGTGGGATGAAATGGAGGACAGAAACCCGTGCTCGGAGTAAACCTCCTGTCCACAACATTGTAAGATTTGTATCAGGTCCTTCAAGGGATATAGGAACTGCTACTCTCAGAGGTGCCTGGGATTTATTTATCCCACAGAATATTTTGGATGACATTGTGAGATGTATCAACTTAGAAGGAAGAAGGTTTTATCTACTAAAGAAAATAAAATGGCAAGAAGTATCAATAGATGAAACGGTTGCTTTTCTTGAAATTTTGTTGCATATGAGAGCAGACATATCTTTGGATGTTCCAATAAAAGAATTTCTTCTTGGTAAATTTTCCAACTTATTTTATAGAGCTACAATGTCTGTGAATCATTTTGAAGCTATGAGAAGATTTTTAAGGTTCAATGATAAGAGAACACCGAAGGTTAGATTACAAACAGATAAACTTGTTCTTATTTCTTATGTGTGGAAAATATTTACGGAACAGTGCAGAAAAGCAATGGTCCCACAAACAAATGTCACAATATATGAATAACTGGTTTCGTTTAGAGGCCGTTGTAGTTTTGTACAATACATGCCAAAGAAGCCAGCGAAATACGATATCAAAATTATGTGGATGTGTGAAGAAGAAACTGGTTATGCTGTTCACGGGATTGTATATTCAGGGGAAAAATCGGAGAACAGCCACAGAAGGATTTGGCTCTCAATATTGTGAAGTTTCTAAATCGCTCTGTACTTGGTACAGCCCGAAATATCACCATGGACAATTATTGTATAAGTGTACCTTTGGCGCAATATATGTTGGAAAAGAAAGTGACAATTGTGGGATCAATTAGGCAAAAGCAAGAGAAGCATTCGAAAAGAAATGAAATCCAATGCAAAATCGACCAATGAATAAAAGTGTATTTGTATTTCACAAGGACATGACAATAATTAGTTTTTGCCCAAAGAAAAACAAATGCGGTATTCTGCTAAATACTATGATAATGCTGTTCACGAACATCACCCAAAAAGAAACCTGAGATTGTAAAATTCTACAGTTGCACTAAGGGTGGTGTTGATGTATGGATCAGAAAGTACACAATTATACTTGTAAAATGGAAACCAAACACTGGCCCATGGAGCTTTGATGTAACATTTTGGACGTTACTGCTCTAAATGCATTCATTCTGTATTGTATCCAGCATCCCAGGTACCATAAAGGACTTTTACCCAAGTGGAGACTATTCATCAAAGATATGTCAATGAAAATGGTCCAACTATACGTGATTAGAGGATCGTTCAATCTCCGTCTGCATAAGTCGATTTATGTGGTCATGGAAAAGTTCATCACTAATCTAAGTAGTAGTGTGCAAAGTAACAACAGTAGTGGCAACCATAAAAACAAGAAGAGAAGTTTCCTATGTCCTACAGCGACAGAGAGAAATACCAAATCTATCTGCTACAAGTGTACAAATAATCTTTGTCAGGAGCATAGTACAGTCGTGTGCAATAAGTGTAAAGAATGATAAGATATACCTGTACTTGTGTGGTTATTCCTTACCGTTGCTTTTTCTTCTTCTTCTTCTTCTTCTTCTTCTTCTTCTTCTTCTTCTACCTCGTGGATACATTACATTATTATCTTATATAAATAAATACACTGCCGAGCAAAAAAAAAAAAAAACACAACACTTGAATAAATTTGAAATATCAATCTGTAATACAATTTATAACATTTCTGTGTGCTTCTATGGACCTGTTTGTATTAGGCAAGTGTTAATTCATGTTTTGGGAAGATAAGTATACCCATTGGGTCGTTTGTGACACCCTCTTGGCCACTTTCTGTCCGGTACTGTATATTTATTGCTGTGCCATTAAAATTTACAACCCTAAACCCAAGCAGCTAAAACAAAGTTACAACACTATAGTTTTCTTTTTTTGGTTATAAAGGACTTCTGTGATATTGAACTCAGTTTTCAACAACATGTAAGGAAGTTAAGATGACGTTAAGCCCCATGAACGCCGCTAGAGCAGTCGCGTTGGTAGAGGATGACCGCAGTTTACGTTATGTGGCTCAGGTGTTGCATACAACTCCGTCGACTGTTTCAAGTACAGTGCAAAGGTACAAGGAACTTGCTTCATATTCTCGAAGACCGAGATATGGTAGGAAAAGGTCAACTTCTTGCTATATATGACCAGTTCTTGCGCCTTCAAGTGCTGCGTAACCGCCACACCACTGCAGTCAAAGCCAGGAATCGACTAGACTAAGTGCGAGATGTGAATGTCAGTGAGTGGACTGTGAGGAGGAGGTTACATGATGCTGGCCTGATATACAGAAGAACTGCCCTTGGCTTAGAACTTACAAGACAACATCGTCAAGCTCGCTTACAATTTTCAAGGGAACATCAGAAATGGGCTGACAAACAGTGGGGAACAGTTCTGTCCTCAGATGAGTCCCGATTCTGCCTCAGATCCTCAGATGGAAGAGAAAGTGTGTGGAGGACTGGAGAAAGGTATTCTTCATACAACGTTTCATCAAGGACAGCATTTCAGGGCGGTTCAGTGATGGTGTGGACAGACGTCAGTTTGACTGCACGAACGAATCTTGTTTTGTGGAAGATGGGTTTCTTACTGCCCATCGCTACATTGAAGAAATTCTTGGGCAACATGTTCTTCCTTTTGCATCACTTATTGGTGACAATTACGTGCTCATGCAGGACAATACACGTCCTCGTGTGGCGCGATACGTCCTCCAGTATCTCAATGAAGTAGGGATCCAACTCATGCAATGGCCGTCACGTAGTCCGGATCTTAACCCAATTGATCATCTGTGGGACATTTTAGGAAGGAATGTCCGTCAACATGCTCCAGATACTCTTCAAGAGCTACGGAGCCATGTATGCGACACCTGAGCCACATAACGTAAGCTGCGGTCATCTTTTTCCAATATGACTACTCTAGCGGCATTCTCGGGGGTTAACGGTATCTTAACTCTCTTAAATGTTGTTTAAAATTGAGTTCAATATCACAGGCTTCCGTTATAACCAAAAAAAAGAAAACTATAGTGTTGTAACTTTGTTTTAGCTGCTTGGGTTTAGGGTTGTAAATTTTAATGGCACAGCAATAAATATTCTGTACCGGACAGGAAGTGGCAAAGAGGGTGTCACAAACGACCCAATGGGTATACTTTTCTTCCCAAAACATGAATTAACACTTGCCTAACACAAACAGGTCCATAGAAGCACACAGAAATGTTATAATTTGTATTACGTATTGATATTTCAAATTTATTCAAGTGTTGCGTTTTTTTTGCTCGGCAGTGTATATGTGTTTGTGTTGTCGTGGTTTAAGGCATCCTGCCTGGAACTCGCGTTATGGAATGCGCGCTGTTTCGATTCCTCATGGAGGAAGAAATTTTCTCATGAAATTTCGGCCATTGTATGGGACCGGTGCCCACCCATCATCGTGATGCACTTGAAGAGCTACGATAGGTAACGAAATCCGGTGACGCAAACCACCTATAACGACTGGGGGGGCTCATCGTGCTAACCAGACGATACCTCCATTCTGGTTGGATGACCGTCCACCTCTGCTTCGGCATGTGGCCGTGAGGCCAGCAGCCGGCTAGAGGTCTTGGCCCTTCGTAGGCTGTAGCGCCACGGATTATTTATTATTATCGTTATTATTATTATCATTATTATTATTATTATTATTATTATTATTATTATTATTATTATGATTATGTGTTTCTGTTGTTATAAGAAGAATTTATTTTCACTCGCTACTTAGTTATCAAACTATACTATTTTCTTTGCCCAAAGAAAAATATTGGGAACCTACATTATTATCTTGTAGAAATAAATGAATATAATTATATATTTGTATATTCACATGTAAGTTATTTATAAAATTTTATATTATTTTCCACAATTAAAACTACTAAATTCAAATTAAATTAAATGATTGATTAATATAATTACATCTTTATGTGTAATTCCTCATTAAATAGCATACGGGTCCAATGGACCCATGTTATGTAAATGTGTAGGAAAAGTAGCTCATGCAGCCTAGGGTTAATTGACACTTAAAGGGACAATGCATTTCACCAACTAAAATTGAGCTTTAAGCTCTCATTAAACTACAATTAAGTTAATTGGTCAATATTTGGCCATTTAAATAATTAATCCTGCATTAACGACAATAATTTTCATCATGGCGAGGAGAATGATGGACTTGATATTTGAAAATGGTGATTTCTTTCCAAGGCGGGCGAGGATAATTTCCGAAACAGAAGATTATTTTAATGCAAAAGACGAAAAAGATTTAAAATGCAGTTCGGGCTAAGCAAAATATAAGCATTGTATATTTTCAATAGGTTAAAAGGTGATTAGAATTTCCAATTGATAGTTAAGTACTCGATAATATTATTTAAAATGTACATTTATTGAAGAATCTTTTGAGCACTCTTCGGTTGCCTAAAATACGGTAATTAAAGTAATATGAATAACAAATTATCATGTAGGCTTAATATTACGTTTGAAGGCACTGTTATAGAGCGCAAATCCATAAGTCTTTCAATTTTGCGTGTTGCGTGATATTTTCTTGTACCTATTTTAATATTATCACGTTTTGTTTTCAATATTGCTGAATACATTGGGATGAGGGTTTTTTTGCATTGAAATCTATTATTTCCAATCTATATTCTTTTCTTCTAAATTCTGCCCATCCTTCTTTTGTTTTCGATCACTTTAATATGTTTTGTGCGAGATCGTACGTATTTGCTTGCTTTCCGCACAAAACCAATACGCGGTAAGTGTGAAATACCACATTCAGTATTCCCAACGTAACACACATAACAATTTCCCTCTTCTTATCGCTTAAGCGCCATATTCATTTTACTGCTTTAGGCTTTTAACATATTATTTTTAGAGACGTTTAACATAGTAATAATTATAAATTGGAAACTTACCACTGCAATTTCACCTAAATTGCACTGTTAATTATTGTTTTTAAATATTTGCAAAAATTAAGTAAACTCTACAACACCACAAAAGTTACTGCATTTGTAATGCAAGTAACATTAAAGAAGCCGTGAAAAAATCAACAAGATTCCAGATGCCGATGTTATTACTGCAATATGTTATATAAATAATATTGTTAAAATATTAAAATGAAAAATAAATCATTACATAACCTCACCGTTCGTTTTAAGTTCGCATTTATAGACTGGGGGGAAAAAAAGACAGACGTATATCACGGCCTGCTGGAATATATTAAACACAGAAAACATTTTATAGCAACAATGTTGAAGATAGATCTTTTTGTTTTTAAAAGTTGCCGTCATTGAACAGAAACCAAGATGGAGATTTCATTGCAATTAATTAGAAATTAATCTTTCAGGTATGTAATAAACGATCTTCGCACAAAATAATGTACGACACACGAGCGGTATGTTTGCTTTCATGTTCGAGGAAAAGATTGAAAAACCGAAACGTAGTTGAGCTCTTGTAACGTATATGACTATTGAAGTTACCTTTGTTTATGTCGTCATTTTATTGTCGTAATATAACAAATGAACTTGCTATAAAAGTTACTACTTATATTAACAAGGCACATGGTATTCGAAATTACTATTTTACCACAGTCTAGTATGTACAGTCACGAAGCTTGATTTGTGAGGGTACTAGGAACAATAGACTGTGCCGGTACTATTTCGCATTGTCTGTGATGAGGCGATAGTAGCGATCCTAATGGTTAGCAACTACTTATGAATGTAAATTCCCTACGTATTCAGCTTCGTGACTGTGATTTTACTATGATTTCGAAGGCCGTGATGACTTAATTAGAAATTAAATGAATTGACTATTTTAAACGTGTATTAGTTTGGTGAAATGCAAACGAATATGATTTAACTTCCACATTTAAGTTAAATTATAATTATTTAATTGTGGATTAGTAACATGTTGGTGAAATTGGCCCTTAGTGTTGTGTTAGGGGTAGTACTGATTCCCGATGCTGATCGGCTTCGGTCGCCGGGTCTCGAAGCTTATCAGGTACTCGTATAGGAATGGGAACTGGCTCCGTCGGAATGTTGCAACTAGCGACCGCGTAACTGGCTACCAACCCAATTTTGTGCTGATGGCGACTGACCTTATAGATGGGATCTACTTTGCACCAAAAACAGTTCTCTGCCCTTATGCAGGGTTCAGACTCTACGATCAATTAGGCCTAACATTTTCGTTTTACTAGTATTTCTCTCTGGTCCCTACGATTAGCATTGATACGATACTTCAATTGCCTTGAATTTGTCGCACAGGAAGGTAAATTATGTATTAGGTTTCTTGACACATATGCGATGAGTTTATTTTCAGGTTCCAGTCTTTAGAATAGTTAGGCCTACTAGTTCTGTGTTTCTTCCTACTTACATTGCAGGTGTGCACCTGGCAGATTGGATTATTTAACAATTGCGAAACGATGTAATCTAAGTAAGTAGACTAGTGATTTACTGATTTCTGGGAGCAACAGCTATAGCGTAATCATCAGCCAACCTTCAGTGATATGTTGGGGTGTAAGAAGTGATGATATTGCACACATCCTGCATACAAGTTTAAGTGTATAATGTCTTTTATGTATCTTACATCACAATGCCAGACTCAAACGGAAATTTGCAACCTGATGTTTGACTGAGAGCAATACATTGATCAACGCGTTACATGATGAAACATGAAGTCCATTTTCATAATATTTGGAGAACAATCAGTACACTAATGCTTAATTAAAGAATACAATTTCTGGGACGTCGTTAATTGTTTGTCAGGTAGAAATGCAAATAACACAGGGAGAGCGTTCGTGTGTTCATATGAACGTCAAATGTTTAAAATATGAATCACGTACAGTTTCCATAGATAAGAATGAGACGATTGAATATTCTTGTCTCAGATGTAAGACACTGCGCATGATCGGAGACTAGAGCACTGATACACAAGATAACGAATATTGAGTTACTTAAATTCAGGCTATTTGGTTTGTTACTAGCATCGTTCCGAAATTCACTTCAAAAACTGCAAAAAAAAACATGGAAATATGATGTAAATAATAGATAAATATATACATAAATCGTGTAGTTAAATCGACATTGGACCTTCATGACTAGATCGACACTCCTCACAGAAAGGAAACCTTTCGTGTCGCTCCAATAGCTCAGATGCTAAGATTTCTGCGTGCTGTGTAGAAGAGTGCGACACACAACGATTTTTTTTTTTGTTCAAATAATGTTGAAATAGAATTTTACAAAGTTCTGAGATGAAGTGTTAATGATCGCAAACAATATAAAATTACTAATTATAATATTATAAACGTTAATCTAATGAATGCATTTATACAATATATATTAAAAATTAACAATTGGAATAAAATTAAAAAAATATTCCTAAGCCACACAAACTTTTCCAAAGGTTTGGAGTCCTAAGGCCTATGCCATTTGTTGTTCAGTAATTATTACAATATTTTATTATCAGCTTTCCCATATGTGTAAGAAAAGCACTCGCACAAAACAATTTTTGTTAAAAGTGTGGCTTTCGACTATTACATTCTTACCCCTTCAGTTGACTTTAACTATTTTATCTACGTGTTTGCAATAGTGTTTAATTTAATGTCCATTCAATTTTATTCATGTTATGATTGAATTAAAAAGCACTGTTGCAGTTATTGACAGATTAGATATGTTAATACTAATTATTAAATGCATCTGTTAAATAACGAATTGCAGTCTCTTTTGCAAAATCTTGAATGTTTAAGTTGTCAATAATATTTACGTACTATATACTATAAGGCATTAAAAAAACAGGAGACATTTCGGTTACACAATGGAACCGACACGCTACTGTACTCGTATGAGCTACCGGGACAAGACAGTGACATTAGCAGCGGTCCAGAATTTAGATCCCACACCAGGCATTTGCCATTCGTTACAGAGAAGCAATGATATTTTGTGACCCGAGCTGTATTGTGAAATCATGACCTTAAGTGATGTCTTCTTCGTGATATGATAACTTACACTCAAATTACGAACCAGTTCCGTCAGGGCTAAGGTATGATGGCCCACCTGTCAGAATTGGATTCATGAATACCACCCAGGTCAGTTGCCTGACTTTCCTACTGTATAGGGCACATAAGGGCCAATGTAAGCAGGATCCGTCCCAAGTACGATCCTCAGAATGACAAGTCAAAGCTAGCCAAATCTCCTTCACACGTCATGAAGGCGCATGGCATCATGAAGATAGATTTGTGCTACCATGATCTAGACCAGTGATGCCAAAGCAAGCGCATTTTTCTGACCTTGACGTCGTGCGCGGGAATTAAGCGCTAGGTATGCTAGGAGGAATAAGCAGCCTGTTGGATTAAGAAAACAGTGGTGCACAAACTTCAAACGGAAAGTGAAATTTTATGTCGTTATTTTTATATGACTTCTTTGTGTTTGTTATTTTCTATATTGTCTGTAAAACAGAAGTACTAACACCTATTTCTTAGCCTAATATTGAAGTTGTGTTTTAAACGTTAATAACGTAATAAAGAGTAAAGAAGGAATATTAACACAAATTCCATAATAACTTCAACTATACTGTACTAAATGAATTAAACACATCATTCATAAAGAAAGTGTTATCCCAAAGAAAGGCACTGAATATAACATGTTAAGTTGAAATTGATATTGATGGTATCTTTAGCCTTATAAAAGTAATCAAATCAATATTATAGTACAAAGCAAAGTTGTCTAGGTATATGTTTTAACTGTAACTAATATTACATAATAAAACTCTTATCGCATTATGCTTTTAGATGATATTGGTGCGCAACTTTCTGTTATCAGAATATTAAATTATCTCGAAATCTGCTGAAGCTATAGAGCTGACGTTTTACCAACATATAGGTACATAGTTTTTGTTTGTGATGTAACAGTATTTGCTTTGTTAATTCATTTCCTTACAAACATTTTTCATGCAAATATTTTCAAACATTTTAATACACTATCTTCATTAATACGTATTTACGATATATTATACAGTATTTACGAAAACATTATTTTAGTATTTGTAAGGCTACTAAACAAACATATCTGAAAATTTCACTTTTCTGTAAAAAAGTTGAGAAAATATTCCTTTTTAGTAAAAAAACAAACTCGTGAAAAATGAACATTAAAATTAAAACTTACATTCTTATAATGCACTTATACTTCTCAGACAAATCTAAAAATTAACACGGATACAGTTTCAATAAGTTCTCTTTCCTTTATCCATTGAATCAGTGCTGGCCATCCCTGTATATAGCTCGACCAAGCGACATATACCTCTTTCGTCTGTCTCTTTCCTCTCCAGGGCTCTAACGGGCGCTTCTGCTCCTATGGGCATCAGTTAACATCACTGATGTAGACTCTAGAATGAGATGATATTGTCATCACGTTCCGATTGCTTTTTAACCCCGGGAATGACTACTCAATTTGACAGAAAGCTGAGTGGACGCCGCTCCATGGCTTTTCTAGTAGTTTGGCAAGAAATTTCCGCTTTCACCCGGAATTGAATCCGGAAGCCTCCACTTTGTAATAATTTGCTCTATCGAATGGGCTACCCAGATGTCACTTGTTAAATATAACGCATTTATTTAATTCAAGAGGGTTTACAGTTCTTTGCTTTCTATTATCATTCCAGAATAAAATTTTATGAGCCTATAATTCTCACAGAGTACAAGTTTTTCAGACTAAATACTTACTATTTAAATACTAATATTCTTGGTATCAATTAAACTGAAGCGAAATTTTATTATTTTGTGCTGTAATTATTAAAACTACTGATAAAGAAACTGTCAGTGAGCTAATATTGAAACCTGTCTTGAAATTTCTCTGACAGAAAGGACGTTTTATAAAATTGCCACACACCAAAAATCAATCGTGAGTTTCGAATCCAAGGTTCTCAGATCGAAGTTATAAGTTGCCTGATTAAGCAATCAGGCAGTAGTAATTAGACACACACGTCAGCAGTAGTGGGGAGAGCCGGGGCGTGCTGTGAGACTGACGAGCGGCCGTACAGGGGTGAACAAACCCAGCGTTGAACTTCATGTTTTTTCCCTAGTATTTTAATAGGGATTCCTATCTCGATATCGGGAACTTGCTGTTTGATCACGCTTATAATAGTTCTTGGCGTATGGACTTTATATAAGGTTCAGATTATGTCAGCGAAATTTCAAGGCAGGTTTCGATATGAGGTCGCTGACAGTTCCCTTGTAAGTATTGTAGCTGAAGATTGATTCTTTTTTCTTTTTTTTAAATCCGTTCTAATAGAGAAACGTCTTGCCTTCAGCCAAGTTAGAACCAGAATCCTTGCTAATTTATTTCAATTATTCACATCACAAGTCTTCTGTGGCCAATTACAGACGAAAAGGTGCGCGGAGGCTTCATATTCTAGAAACCCGACTTCAAATGTCGGCGAGTTCAAATTTATTCTATGGGGCACAAAGGCGTTAGGAAATATGTTTAGTACTGTAATTCACCATTACCCAATAAAAGAAATACATTTTTATTTATTTAACACATGCCACATTTACAATCTGTCTACAAGAGACAATAAGTAAATATAAAAGAATATTACATGAGTGGAGATGTTATCCCATGACAACACTCCAAAAGAAAAATAACAATGTTTCAAATAGCTGTATTAAAAATGAATGGCAGGTCAAGAGCATTGGTCCTTTTAAGTCTTCTTATTGTTTGAATATTATCCTGAAAATTTAATGCATGATGATTGGGATGTTGATTTAATCGGCGCAGGTTTTTTTTACTGAATTTAGAGATTTCTTCTTTCACAGTTGAAATGTTGAGGTCACGATGAATGACATCATTACGGACATACCATGGTGCAGTGACAATGGAATGTAAAGTTTTAAACTGATACCTCTGCAGTATTTCAATGTTTAAGTTGCTAACAGTTCCCCACAGTTGGATGCCGTATGTCCCGATTGGTTTTAGTGTGACTTTATAAACAAGAAGTATGAAATACGTTGGAAGAAACATATTGTCACTATAATGTATCCATGACACAAGACAAACATTTCCATTAAATGGTCTTAGTTCAGTGGACCTGAGGATAAGTTACATAATCATTTACCATAAAATAATATCTCATACCACGAAATATAGTCATTAATATCCAATGTTACGTCATATATGCAGTGGTGATATTCGGTTGTTAAATTATTTCTAGATACGACGAACTTTTCAGTTTGTAATATTTGCAATTACCTTGGACATAACCATATATGGTTTTCATAGGTACACATGAGATAAGATAACTGATTGTTAAACTTTTTTAATATCACCACTGAATATGTTAAGTTCATTGTGCCGTGAGGATCATGGAACTACAAAGTATTATTGCGTCATTCTATTACATTTTAATTAATTTTACATTTTCTTCAAGTTCATATACGCCTACATTTGTGCATCTTTTAACGGAAAATTTGCTTGATTTTACTTAATTACTATAGGCAGTTCGATTTGCATTTCACACCGTTTATCCATTACTCTTGCATGCTGACTTCTTACTGGAATGAATTACATTAATTTTAGTGTCACTGTTAAGATATTCATGATAACCTTGACGGTTATTGGACTCCTCGCGAGGTTTCACTCAATTTCACACCAGATCAACACCTTAGAACTTTGTGCTCGAGATCAACATCATTTCCGATCTTCACTTAAGAGAGTGAAGGGCAGATTCCTGCACTGCGTGCATGCACTATTCAAGATTGAAACGGCGTGCGTATTTCATGCATTCGGAACAGGTTTTCCGCTGAAGTGGTATCGTAATACCTGAGGATGGTTGAGGTTTGGCGAGTTGTTTCGATGGTGCAAAGAAAAAGAAATAAATTGTGCAGGCCTATAGGCTATATAATAAGAATCTTTAATAGTGTGAACATTGAGATTATTTACACTATAGGTATTTTTCTTAAATTTTAAATATCCCTACTGGATCTAGAAATGTCAGCACACTTAAAATGAACATAAAGTAAAGAAATACTTATTTGAAAATTAAATCATAATTAAAAGAAATATTTTTCTAGAAGAAAGATCTCTAATAATGCACAACAAATTCGGAGTACGGAAGAGAATTATATAAACTTATTTCTATCCAAAGTTTATCATTATGAAGATTATTTACAGGAGCCTCACAATCCACTCCGACATCTCCATACTGACTAACACAATATGTTTTGTAACAGGGCTCTGAATGGAATTTTCTAGAGTAGTAATTAATTTTCCACAAATTGAACACTGTGCCTTATTTTCTACCTCCGAAAATAAATAACCACTTTCCGACAGAGGATTCAGTTCAGACATTAATTATCTCAAAATTAAATTTAATAGGAAGAAATTAGTAATACAGAAGAGAGTGGTGCACATCATAAACAAATAATTGAATGCTTCCTGCATTTCAAATTGATTTAATATACTGCGTGTTCAGTTCAAAGTGTGTCATGGCTCGCTGTACGCCGTCATGTGGCTAGCTGATGAGCCTAGAGAATTCAATCTTCGTACACTTCCGCAGAGGCGTATTACCCATGTGCCAGAGAAGTTGCCTAGCAAGTACTGCGTTCATTCTGAAGAGTACTTACCGATACGTACGCTAACTCCAGTAGTGGCAGGAATGTCAACTGTTTGGAATCACGTACTGGGGTGAGTTCTTTTCTTACTGTCGGGATATGGGGAGAGGGTTAAGACGATTACTTACGTACAGTATTTGTTGACATTAACTTCGACTGTCAACATGGACACGGAGCATTTGATTTGTGTTGTGGAATGCTGCTGTACGCAACCGATGATAACAAATACCCTGCGTACGAATTGCCCGAGCAAAACACAGTTCGAAAGAGGTTATGGTAGCACACAGACCGCACAGACCGCCATCTGTTGCTACGACGTTCAAGTTATACCGTACACGTTCTCAAGTTCAGATTGAACGCCTTGATTAATAGGCAACTTCTATGACATAAAAGTTGAAACTCGCTTCAAATCGCTGACTCACAACAATGACGTCATGACACACTTTGAAATGAACACTCAGTACTGTACAAAATATGTTTCATGAATAAATGTAAAGATTTTTGAAGAGGAAAATAAATATAAAAATAAGACTAAAATACATTAGAATCGTTTCTCTAGAAGACAGCAGCAAACAACACGACCTGAAATTACATTTTCACTTGAAATCAAAAAAATAATAAATAATACAATGTTCATAATATGTGTGCAAAATGACGACCCTGAGTTCGTTCGCAGATATGTGTTCATCGCATCAATGTCCTTATGATGTTACTCAATCGTTCAGAATACTTTCAAAGCCATGATTAATTTGGAGCTGCAGTTCTGCTTTGCCCGGAACATCAGTACCGGTACCAGTGTCGTGTAATGTTCGAAAATGGCAGGGGAAATCGAGATATACAAACTTCGCCCTACTCCATAGGCATCACAGCAGTTCGTGGAAGTGAAGCATGTAAAGTAAAATAACAGAGTCTATCGAAAACTGGTTAGAGTGCTTATGTTCAGTTCATGTTTGCCGAGTCTCTGTAGAATCGAAGCGCCCTTTCCTTTCCTTACACATGTTCGGTGCCTTTCCTCCGCTCTCTGCGCACTTATGTTTTGGCTACATAAAGATGTCAGGACCATATCTTGCGAAGTCACATATAGTAATGAGAATAGGTATTTTTTGTTGTTAATTATATGACTAAACTTTCACAAAAAATATACTTACAAATAAATCAACCAAAATATATATTTATAAAACGCATATGTTCTTAGTACCGACTAGTATTATGCAATGTTCAAACATGAGAGAGGAAACCAAGACATTAATAACTTCACCTTATTCCATATTATGAAAAACTAATCTCAAGATAAGTGCTCAAATCCTTAAGAGGTTAGGTATAGCTTACAGCAGTAAATATTTTGGAAATATTCAACACTTTTTCCTCAGTTACTGCATCTTGTACAATAATGAAAATTGGTAGATATAAAACACTGTGCTTCTGCTATATAAAAAATAATAATTTTACGAATAAAAGAATTATTTAAATTTTTTTTTCAAAATTCAATATGTTGACATTCACTGTGCAGTGATGAAGCATTTCCCTCATAACTCATAAATTTGTTAACTTGCTCATGTTCTCTCTCTCTCTTATTTTATTGCTGAAAGTCATGTTTATAATACCGTGCTCTTTCAACTATATTCTTTAATAATTGTTTTTGTGATAGAAGAAAATACTGATATTTGACCCCTTTTTAAATTAATTTATTTTTTTTATCAGACAATCTATCAAAAGGTAGAGAAGTGATCTTGCATCATATTGAAGATATGACATGCATAAATACACACAAAGAATTTCATTACAGAATGTTGGATAGGCTTTTAGTTATGTGGGAAACGCTTTATTACTGCACACTGAAATGAATTTTGAAAAATATTGTAAATAATTTTTTATAAATCGTAAAAATATTTGTTTCATGTAACACAAGGACAGTGTTTTATGCATACTAATTTTCATTATTGTACAAGGTACAGTAATGGAGAAAAAAATGTTGAATATTTGCAAAATTTTACTGCTGTAAGCTGTACCTAACCCCTTAAGCGGTTTAAAACATGAAGGGATGGGAGAGGACAGCTAATATTTTCATAATATTGGCGAACAAACATGGCAGGCCTCCTCTCGCAAACCGAATATCGAACTTCGACACAATTGACAAAATGAAAAAAAAAAAAAAAACGTGTCTGTCACGTACCATGATAATGTGTAGAATGAAAATGAAATAATTTAATGTTGTATATTAAATAAGGTAAAATAATGTGTAGTATGAAAATGAATACTTTAATTATAGACAGGTTGGATGTTGTAAGTTATAATGATGTTTAGTAGGAAAATATAACTATTATTTTAATGGAATTATAGAATTTATTTTATATATAATACTCTTCATGTTATTCTACTTTCAACATCCGTATAGTCATCCATCTATTGCTGCTGAGAAACTGATTTATTTGAATTTTATATGAAGAATGTAATTATAACTTCTGTCGGTCGGTCATATAGTAAACACTCTCAAGAATTAAAAAAATCTTCATTTACTTATGTATTCCTGTTAATGTTTAATCATAATTTTTTAACCAAATTACCTGCACTTACAAGTATATTGAACATCATAAGATAAGTTCTAAAATCCTTACGCATCTAAAAGCATGAAGTATTGGGAGGGGAGGGTAGGAGAGGCCAACGAGCTTGAAGAGATAAGTTCGAGCGAGCTGGAGAGATTCGATTCTTCAAAGCATACTTCGGTTCATGTTATGCTCGACAAACTTGAACCGAAAATAGAGCTTGAAATGCACGATACTAGTCGGTACCATCCTAGTATCTATTGCAGGCGACATATGTACTAGGTGTAGTCTAACTCGAGGAGAATCAAATCCGGTTCGTATAATACTGTATGTGTATGTCTTATTTTGTAATATAACTGCGAAATAAAGAATTTTAACGCGAAACATTTACCCTCGAGTGTCGAAATACATAAACTTCAACGTATGATGTCACTTGCTTAGCAACAACGAGTTACGTCAAACTACTCTCACATCACATGTTTAAATATGAAATACAGTAATAATTCCATTGTAAATACAAAGTGTCCTGCTTAGAGGGATCGAGAAATAAGTGTAAATAATGGTTTATTAACACAACTTTTTACATGACTTGATGTAAAAACTCTCCGAGTTTCGGAGAATACTGAATGCAACTCGATGTGTGCTCCTTGAGTTGCCCTGCAGACATCTAAACGACGGCATTTAACGTTCCGCCAAGTATTCTGTATCAATTGTGGAGTCACTAGCGCAGCTGCATTTGTGTTGCGTTGTCTCAGTTCCTCCAAAATGTTAGCTCTGCCTCATTCGTATACTGCATCCTTCACAAAGTCTCAGAAAAAAGGCCAAGGGGGTCAGATCGGGTGACCTGATTGACCAGGCAATGGTTCCTCGTCTTCCGATCCACTTATCCGTGTACGACGAACATGGCGTTGTACTCGCGTAACAGATTTTTCTTCTGCTAGCAATAGCACATACTGAACTTTCTGTTGTGGTGTCCACATGTTGACCATGGCGCGTTCTCCTACAAAATGGCGCCAGACTTGTTTTAGCAACAAACAAATGAAAGTTACGCATGCACTGTTTTTAGACTTTGTTACGTAAACTTGGACAGTTTCTCTATATTGCCAGATGTAAATCTCAACGATATCTTTATCTGGTTTTAAGTGGTGAGCATTTATTTCTCGATCTCTCTAAGCAGGACACGGTGTACTGGTGCAGATATTTGGCATACAGGGTGATTCACGACGTTTTACCGCTACTAATGGGGCATTTTCCTGAAGTGGTTTGAAACATATTTTTCTGAAAAGTTTTTTCCTATCTCACATAATTTAGGAATAATAATCGATTTTCAAAACGTGTTGGTGTGAATAGAGCTTACTTTGCAATGCATCGAGAGTCATTTGCGGGATGTTCAGTTGACGGTCATATATTGTGGTGTTAACAGCTTGTTAGTAGTTCTCTCAAGTTGAATTTATTATTGAGAAATAAGCCTATATGATATTCATTTATGGTGTGTGAGTGAGCTGCAACAGTTGTTGCGGCCGAATATCACCGCCGTTATCCTAAAACTAGGATTCTGAATCCTAAGAATATTAATGGGAAATTTAACACACCAAGGTAAATTGGTTCACTCCCCAGTACTCGCTACCAATATGTAAGATGTCAACAACATGATGTATAAGAAAAATAAAATATTCTCCACGCTGTACAACGCAGTCCTCGAACATCAACAAGACGTGTAGCTCGGGGACTCGGTGTTACTCAGTCAAAAGTATGGAGGATACTTCATGCTAATGAAGAGTAATCTGATTATCTTCAAGAAGTGCAATATTTAGAGCCACAAAATCATGCCCATCGTGTCGAGTTCTGCAATTGGTGAAACGGATATGGTAGAGAGTTTTACCGCTGTGTTATGTTCACTGATGAGTCACAATTCGCACGGGATGGCATTAATAACTTATATAATTTACATGAATGGACAAATATTAACCTTAAAGCGATGGAGAAAACCAATTTTCAACATCGATTTAGTGTAAATGTATGTATGGTGTGGTGTTCTGTATAGTCAGCTGATAGGACTTTCCATTTTATCCGGAAACTTAAATGGTGACATGTACCTACATTTTCTACAAAACGAATTACCAAAATTACTAGACGATGTTCCATTTGCAATGGGACTTCGTATCCACTTCCAACTTGATGGGGTGCCTGCTCATATCATCCTCGCCGTGAGAGATCATCCAAATCAGTATTTTCCACGCCGTTGCATTGGTCGTGGAGGTCCTCATCCGTGGTAATCCAGTCCATTAAGGTAAACACATGTGAAGAATTAATTTTGCGCATTATGGACGCCACAGAAATCATACAGCTCTGATAAGTTAAGGAATGCGACGCTTTTCATAAGCGTCAGACCGGAGGTGGAAGGGGACACGTTTGAAAAACCTTTGTAAAACTGAGAGTTGATGAGCAAAATGAAGTTTACAATAAGTAAACAGTTACAAGAATGAGAACTGTATCAATTTGTTTTTTTTCTGTGTAATATTATTAAATTCTGCTTCTAATTTCAAATTTTCTACAACCTATAGCGACTGAACTAAAATCGGACCCTATTTTATATTTACATTGTTTCTCCATCTGACCTCAGGATGGCCTTCTTTAAATGACAGTAGAACTTCGTGAATACCCTGTATATTCAATAAAGAAATTAAAAATAATTACAATTAATAATACAATACATAGATTTTATTTAATTAATTTCACTCTCAGTCACACAATCTTTATAAATAAGATACAATTCGTTAAAAAATAAATATCACAATATCACCTAACCGAGAGCATAAAAGTTTCACGCAATTCCAAGGACTCTGTAATCCCCTATCACATATTTTATGTAGGAATGTTCACTGGGCAGTCTATCACATGTCATGAAACGAATAGTGGACGGTTAAGGGGCAGGTGGAAGAAAATTAGTGGCATAAATGCTTACATTATGTGACGCAATAGCTTTTTATTCAGTAAGATATATGCAGACTTCATCAGTTGCTGGTCATTGCTCTTGTGCTTAGGAAGTGAGAAGTTAAGCTATTAATTACAATTCGTACTATATTAAGCAATTACTAATACTTACTTACATACAAATGGCTTTTAAGGAACTCAGAGCTTCATTGCCGCCCTCACATAAACCCACCATCGGTCCCTATCCTGTGCAAGATTAATCCAGTCTCTTCAATCGTGCCTCAGTTCCCTCAAATCAATTTTATTATTATCCTCCCTTCTACGTCTCGGCCTCCCCAAAGGTCTTTTTCCCCACCAGCCTCCCAACTAACACTCTAATATGCATTTCTGAATTCGCACATACATGCTACATGCCCCGTGGATTTTCTCCTAACATATTCGCGTCATCCTCATAGACAAGCAGCTCATGCAACCCGTTCAATTCCAAATCCTCTCTGTTACCATGGACTTTCTTAATGGCATACTCTCGAGCAAAGTTAAAAAGTAAAAGTGATAGTGCATCTCCTTGCTTTAGCCCGCAGTGAATTATTGCAAAAAAAACCGACAGAAACTGACCTATACGGATTATGCTATAGGCTACGTTTCACTGAGACACATATTATTTAATCGAACTAGTTTCTTGGGAATACCAAATTCAATAAAAATAGCATATAAAACTTGTCTGTTAACCGAGTCATATATCTTTTTAAAATCAATGAATAATAGTTACTTTATTAAAATCATTAATTTCGACATGCATATTGTTACTAATGTTTCCTGCATAAGTAATAGCCTGACTACTAGGATGCTTATCTGAGCAATGGTTTTTAATCAGCATCCATAGTCAAGGAGATCACATTCCTTCCGCTCGTATTCTCCTGAGTAACAAATAATAGTCTCATTTTGATCTGTACATGACACTTCTAAAAGTTTTACATATAAATCATCATGTATAAATCAACCGGGAAAAGATATCACAGGAATAGAATTTCAAGAGAAGCCGAATTGCGCTTAAATTTAAACCACGGAGCGAGCAGAAAGGGAGATAAAATAGAGTAAAAAATGTTTGTATTCATTACATTTCTCACCATGGCGAAAGCACAGTTTTACTCAAAGACATTATATATAGACGCATGGAAGTGACTTTCAGTCATATTAAATTACTGTCATCTCATCGACCAAGGTAATATGAGACAACACACATCTTCACTAGTACGTTGCCCAGCAACCGTAGCTTAAAGACATATCGATATCAGTAACAGCACAGTCTAGTATATACAGTCACGAAGCTCAATATGTAGTAAATATGCATCCATAGATAGTTGCTTACCACTAGGATCTCTACTACAGACAATGCGAAATAGTACCTGCACAGTCTATTGTTCCTAGTACCCTCATAAACTCAAGCTTCGTGACTGTATACAGTAGACTGTGGTAACAGTGTTGCAACACGTGTCCCGACTGACGGCCGGCAGCTCTCTACACTAATGGAATCCAGAATCGTACTGTCTCATTTTAAAGAGCGCCGGCCTTAATTTCCTTGCCAGGTTTCTATTGGAATTCGAGTGAATTTGATCTTTTAATCCCGGATTTACATAGCCTTTACGATTAAATTAAGTTACAATGAAATTGTATCACACAACTCTCCCTACAGTCAATTACCGCTTTGTTTAATTTTAACTTCATTGCAACTTTAACCACGAGTCGTGCAATGCGAATAAAAATTGAATTTGAACCGGAAGTTTGATCTAGTTTTCTCCCAAAAGAGAGTCAATTAATGTGTTTTGGTCTCGTTAACTTATTTTGTGCTTGTCTAAAATGACGCTCTCTTTGAGGCCAGAGTTAATGCATAACTTCCTATTCAGTAAGTTTTGTGTTTTAATGTCATAATGGAAGAGTCCCTACACCTGCTATGTTAGACTTCTTTCTCACGCCGATATAAGCTTCCTCTGAGAAAAGACCGTGCATCGAAAGACACGCGAAGTCAATAGTGCAGATGAAAAATCAGTATCTTCTTACTTCCAATAGCTGTCTTAGAATTTGAAGTAAACTTAGGGTCTGTTGACCCTCTGCGGTGGCTGAGTTGTCAGACCTCCAGTCTGTCACGCAGGCGGCTCGGGTTCGAGTCGCGGTCAGGTGGGATTTTTCATTGAAAAATCCATGACACTTGTGACGGACAAGGTCGCAGTTGGGTTTTTCTCGGGGTTCTCTCGTTTTTCTCCATATTAGGCATTTAAATCATTCCGTCACCATTTCTCCATTTCGTCATCATTCCATAGCATTCCCCGAACGCCGGCTGGCGACGCACGGAGGGAGCTGGCCTAGGGACGAATGGGGTTTCCTGCTCGAAACCTGGGTACACAGAGAATCTTAGTGTGGTCAGCCGGTGTGGGTTTGGGAATGTGCCATTAGAGGGTTAGCGCAATAGACCTTAACAGCTCGCAGTGCTGGGTCACAGTACCCCCTTCCGTAAATTCCATTCGATAGAGTGTATTGATTCGAAATCAGGCAATGAAATTAATCTTGAGTTAAGCTGAACTTAGGTTTTTGCTGCTATAAACATAAATTCAAGAACATAAATTCAAGATAATATCTTTTCGATTCAAATATAATTCGAAATAGCTGAACATTGTTCAGAAGAAACAAAATAATTATATTTATAGAATTGAAACAGAATAAATACTGTTCCTGCAAGTAAAGTAGTGAATTAATTACATTTAATTGTATGCGGAGAAATATCTGTCACGTAAGAATAATGCTATAAAGCACTTTTGTACAACTACCTTGAATTGACGCCGTGGCAATCCTGCCTAGGACTCGCGTTACGGAATGCGCGCTGGTTCGAGTCCTCATGGGGAAAGAAATTTTCTCATGAAATTTCGGTCAGTTTATGGGACCGGTGCCTACCCAGCATCGTGATGCACTTGGGGAGCTACGATAGATAGCGAAATCCGGTTCCGAATACCAGCTATAACGGCTGGTGGGGATCATCGTGCTAACCACACGATACCTCCATTCTGGTTGGATGATCGTCGGCATGTGGGCATGAGGCCAGCAGCCGGCTGGTTGGTCTAGGCCCTTCACGGGCTATAGCGCCACGGATTATAATTATTATTGTTATTATTATTATTATTATTATTATTATTATTATTATTATTATTATTATTATTACTACTACCTTGAATTGAAGGTTACCGTTATTTCTAGATTTTGCGTTACTTTGTATTTTTGTAAGACAATTTTGGACTTTTCCAATGTCATTTGTGGAATTATATTTTGTAACAATTTGTTTCTAGCTATTCTTCCTTTGTTTAGTGATAAAGGAATCTATTACTTCATTCTTAATAACTGATCTATGTTTGAGAGCAATTCAAATCATCATCTCTCTCTCTCCCGCTCTCTCTTTCTGTCTCCCTCTTACCCTCTCTTCCTCTCTCTCAGTCTCTCTCACTCTCTCTGTCACACAATATATATATATATATATATATATATATATATATATATATATATATATACATTTCAGTTTCAAACTACTACGTTCGAGACAAGAAAGGGAAAAGCTGTAACGTTTTGACGTAAGAGGTTAACTCTGAAGTCACTCGTGGTATGCTACCTTGAAAACAGAAGTGAAGGATGAAATTCCTGCATCGTGGTTTCCCACGTGGTCCGTCTCGCCTCATTCTCTATTATAATGCCTCGAGATTTTCCACACAATAGCTTCTCTCCCCCTTTTGTGTGGCACCTGTTAGGTTACGCCCTTTGTTGGCTTTCTACTTCAAAACTCTGTAGAGTTCCGTCATGCAACAGCGAATCTCGGAGTGAGACAAGTGACCAATAGGCTTGGAGCTCAGATATTCAGTTTTTCTCAGCCCCGAATTCCCTTGCAAGGACGCCTTTTCGCGTACCTTTTAATATTTCACCTCCCATTTCCCCCTTCATTCACTCCACACAATATCCATTGTAATATTGGTACTATGGATGTAGCTGTAACAATAATATCCAATTAAAATTCCATATATAGTATTTTATTACTTTAAATACAGCATTACCTCGGACTGAGGTTCTGGCTTATGTATACATCTATTATCAAGTAGTACATCACCACTTGATGATAAGTGTCAAAGGAAGAAGAATTGCTTATATATATATATATATATATATATATATATATATATATATATATATATATATCTTATGTCTGATTAGTGAACTATGTACTAGTTAGAGATGTATGCAATGGAAGGGGAGCGGAACTGGCCAAGGACCCCATTATCTCTCGATTTATTTGCCTCATGAGTGATGTCTTTTTTGGTGCCACTTAAGAGGTTCCAAGCAGTCTTCGGACTATTGACTAAACATTCACACATTACATAAACTGTACCGGTATACCAGTTAATTGTTAAGTGTCTGATACTCAAAAATAGTTCTTTACTAATTCTCTTAATAGTACATACTCTGTGACGTATTATTATTATTATTATTATTATTATTATTATTATTATTATTATACCATTATCATCATGATCATAGGATTCAATTCAATTCAATTTATTAAGCCATTAAATTTACAGTGATAAGCTTCGTCACAAATACAGAAGGGGGGGGGGAACATACATTTGAAAATACACATACAATAGAAAACAGTAAAGATTAACTACAATGGAAACACAATACATTTTAAAACTATAACAATTAATGAATACCCTTCACTCTTAATGTATTATTTGTAACTAAATGTAAATAACTTTATTTATTGAAAAACAATTTTTTATGAATTTATGTTAAAAGAAACTCATGTACAGAGTAGAAAGGATTAATTAAAAGCCACTTATAAAATCTAGTTTTGAAACTATTGGTTGGTAACTTATAATATTGAGTGGGAAGTTTATTATATAATTTCATCCCCATGACAGAAAAAATTTTACTAGTTTTATGTAATCTACAGTATGGAATATTAATTTGTTCACTATTTCTAATTTCATGATCATATACAGTATATTTTCTACTAATGAGTAGTTTGTCTATATTTTGTCGAGTGTAAATATATGACTGTTAATATCTGTGATTGCTTGAAAAGTAGTCGACAATTTTCAAGATAATTTGATCGACATAGAATTCTAATGGCTTTCTTTTGCAAAATCAAGACTCTCCCAATTTTGCTACCATTTACCCAGAATATTAAGGCATATCGATTTATCGACTGAAAGAACGAAAAGTAGGCACATCTTAAATAATTTTGAAAAAGGCAAATAAATATATAACTCTTGATAACTTTGTTCATATATATTCGATATGTTTTTCCCATGTTAAACTGGTGTCTATAAAAGGTCCTAGAAATTTGATCTAGTTTTGTATGTTGTCCTTTTTTATTACATGATTTAGGCTAAAATTTCTGTTGATAGTCTTTTCTTGATTAAGCAAAATACCATTAGATTCAAACCATAAAGCCATCTGTGATAGAATATCGTTGGTTAGAACCTGTAATTCATTCAGAGTAGAACTAGAACATAAGAATGTTATTCAGACCTTATTTTATTCCTTTCATTAGACATAGTTAAATCTCACAGAAATTTGTATTTATCTATCTTAATTCTACTACCCTAATTCCTGCACAGACGGTACACGCTATCATAAGGGTTTCCTCAAATCTCCTGTTACTTCCACCCCCCTTCTTGTCGTCACTCCACCATTTATCCATTCGCTGACGGCCATAAAAGTTGTGTGTATACACATACATAAATAATCGTACATGACCTCGTAATGTTACACTGACTGTTCATACATCTGTTAATTAAAAAATTACTCAGTCATGAGGATCACTCGCTTTGGCTTGGCTTGGTTTTATGAGGGCTGGACCCGTACACTTGGGCACGCTTTGGTCCATTGCGAGCCTTGTACAGAGTGGACGTAATATAACGGAGCAGATTGTAACAGCTTATACCTTGGATAGAGTACAACAAAAAATGCTAATACCATATTAGTCTAAATGAGTACTGTTCACTCATATATTAACACTGTTTTACTCGATAAGTACTATCCGTCAGAGGCCGGCAATAATCTCTTTCAGGCCTGCCCATACCCGTTTTACTTCGTGATTGGGCTAACGCATGGAATCGGTAGCCTGCCTTCAACCTACCCTCACAAGCAGACAGGCAGTGTCGTTGCACGTGACGTCAAACATTCCTATAGTGACCCGAAAGGACTGTTGTGTTTCGCCGACCTGCGCTAGACTGTGCTGCTTTCAGATGCATGATAAATATCAACCAAGTCACTCAAAGCTGACAAAAGCCCTACAGATATAGACAAACTACTGAAAACTTAATTTGTCGTCTTTTGAAACGTACCGTTAATAAATACAAAGAAAACTATTTCTCGTCAACATAATATCAATTAAATATCAACAGTTATTATAAATTTCTTGCACTTTCCTTTTCATCGTAATAATACAAATTTAATGCAAACCCTTCAAACTTTCTGCTTCATAAATAAAAAGAAATCTGTCCCTCAGAAGTTAAATAGCAAATCAATATTCTGAAGAACGAAAAACTTTTTTACATTTTACAGGTCTTCATGAGGCTTTTAATTGTTGATAAGGAAAAAGTTAAAATGGAACATTTTTCTATAATAGTTGTTGATATTCATAATAATATTGTTATCAATATCTCTTCTCTTCTCTTCTCTTCTCTTCTCTTCTCTTCTCTTCTCTTCTCTTCTCTTCTCTTCTCTTCTCTTCTCTTCCCAACTAGTCACAAATATTACTATTTTGTTGAGTCAGATACACTCTGCAGGAATATGAAATGTATAATATTGTCTTATTATTTTACGAATTCTGTAGCGCAATAAATTGTAAAACTGTGTTTCTTCAATCAATAATTATCTGCCGTTATTTCTTGAGTCACATACACTTTGTAGAAAATAAAATGTACCGGTATAATATTTATCTTTTTATTTTATGACATTCTGCCTTTATTTCTCGAGTCAGATACACTTTGCAGAAAAATGAATTGTATAATATTTATCTTATTATTTTATGAAATTCTGTAGTGCAATAAATTGCAAAACTATAGGCCTACTTCTTCAATCAAGAATTTTCTGCCGTGTTGAACCACAAAATAAAGATTTTTTGAAGTGACTAAATAGCCAACGAACTTAGATTTCAAACTAGTACTGTTCCACCTTAACCAACGTAGACTGGCTTCCGTGAATGCAAGTCACTCTATAATACGAGCACACAGGCAGGCTTTCTCGGGTCCCGTCTGGACTGGACTTATAAAACCCGGGCTGAATGGGGCAGTCTTAACTTTTTACTTGCTCTGTAGCTGCACCGGAACCCAAGTCTGACGGCAGGCAGTTACGGGCGTGAGTCTTGTCTGATTTGCCGGTGTCTACTATCCGTACGATTCTGATTTTTACTCTCATCATTACAGAAACTGATAAGGAATTATTAATCCCTTTGTGGTTTCTCAATAAAATGGACAATTTTTTTTTTGCAAATTAACTTAAATAATAATTAACACGCATCGTTATTTCTTCTATGTAGTCTGGCAATCCTACTGAACTGACTAAAGGACGGAATTCTGCTGTTCAGACCGACTACTTGTGTGTTTTCTTTAGCCGGCGACTCGCTGTGGTCAGAATACGCAGAGTTTCAGCCAAATTTTCTAAATAACCATGCATTTAATTATAAAACGCATAATAGGCTTTATTTATTTTAATGTATTCTATTATACCTTCCAATCCACACAGTTATATTACTTCCACTTTGTATATGCGATGATTGTCCAAGTCCGTCAGGTGGACCACCTTGGACCATGTGGCATTCGTGAATCCGACGCCGACAGGTGGGTCATTTCACTTCAATCCCTGATAGGTCCCATTTCGCGGATGATTAACCTGATAAGTCCCATGAGTTCGGAGCCCAAGCCCTTCCTGATCTGTCGACGCTGACAGGTGGGCCACCCTGCCTCATCCTTGATAGAATTAGGTTCCTTCCGCACAGGAGTAGCCTGATAAGCCCCAGGAGTCCAGAGTCCCAAGCCCCTCAAATAATAGGTTCGGAAATCCCTATTTATGGTGGGATGAGATCTAAAAGATATGAGCCAAGAATCTATTCCTGTCCTTACAAATTTTTTCCCTTTTATTTCTTACAAGTTTTCCAAGTTCACGTCGCACAGTGGTTCAAATCAGCAATCTGGACGGCCAAAAATAGATTTTGTGACTTACTTATAAAATTAAATAATTTTGCTGGCTATGCTCTGCATTCATCACACTTGATGAAAACAACCAAGAAAAGGTCTTGTGTTGCTTAAGGAGAACGTGATAATAGTGTAAACATAATAAAACTAACAGCTCCGATTTATTCATTCGCCACACTCAGTGGCGTTGGTTGTGTACACTGTGTTCGTAAAGTCATGGTGCAGTTTTGAACACTTATAATGGCTTAACGAAAGGAAACCAAAGGATGAAACCTACGACACATTGAAGAATATGCCAAAGAGTTTCTGAAGCATAAATTTCAATTTTGTGCGCGCGCAGGTAATGATAACACAACAATGAAGACAATCACGCCATTTAGTTAAGATGTGGACGGTGTAAACCAAATTTCAATGCTTCCTGTGGCTTGAAAATTTTGAATTCTAAGGTGAACATCTGGTGTGTTCTCATTCATGATAAACTTATAGACCAATATTTCTTTACGGAGGAGACTATGACGTCAAACAACTACCTTGACATGTTGCAATTGCATGCAGTGCGACAAATTCAAGATTAAGGCGAAGGTACCATCTTTCAACAAGATGGTGCTCCTCCACACTACGCCAACATTGTTCGCGAGTTTATGGATACAACATTTCCCCATCGGTGAATAGGAAGGGAAGGATGAAAGGCATGGCCACCACGATCGCTGGACCTAACGCCTTTGGAGTTTTACTTGTGGATCTACGTCAAGCAACGTGTCGCATCAACGGCATTGACCATTTAAGAGAAAGAATGAGAGGTGCTATTCACTTTTTTACACCTGATGTCCTTAGTCGTGTGTGGAATGAATTAGAATATTGTTTAGATATGTGTAATTTGGTGAAGGTTTCACATTTCTATCTTGTTTAATTATTTTTGTGTAACCGTTCAAAACTGAACCATGACTTTACGGACGCAATGTATTAGTGTTCTCTTCTTCTACTGAGATTTTAATTGAAGTGAAATGAGATGGAAGCTCATCTTCAAGCATGTTCCATTATTTAAAGTGATTGGTAAGTGTTATTAATTTATGGTTTGTGGTTTATTTAAAGTCTTTATAAGGCGCATAAAATCTGACTATTTTCTTAAATTCCTAACTTTGTCTTTAGATTGAAAATATTACTAAATTTTACCCCAATAAGCTATATATATATATATATATATATATATATATATCTTCATTTAAGATATCTCTGCTTCATGTTGCCATAAATTATATTTGTCTTTAGTCGCCTTCCTAGCAGCTATTCCGAATTTCATGAGTCGTTTCTGTGACGCGTAAGGAATTCTTCGACCTTCTGAAAAGCAGAGGCGAACTACAGCGACAGAATGTTCAGTTCCTTCATCATTTATATGTATTTTTGTAAAATAAACATGGGACACTATTATCCATTAATGAAGCTGCCAAGAATTAAATACTGTCACAGTTACTTATTCTCACAATAAGTTTAACAAAAAAGGTGGGCGAAAAGTTGCCGCAATATAACTTAAATAATTTGTTTGAAAAATAACTATGAATGATTGAGTGAAAGCATAATATTCGACTTAGTAGGCATACTGAACCAACTCCTGGTACTAGTAAGGAGATAATTTGCCATAGACAAAGGAAACGTTATTCTGAATCTTCTGAAAGGTCTAAGAGAAGGAATGCTAGAAACACACTGCAATCCCAAACAAGGAAGAACTTCTCTTTCTTACATAGATGAGCTTGAGAGATAAGGGAAAAAGAGAGACTCTGCGGATCTTACGAAGGAAATTACAGACACTACACCAAGTAGTACAAAAAAAAATAAAAAGAGCGAACATGTCAGCTGTTAAAAAGTCTATTCCACTAACTCCTGAGATCGTTTTGGCTCTTAATATGCAAAACAAATTAATTAAGCATATGTATTTATCAGTTCGAAGAGCAGCGTTTGTTCGCAATGCAAACATACCCTCCGTAATATTGGAAAATTGTACAAGCAAAGAAAGGCTGCTATCCTCCTGAAAAGTCCATAAAAATTACAGACAACTTTACCGGAATTCAATTACCGGTACAACATTTATTAAGTATCACTGTCAAACGCACCTCTGATTGAGGTTCTCACCTCTGATTGAGAATATGGCTGATTTTACATCTTTTATCTGGCAGTATATCTCACTTGATCATATGTGTCACAGGAAGAACAATAATTGTTTGTATACAGCTGAAGTCTGATTGGTGTAATATGTAACTAGTTGGCGATATATGCAATGGAGAAAGGAGCTTGCCACCCTACCCCATTATCTCCTGGCCTACTTGCCTCATAAGTGGTGTCTTGATGGTATCACTTTTGAGGTTCAGACTTATCTTCGGACAGTTGACTAAACAACTGTTAAACAATAATATCAAATCAATCTTGTTAAATTATACAAATGTAATGAGAGTCTATGCAAAACAAATATGAGCCGTTCAGAGCAGAAGTGGTGTAAGTCAGAAATGGATAATGATGGTTAAAGTTAACATTCTGTAAAATACAGCGCAAAGTAGCAATTAATATTCAATTTATTTAAACTATTAATAGTCGTTGGATAGCACGAAGGACATATTAACTGCTACTTTGTGCTGTATTTTATAAAATTTCTACTTTAAACCTCATTAACCAATTTTGACTTACACCACTTTTGCCCTGAATGGCTCATATGTTACCTGTAACTACTGTACAAAGCATCATCACAATCTGTAAGATAGGAGAAAAGTTATTAAATTGGTCTAAATTCACCCCTATTTGGGGTAGTTTCTTTTGCACAAATATAATGAGAGCTTTTATAAAAAAACAAATACGTTACTTGTAACTATTGTACAGAGTGATTTATATAGAACTGACACATTTCTTTCATTAATTGTTTCAAAACGAATTGTGCTAGCGACAACTTATTATACCTAAAATGTAGAGGAATTTTGGGAGATTATTTACCTCTATAGCAAATGTTGAAAATGTCCTTCATCCTGCATAAGGCACAACTCAACACGTCGTTCCATGTTACTGACCACTCGTTGGAGGACTCTGTTGTCAATAGCTTGAATCTCCTGTGTAATGTTGTGCTTCAGATTGTCCATTGTCTGGGGACGTGTGGCGTAAACCCTGTCTTTTAAGTAACCCCATAGAAAGAAGTCCGGCTTTGTCAAATCCGGAGATCTCGGTGGCCACAGGTTCTCTTACTTTTCGCAGCTCTCTGATACATTGAGTAGGTGTACCCTGTCTCCTGCGACAAACGTCTTAATGATTTTTTGGGTGACTGCTCCAGTCGTGCTCTTACGTCAACAACAACCGTGGGAAGCCTAGATGAACGATGCTTGCCCTTTTCACTCACCAGAGATCCAGTTGTTTCCAATTTGTTTACCAGTCCCAGTATTGTGTTTCTTTTGGGAGGATTGCGAACACCAAATTCTCTCTGGTATGCCCTTTGAGTAGCTGTAATTGAATTCGTAATCCAGTATTACTTCACAAGGAAGAGTCGTTGATTTAATGTGTACTGCATTTTCACATTGACACAAAATGTCGAAAACAGCTGCCAACAATAGGAATAAAACATAAACATCTGCGCATCTAGTGCTGCCAACAATGGAAATAAAACATAAACATCTGCGCATCTAGTGACAAGGAATCGAAACTCCAGAACATTCTGCTTAATTTGGTACTAAAATTGGGTCAGTGCTGCCAACAATAGGAATAAAACATAAACATCTGCGCATCTAGTGACAAGGAATCGAAACTCCAGAGCATTCTGCTTAATTTGGTGCTAAAATTGGGTCATTGAATGAATTTCCAACGGAATAATTAAAGAAAGAAATGTGTCAGTTCTATATAAATCACTCTGTATAAAGTTTTATGAAAATCTGTAAATTACTAGAAAAGTTATTAAATTTGTCTATATTCACTACTATGATGTAGTAGTTTATTTTACACAAATCTAATGAAAGTCAGTATACAAAACAAAATAAATAATTATTTTACTTGTAACTATTGTATAAAATTTGATGAAAATCTGTTAGATAGGATAAGAGTTGATAATTTTATCTAAATTCACCACACAAACGTAATGAGAGTATGTACACATAACTGATGTTACCTGTAACTACTATACAAAGTTTCATGAGAATCTGTTAGGAGAAAATTAATTAACTTTGAGCACCTATATTTACATTTTGGACCACTGTCCACCCGTCGTTCGCTCTCTATGATGGGCTCTTCTTCGGGCATTGCCTTCTCTGTCATACATCTTAAGTCAATCTTGTCTATTGTGTGACTAGCTGTCTTCCAGACTCTTGCAGTTGTTCACAAAATGAATTTAAAATAATTCTCTTCAGAATCATACACCCAGGGGCCAATTTAGCTCATTCTTACAGTAATATTTTAAGTGTGACCTGCTCTCCTCATATAGCTTCCAAATACAGTAATTATATAAATAATGTAAAAGTTTCTGAGAAATGTATTTGTTAATCAGGACAACTGCCTGCCAATCATTAAGACTTACTCATGATGATCATACTCTTATTTTATTGATTGATTTATTGATTGATTAATTGATAGATTGCCTCTAAAATTTCACTCCAGTTTACTATGCCAGATGATAGGCGAAATGAAGAGAATGTGGACGGTGTTGGTGGAATGAGACGATGGTCATTTCGGAAATAATGAACACAATTTTTTTTTTGCTTACACGTTTATTTTTTAAATATCTTTTTACAATCCTTCAATATAGTCTGCTGCTTCTCAATGACTGACTCTCAACATCTAGGAAGCTTTAATACGAGTATTCTATCCAAGGCACCACTTCTGTTCGTCTGTCGAATTTTTCGGGTAACGTTGGCAGAAAGCTCTTCCAGAGCAGCACAAAACGACATCCACTCTTTCAACTTTGGAAACAAGTCGAAGTCTAGTGAACTCATGTCCAGCCTGTAGAGAGCATGAGGTAACAATTCCCATCTCTATATTTGCGCAGCGTATGGGTTACAGTATTACCGATGTGTGGACCAGGTACCAACTCAATAGAGTTCCTGGGTAGTTCAGTCAGTAGAACGTTGGTGCATTTAGCCAAAGGTCCCGGGTTCAATGCCCGGCCCCGGAACAATTTTCCCTTGAAATTATTCAACTACTGGATTATCTAGCATCGATGGAACTGGTGATAGCAAAATTATATTTGGCGAGATGAGACAGAGGATTCGGCACAGATTACCTGAAAACCTCGGAAAGAACCCAACCAGTTATTAGCGCAAGCGGGAATCGAACCGAAGCCCGAGCGCAACTCCGGATCAGCAGGCAAATGCGCTACCGCCTGAGCTACGCCAATGACCATGACTTGAAAATGCGTTGTACAGCAGCAGGAAAAATGTTCATCCTCACCGTCAGACGAGGACTCGATAACTACTCAAAGCATCACCGTCTTCAAGTCTTTCGACGGCGTCAACCTCCCCATCGTCATCAGAAAGGTTCTAGTCATCGTTTGTCAACAACGTAGCATCACAATCGCATCATTTTGTTCTAAAAAATGTCATACTTCATGATCGGGCAGATTTAGAACTACAGCAGCCGTAGTGTAGCCGCTCAGACCGCAAAACAAAGGCAGTTAATTGCTGAAGTATTAGTGAAATCTTGACGAAAAAATTAAGAACTGGTCTGAAGAGTATAATAATCTGCCACAACGTAGCATACGCATTAATTACGAGTGGTTTGTCCGCAATAAATTACAAACCACAAAAAATGTCGTTTTGGGGTCAATGTTGACCCGCGGTACTAGATGTAATTAATTAAATATTTCAGAAACTGAATATGATAGACGAGAAATATTTTACAGGAACGTTATTAACCTAAAATAAATAAAAGTCAAAAAGGGAAAAAAATATGAAGAGTCCACTGCAAGAATGATGGATGTCACTTTCTTGTCGAAAATGAACCAAGACTGTCAATGCATAGCTTAAGACATATAGAATGTACATAGAGAGTTATATGGCATTAACACTGATAGTCCAGTAATGATCGGAAAATCACAGTTAAGCTTTGAGCACTAAGCATTTCAAACATTCAATTGCTTCTCTTGAAATATGTATTACAAATGACATCCATCATTCTTGCAGTGGACTCTTCATACATAAAATTTTTTTGAAGGAGATACGAACCATTTGTTTAATGTCTGGGCTCACCATTGACCCCACGGTAGTAGGAGGGTTAAATATTGTTATGTTTGTATAATGATGTTAAAAGTCATACCAGACAAGCAACGATGATAACTTCGATAGCATGGCTGAAACAATGTATCTTGTGTGCGCCCCACTGGCTGAGCTACGTATATCTGCCTTTATGAAATAGAGAAGCTGGTTACGCGAATATCGTGTTACAGAGGAAAGGGGAATATTCAGAATTTTCCAATAGAATGAAGGAGTCACATTTCTATTTGAATCCTAGCGAGAATGCGTTGGAGTGCGTGTAGAATGTATCCGCGAGGCGGACTTGCAGATAGCTGTGTTGTGTGTATCTCCAGACATGTGGGAGGTAAGATTTCCCATAGGAGTCATCCATTTTCTAAAAAAAAAAAAAAAAGTATTGTTGCGCCTGATGCTGATATTAGTTTCTAACTCGGGCGTCAATTACATTACCGGTAATCAGCCACCTTAATGTCAAGGTGCGTCTTCGATGCTCCGTACCCTGGGAAATTACAAGACTGCGTACATGACTATGATGGGGTCATCTTACACGATGCAGCGTCGTCCCTTGTATGCATAATGTAGAATTTTACCTTCATTACGCGATATAAAGGCACACATTCCTGACAGTAACAGAATTGTCTTTCCACTTCGGAGTCTAGGGTATATATCCCGGAAGGTCCTGGTACAATTTTAGACGGACGCGACGGTGAGAATATTAGACAGATTTTCCTTGTAATAACTTAACTGTTTATATCTAAAATTAACAATCAACTCTATTACCGACAAAGAAAGAAATTGAAAACTACTATGTGTATCGTAATATCAAGGAACCAACTCCATTGGATTCCTATAGCGATATAGGTAACAGTAGCAGTCCTTATACGTTGAATGCCGACTATGAGACGTGATGTTCAAGACACAAGGTTAGAAATGTTTATTCTTGGGTTTATATTTCCTGAACAAATACATTTTTCTGTTTCTTAGTAACATTTTAAGTGATAGATTAGCTCAGCTATAAAGACGTAATACATGTGGATTTACGGACTTGTAAAAGAAGCATTTAGAGAATCTAAATATAACTTGAAAGCTGAAATACATTGGTATGAAGGAGATCAGTTTTATGACATAGATTATACTGAACAACAAATGTTTATTTTTTATCTTGCTCCGAAATAAAAATGGGTGAATATTACTAATATATATGCCTTAAATCTGAATTTGAAAATCCAAATTGCCGCATCACGTACCATTTTCCGGGTAAAATGAATTGAATTTTATGAAAAAAAAACTTTTTTATTTTTCACTGCTACTAATAAAATCACAGTACATTAGTGATTCAAAATACGTCATAATCAGGGAAAGAATTTATATGTAAATACATATTTACTTATAAAGCTAATATAATTTATATTTTGCATTATCTTTATGTTTCACAATGTGTAGGGTTGAAAAATCCTACTTTTATTTTCCATATTTTTCCATATTTTAGAGTTTAGTACATATTTTCGTTAATTTCCATATATTTTCCATATTTCATATAAAACAGTCCATATTATATTAGGTTTAACAATAAAACAAAACAAAATTCCATTAACTTTTAAAAATACATTTCAACAATAGAGATTTAAACACATGTTCAGTAATCCCTTTAACATCAGAGTTATTTGAAAATTAGCAGTCCTATCAACAATGGGAAAGTAAGTTACAAAACTGTATTAATTTAATTTAAAATTTTTAACAGACTTCAGTTGTGCAGCTCAACAGTTAAATGCCAGTCAGAGTACACATAGGTTCAGTTTTGTAAATCATACTATAAAGACGGTAAATATGCCAAAAGTACGTCATTCAGTCAATTTAAAATCAAAACTAACAAGTTACATTTCAGAATTTAAAGAAGATGGTTTATCAACTGACAATAAAATATTATTTTGTAATTTGTGTCAGTGTGCAGTATCATCTACACAAAAGTTCCTGGTGCAACAACACATTACAACTAGTAAACATCAGGCCAACAAACAACTAAATTCCAAGCAGAGACAATTGTTTTTAACACAACCAACAACATCGAATGTAAGATCTGAGTTTAACATCGACCTGTGCCGTTCTCTCATCTCTGCTGATATTCCTCTCTACAAACTAAAGAATAAGGTCTTCAGGGAATTCCTTGAAAAATATACTCAACATACAATCCCGGATGAGTCAACACTTAGGAAGACGTATGCTCCATCCATCTACGATGAGACAATACAGAAGATAAGAGATGAAATTAAAGATAGTTCAATTTGGGTTTCCATTGATGAGACTCCCGACAAAGAAGGTAGACTTGTTGGTAATGTAGTTATCGGTTTGTTAAGTGAACAATATTCTGAACGAATTCTTTTACATTGTGATGTTCTAGAAAAGTGCAATAACAAAACTATAGTTAAACTGTTCAACGAAGCTATGGGTATCCTGTGGCCAAAGGGTATTATGTACGATAATGTGTTATTCTTTATTAGCGATGCTGCCCCTTATATGGTCAAAGCTGGACAAGCATTATCTGTTGTATATCCTAAATTGACTCATTTTACTTGTGTGGCGCATGCATTTCATCGTGTGGCAGAAGTGGTCAGAGACAATTTCCCTAAAGTAGATTTGTTGATTTCATCAGTGAAAAAAGTATTTCTCAAAGCTCCCAGTAGAGTTAACGTGTTGAAAGAAATGTACCCTGAAATTCCATTGCCACCAAAGCCAATTTTAACTAGATGGGGTACATGGCTAGAAGCAGTTGAATATTATGCCGAACATATAGACTCTATTAACAATGTTCTCCTTGCATTGGACTCTGAAGATGCAGTCTCAATTGATACTGCGAAAACAGTTACCTGTGACATAAGTGTGAAGAATGACTTAGCTCACATTCAGCATACATTTTCATGCATCATAAAAACGCTCAAAAGTCTCCAAAATAGGCACCTTTCACTATCTGAAAGTTTTGAAATTATAAATAGTACTGTGGAACAACTGAATCGTGGTAGAGGTAAAGTTGCAGATGCAGTAAGAGCTAAGGTGGACACTGTACTTTCAAAAAACCCTGGATATGAAGAACTACAAAAGGTTGTTGCTGTGATGAGTGGTGAATCAACAGTGAAGATTAACTTGGACTTATCCCCAGCAGACATTGTGAAATTGAATTATGTACCAGTTACTTCTTGTGACGTCGAACGCTCTTTTAGTCAGTATAAATCTATCCTCAGAGACAATAGAAGAAGATTCACTTTTCAGCACTTGAAAGAAATGTTTGTAACCTATTGTTATGGTAACAGACAATAAAAATTGTGTTTTGTTGAAACTACATTGGAAGATAAGGTACGTCCATTATATTTTTTGTTTAGTTTGATTAAAATGTACCAATATTTAACGTACATAGTCATTTTTTTATAATTTTAAGTCCATATTTAATTCCATATTTTGGTAAAAATCCATATTTAATTCCATATTTTGGTAAAAATAACTACATATATATTTACATATTTCATATATTTTTAGTCCATATAAATCCGTTCCCTGGTCATAATACTTGAAAAATGTGCACTGGATACAAAAATGATGTTGCATAGTTTAAATCACAACCACAATAAAATATTTCATGAGTATAATGAGAAAAATCTCGGAATTTAAACTTACCATTTAAGAGAACTTTCTGGATGGCTTCTATTTATAACTAGACCTGGGGCTGTCTTTACAAGGAACCAACAATAGTCTGCAAGCATGCTGGATGATGATCTTCCTATATATCGCCTTTCCATTTCATATATTTCTTGATGAAATCTTTCCCCATGCTCATTGCTTACAGCTCCAAGTATAGGAGGAAAGAAATCCAAATGAGAATGTAAAAAGTGCATTTTGAGAGATATATTACACCCCATTATATCATATGCACTTAACATGGTAACCAAAACAAGTTCTATGTAATTTCATGTTGAAGATATACCGATAAGCTATCACAATTTGACTATAATTTTGTGTGTGTATTCCGCCTTTGCTTATCATACAATTAAATGAATGAATTATTTAGTCATATTTTCTCATTAACGTTTTCGGTACGTAAATTGTACCATCTTCAGATGTATGTATATGATGCTAATTTTTAACCAAGCCTATGGGTACATGTATCGTGGACTTAAATGATCAGTGTTTTTGTGCATACTGTGCTATGTCGGTGAAGTGTTACCATGATTACATAAATGATTACCTTAACTCTTATATACTATTTGCTGGTACAACACTTTATCAAAATTAAATTAGAATGTTTCAGTCAATATTTAAAACACTATTTAAAAACACTGTTTAAAACTGTTTAAAAAGCACATAGTTTTTACATCACTTTAAATATATGAAGTATGTGATCACTTATTGTGTGGTGTTTGCCGGTGTGAAGTTAAATGAGGCAGTTGTGGTGATCTTGTTATTTAGCGTTGAGCTGGACGTAGTATCGTAACATGGCTATGTTTGCTAAAAGTGATGTTGAGACACTTCTATAACAGTTGATGGCATTACTGTGATTTGTATCCATAGATGTAATATTATAACAGAATGAAGGTTGTCAAGTCCATGGATTTAGTATCGCCTGGCGTGTCTGTAACAATATGATTAAGTATTAGTTTATGAATTTGAAATTGGGGATGTTTGTAATTGAAAATTTGGAAATTCCTTTAACTGGTATTGGTTATGGTTAACTGCTTGGGTAATGCCTATTATGTAAGAAATGTAGCTTACAGTTTTAACGTGTATTGATCTGCTCGTGCTTGATGCTAGGCTGATACTAGAGCGATGGGCTTGCTCACAGTATTTTTTTAGTTATATTGTCTGTTACCGGAAGTAGAGGGGGTATCGGTGAAATCTGTGTGCGTGATTGTTTGGGCGGGAATAGTTTGAATAAATTGAAGAGTGGATTATTTATGTTGGCTATTTGTTCATTTAGTAGGGGTTTTCCTGAGTTGTGTTCTTTTATAATATGAAATTGTTCCGCCGTTTCTATTGTGGGGTCGTTTGTGATTTTTAGTATTTTCAGAGTGTCATTAATATTTGCGAGTTCGTGGTTTTCATCTATGAGGTGTTGTGCGAATTTAGATCTGTTTCTATTATAAACGAAGTCAGAGGTGTGTTCCCGAAATCTTATTTTGAAGTTGCGCCGGGTCTGTCCTATATATGTTTTGGTGCAATTTTTGCAGTTTAACTGGTATATGCCACTGTTTAGGAGGGGTTCATTGTGGTTGGTATTATTGGGAATTATTATAATTCCTAGCATCAAGCACGAGCAGATCAATACACGTTAAAACTGTAAGTTACTTTTCTTACATAATAGGCATTACCCAAGCAGTTAACCATAACCAATACCAGTTAAAGGAATTTCCAAATTTTCAATTACAAACATCCCCAATTTCAAATTCATAAACTAATACTTAATCATATTGTTACAGACACGCCAGGCGATACTAAATCCATGGACTTGACAACCTTCATTCTGTTATAATATTACATCTATGGATACAAATCACAGTAATGCCATCAACTATTATAGAAGTGTCTCAACATCACTTTTAGCAAACATAGCCATGTTACGATACTGCGTCCAGCTCAACGCTAAATAACAAGATCACCACAACTGCCTCATTTAACTTCACACCGGCAAACACCACACAATAAGTGATCACATACTTCATATATTTAAAGTGATGTAAAAACTATGTGCTTTTTAAACAGTTTTAAACAGTGTTTTTAAATAGTGTTTTAAATATTGACTGAAACATTCTAATTTAATTTTGATAAAGTGTTGTACCAGCAAATAGTATATAAGAGTTAAGGTAATCATTTATGTAATCATGGCAACACTTCACCGACATAGCACAGTATGCACAAAAACACTGATCATTTAAGTCCACGATACATGTACCCATAGGCTTGGTTAAAAATTAGCATCATATACATACATCTGAAGATGGTACAATTTACGTACCGAAAACGTTAATGAGAAAATATGACTAAATAATTCATTCATTTAATTGTATGATAAGCAAAGGCGGAATACACACACATAATTATAGTCAAAAAGTTCTATGTAGTTGTCTGCCATAGAATTTTCAAGGAAATTTGAGCAAACATCTTTGAAAGCGCGCCATGCCATTTTTTTTTTTTTTTTTTTTTTTTTTTTGTAATGGAAAGTTTTCCTCAAACAAAGAGTCAGCCATAACTTTGTGAATTTATGGACCGAAGAAAATACCCTCTTTTAATTTGCCTTCACTCAAACTGGTAAACTTATCTTTTAAATACTGAAAACCACACCCTTGTTTGTTCATTGCGTAGATCTCACTTTGAACTGTTATGAAATTTACTTAATAGAAACGACCAATATCTGTTTATTTATTGGAAGTACAAAACAATATGCTAACAACCATAATAAACCAGAAATAAGTTATAAACTCATAAAATGCATTAGCTTTTGTTTTGGTTTACAACCCCCAACCCGCGCACTTATCTAAAAGTGAAATCATAATACTTCAATTGTTATTGTACCTGAGTTTTTGAATGTACTTCACTCCCACCCCTTCTACTAAGGAAGTTCCAACTCCACACAGAACCAAGACCGCAGATAGTAAGCAGTACTGAGTTACTGAGTATAGTACGTTCCAGAAATAGTGGGGGGGGATTAGTGATAGGACCGGAAGAATTATTGGGGTTTCCGGAGGTTCCGGAGATGGACGCAGATATTTCACGGGCAGAAATTAGAAAAGCGGTTTCCTCTTTGAAGAATAATAAAGCCCCAGGCTGGGATGGTCTGCCATCAGAAATATTTAAGGCTGCTCTTGTCAATGATAAATTTGTACAAAGGGTGCAAATTGTGTTTAATGATTTATTTAAGTATGGGAAGTACCCGGAAATTTGGGCTACATCCATCATTCATCCTATCTATAAAAGTAAGGGTTCGATTGGATCTCCAGACTCATATAGAGGCGTGGCCTTACTGCCTACTATGGGTAAAATCTATTGTAAAATCTTGTATGAAAGAATGAAGGGGTGGGTGTCTCGGCATGGCAAAATTTCAAAATTTCAGATGGGTTTTATGGAAGGTCGTAGCACAGTTGACAACATATTTATTTTGGATTCACTGAAACAGAAACAAATGTCTAGAAAACGGGGGAAATTGCACTGCGCTTTCGTGGATTTTCGAAAGGCTTTCGACACTGTGGAGAGAGAAGCGCTTTGGTATAAATTATGGATGAAAGGGATGTCGGGCAAGATGATTAGGGCGCTTCAGGGGATATATAATAAAGTGGAATTTTGTGTTAAGTACGACATGAACAGAGTGTCTGAAAGCTTTTGCAGTCGCAGAGGTGTGAAACAAGGTTGCATACTGTCCCCCTTGCTTTTTAACCTGTTTATTGACGATATAGCAGAGATTATGTTACGAGAGGACATCGACGCTCCCGTCATAGAGGACGTGAATATTCCAGTACTATTATACGCTGACGATTTGACATTATGTTCTAAAAGTGTTAAGGGATTGCAGAAAGGACTTGACAAGCTTCAAATATACTCTAGGGACTGGGGATTAAAAGTAAATACTGAAAAGACGAAGATTATGACCTTTAAGAACGGATATGTTTACAGTAAAACGGAGACTTGGACATACGAAGGCCGAGCACTGAACAACGTGAAAAGTTTTGTTTACTTAGGGGTAACAATGACGATGAACGGAAAATGGAATAAACATATAGACACTACAAAACATAGGGCATTGATTAAAGCGATAGAAACGCTGAAGATACGTAACAAAATCCCGGAAGTCTCTCTAAATTTATTAGATAAAGTATATAACGCGGTAGTTAGATCTACAATTACGTATGGGGCAGAAATTTGGGGTTGGGGAAGAACGGAAAAGCTTAACCAGGTACAAAGCGACTTTTTAAAACGGATAGCGGGAGTGGGGAGGGGAACGGCTAACAGCGGAATCCTAAGAGAATTCGGACGCCATAGAGACTCAATAGAATGCAAGATAAAAGTTTTAAAGTACTACTTGAGGATTGTGCATGGAGATCAGTCTCTTATTAGAGCGATCTGTTATAGGGAGCAACTCGAGAGGAGAGACCAAGTAACCTGGGCAGGTAGATTACGCAGAGGGTTGGAAGAAATAGGCATGGGATTTATAATCGCGGAAGATTGCAGGAACAAGCGAAATGTCTGGCGGAAAGTCAAGAAACGCCTGAAGGATATAGACAGGCAAATAACAGAAGGGGAATGTAGGGATAAGGTTGCTCTGGAGATCCAATCGATGATCAAAACAAATTGGGGGGCCGAACTATATCTCTATGGAGGTAGCAAAGATGGTAGACTGGGTTTAATCTGGTTCCGTCTAGGAGCCTGGAGGGCACTTAAAATCGTCAACGAAGAGGGGGCGAGAATATGTCCTCTTTGCGGTAGAGGCGAGACATCACACCACATTTTGTCGGAGTGTGAAGCCACAGAAGCTCTGAGGAAACGATTCCTGCCAGAGTCCTTCATTACATCTAGCAGGGGGCACTTGGCGACATACGCTGTATTAAATAACGTTAAATCCTATGACAGTGTGGGAAAATTTTTGGCAAAAGTTCGACAGTTGAGGGTGGAATTGGCCGAGGGGGAGGGAGCCGATGGATAAGAGAAAGATTTATTAGTGTTGCAATGAGTAATATTAACATTGAGCGAATGATAGAATTAGGAGATAATGTTTTTTTTTTTTTTAACTGTGTCTTTTGTATTTTATTGCGTGTGTATGTTTTTATTTATATACTGTATTACCTTTATAATTATTATTTGGATTATTTGGTGCAGCTTCAACAAGAAATTGAATTGTTTATACTGTATATATATATATATATATATATGTGTGTGTGTGTGTGTGTGTGTGTGTGTGTGTGTGTGTGTGTGTGAGACACTGTGCGTGTCTGTTTTTCATATCTCCCTTTTATTTTATTTGTATTATTTTTGTGAAGTTTGGTATAAAGCTAGATTAGTTATAATAGTGGTAATCAATGATAACGGTAGTAATAATAATAACTGTTGTTTCACTATTTTATTATTAGTAGGCATTATTTTCGTTTTGAAGATTCAAACTGTGCATAGTTACAGCACGAATGGCCGTATGAGCTCGTGCGAAGGATCTTGTGTACATGAGTTTGTATAATTTATTATGCATCAATAAATGCACTTATCTATCTATCTATCTATCTATCTACGTTCCAGAAATATGTTCGCGTTTTCCAGTGACGAAAGAGCTTTCAATATTGAATCATATTTTCGCACAGGTACTGTCCGTTTGCCTACGTCGCATCCCCATTTCCCCCACCTGCTTCTGCTCGCCCCTCTGTAAAAGCTGGGCTGTCTTAGCCCTTTTCTGAAAACATTAATTTCTCTTAGGAATTGGACGTTTACGTAATATTATACAGCTGTTTAATTTAACTTAAATAAAAGAGCCTCGTTAAGTAATTAACTGCCACGTGATTTCCTCCCTTTCTACAATCCTCCGGCATAACCACTTGGACGGACAGTAGATAGCATGTCTGAGTAATTTTACATTTTCGGGTCGGGCAGAAGTGAAGATTGAATTCACAGTACGTAGAGTAGGTACAGAATTATTTCAACATGAGTTACTAGTACGAAGGACGAAACTGGCAATTAGAATTAGATGCAATAGTCTATAGTTCGATAATATGCACAAAAGAACTGAAGCCTGTATCGAAATGAACGGCCACCATTTTCAAAATTGTGTTTAAATATTCATATTATGATTATTTTTCAATTTAACTTCTTTCTCTATATTGTACGCTAATGTGCTGTAGATAGTATAATATGCACTGCATAATGAATACGTTCGCATGGATAACTCACTTCGTGAGTAAAAACACTTATTCTTAATACATTACTGTACTTTGATTAAAGAAAAACCTAATGAAAATTATCAAACTCAAAATCGCGATATTTCCTAGTTTACGTAAATGGATGAACTACTTTTCTTCCATCCTATACCTAGTAGAGTGATTTGTGTTTTACGCCAGTGTAATCGAACTCCAGTCTTGGATGGGGGAGCAAGCGGTGTTTCCGGTTCTCTAAAGGTATAGACAGGTTAATATTAAAAAGTTAGTAAAAATTAAATGATGTCCCTATATATCTTAAAAGCCTTACGTGATACGAAACAAAGGGATGCATTTTCGGGTTCAGCGCACATCAAACCATAAGGGACACATTGTTTTAAGTCGGAGGAAAATTCTTGTTGTTAAGTGATATTATTAGAAATTTAAATAAGATATTGCGATTGAAAAATATCAAATGATTGGAGTAGTAGTATAGTTATATAGGCCTATATATAAGAGAGGATAAATTAATTTAGTACATGTTATAAATTATGCCACAAAATTTTAAAAGGAAGACTTATGTTACTTGTAGAAAATGTTCTATTTGAATGTCAAAATGGATTTCGGACTGGCAGATCGTTCATAGACTTAATGTTAAGTATTAAATTACTAATAGAAAAAGAAGAGAATTCTATTCATCGATTATGTGAATTCTTTCGATAAAGTTGAAGGAGATATGCTGTTTAATATGTATTACAGAACACAAATATTCCATATGTATTATGAAAAAGTATAAAACATATATTCTGGTAGAGGGGAAGAGAAGGCCTGATTGCCTTATCTCTACCAGGTTAAATAAATAAATAAATAAAATAGAACGAAAAAAATGACACTCGGAAGGAAATTAAGCCAAACCGGATTCCCATCCCGATGTCGCGAAATAAACACTGCTACTGTTTACAACGTTGCAACATTGCAACATTCGTTTTCTTGAAATATTACAAAAACTATTGGTCGTATGAAGAAATATTAAGTTGACAAAACGTTCCCAAATGACATGATCTGTTATGTGTGTTAAGAATTGTAAATGGTTAACTTCCACCTTGTATAATTCTATGCAGAGCTTAACTGAAACAAAAAAATTTGCAGGAAGATGACATAGTCTATCTATTTTGGACAATTATTAAATATGTCTTCCATCGGTTAGTGAATGCGCGATAACAAAACATTATTGGGGTTAGGCCTATACAACCCTCTTATTTGCTCGGCGTACCTCTGCAAACCGTGTGATGAGTAGAAAGAATTTGTTATGTGTTAATAAATGTGTCTGAAGAAACAATGTTGCCTTCGGCACGAATTGCATCACTTCAATATTGTCAGTTTATTCTACGTAATGAAAAAAGAGGCAGAAAATTGTTATATTTGATTAAGAGAAAATTCCCATTGTTTTGTTGACTTCAAATAAAAATGCATTACTAATTTATTTACATTTCCTATATTTTGTGAGCATTATTTTAGTACAAATTGAAAATATTGGATGTGAACAAAATCCGTCCAGTAGTTTAAGAGAAATCGTTGTACACGGACAGGAGATTGAAGATCCAAAATCACTTCTTTGGTATCAGAGATACATTAAAAAGTGTACTTCCGTGAAAATCTGTAAATATGTTTCGTGGAGCATCAAGATACTGCCTGTTACACATTCAGGGGAATGGCTCAATGTTACTGTACGTTTCTACGCCGAAGGATGAGACACAACTCCCACGACGCCTAGCAAATTTATGTTGGACAAGGGCCATCTTTTCGTGAGGAACTCTTGCAGTTCTTATCCTAAATTGTTTACTTTAAAAATAATTATTATCTGCAGCCATTAATTACAAAAGTGCAAAAGTTTTACTAAAAGAGCTACATAATAAAGCGTTCAAAGAGGAAAATTAATATTTTGTTATATTTAATTAATTCCTTTCTTCAAAAGTATTACCTGCAGTCAACTCTGCGGTGGCTGGTTGCTCAGACCTTCAGATTGTCACGCAGACGGCCCGGATTCGATTCCCGGTCAGGTCTGTGATATTTTTAATGAAAAAATCCATAATGACACTTGTGATCATACAAGGTCGCAGTTGGGGTTTTCCCGGGGTTCTCCCGTTTTTCCCCAAATTAGGCATTTACATCATCCCCTCACCATTTCTCCATTTTGTTATCATTCCGTAGCATTTCCCGAACGCCGGCTGGCGACGCACGGAGGGTGCTGGCCTAGGGACGAGTGGGGTTGCCTGCTCGAATCCTGAGCACACAGAGAACCTTGTTAGTGTGGTCAGCCGGTGTCCGTTTGGGAATACGTCACCAGAGGGTTAGCGCCATAATGCCCCCCCCTCCGTTAAATTCAATTCAATTCTGTTACCCGCTGTCCGTTCCTTAAGTTATGGTGTGTTTATCTGAAAAGGGACCAGTTGTTATGTATTGAGCTGTTATGTTGTAATTCTGCAATATTGGTTTAACCCTAGATCATATATACTAACAGATAGCTCTTTTATATAGGCTTTAGGGTTTGCAGTCGAGGCCGGCTTGATGTAGTTCAATAATCGTCAACAGATGGCACAATGACCAACACCATCACGAGACACGAACTCTGAACCGGTCTGGTCAGTCTAAATCGATTATTTCTTGCTTACGAGATCTCGTAAGCAACGGTATGTACTGTCGACAATTGATGACCATGGATAAATATTATTGGCCTATATGACCTAGGCAAGTTCGGAACGAGGGAGTTCTAATTATAGTTGTCACGTGGGCGAAGCGGAGAGATAAGATAAAGTACGCCTTTGTATTGAATAGAATACAATGCAGAGTCTCGCGCAAAGCCAATCTACCTAGAATTTTTAGACCATGTTATAAAGTTATCGGTGGGCTAAATTATAATTCGTTATCTCTTCTGTTTTTATATATTTGTCGTGAATATTATTTATATTATCAACTGAGTGTATAACATAATTTATCCGTTAATTGATATTTCACTAATGATAAATCCAAAGAACAATGGGAAATAAGGGACTAAACACTGAAAAATAAATAAAATAAGAGAATTTGACGTTCATAATTATAATGTTGTCGGAGTTCTGTTATACTTTACTTTGAATTATTTTAATTTGCACCACAAAAACTTATGAAAATTAATGTTAACATTACCTATTTAATTATGATAGTAGTATATTGGAAAATTTGTGCATATAGCCTGATTACAATATATAAGTAATCCTATCCTAACCTAACCAATGGTAGTCTTGTTTATTTCAGACATGTTCGTATAATTATACAAAAACAAGAATAATCTAGTTTGCAGCCTGTGATATTGTCTCGTTTACAGTATTATATAATATACATATTACGATATTTACTAGGTACTTTAACAATATATAGTTAATAATATTATAAAATATACAGGCCTAATCCATTACCAAGAAATTGCCCTTCCCTCACATGTTCAATACTGTTTACCTCAAAAGGCCTTCAAACCTTAAAAACTATTAGAAACTGGATTAAAATAGTCATGTTAATGTAGGCCTGCAACATTACATTTTTTGTCACTACTCCTGATCCCATTATAACAGTTTCAGGTTTTGTAATTTGTAACAATACTAACAACACTGATGGGTCATTCCATAGTCACACACGTAACATTTTCGAAGTAACTATGATCTTCACAGGATACTTAATCAAATACTTAGGAGTTCATGAAAGACACATCACTGTTTTTTAACGTAAGCATTCCAAAATATAAACAGAAAATCATAATGAAAAGGAATAATTAATGATGTAAAAAATATTAAATATTATATGGTGTGACACATGAACATTTTCTTGCCACTTAATTTATTACCAAAATAGAAAATGTTCATATTATTGTGCCAAATGTCATAAATGCATTTAGTTGTTTTTGAAACAATTAAGACATTTGTGAAGTACATGTAACTACTAAATCGCATACTTTAATAAAAATAACAGTGCCATTAACAAATAAAATATTACAAATTATATTGTGACACACGAACATTTCTGTCAAGTTGATTACTAATCTTTTCAAATGCATATAGAGATTTACCGTATACACTGTGCCTACAGTTCTTATTATACAAAGCAACACTTGATTACACTAAAGTGTCCACACCTGTGGAGTAACGGTCAGCTCGTCTGACTGCGAAACCAGGTGGCCCGGGTTCGAATCCCGGTCGGGGCAAGTTACCTGGTTGAGGTTTTTTCCGGGGTTTTCCCTCAACCCAAGCTGGGTTACCGAGCAAATGCTGGGTAACTTTCGGTGCTGGACCCCGGACTCATTTCACCGGCATTATCACCTTCATATCATTCAGACGCTAAATAATTTAGATGTTGATACAGCGTCGTAAAATAACCCAATAAAAAAAAATTACACTAAAGTACACTTTCAGATTTAAAATATCCACGGTTGTTTACAACTATATGTGGTGATATCTCCTGTGTAATGTCACGTAACAAATACATCAATATAGACTATTCACTTTTTCTGCCATTTGTACTACTTCCCTTTTTTTAACACAGACGCTTTAAATTCTTCGCCACTACAAGCTTTTGTAACTTCCTCTGCTTATCTGACGTCTTTTTTTAAATTGATTATTTAACGATGTTGTATCAACTACTAGGTTATTTAGCCTCGATGGAATTGATGATAGTGAAATGATATTTGGCGAGATGAGGTTGAGGATTCGCCATAGATTACATGACATTCGCCTTACAATTGGGGAAAACCTCGGAAAAAACCTCAACCAGGTAACTTGCCCCAATCAGGATTTGAACCCGGGCCCACTCATTTCACGGTCAGATGTGCCTACCATTACTCCACAGCAGTGGACCGAACATGGGTTATGTACATTAATTCTTTTGACTTTCGGTTAGCTTTCTTAAGAATACGCATAAAGAAATGTAGTGTTTTCCAGGCTATCCTTGTAATATTAGTGACTTATTTCAACCAGTTTGTTACTAAAATATATACAGTACCTAAGTGTTTACTTGTGACACTGGTGATCCATTTAATTGGTATATGAGACGAATTTAATTTTGTGTTTTACAGAAGGATACATATTGATTTACTTTTGCTCACATTGATTTTAATTTTATTTGTTGTAGTCCAGTTTTCAATAACGTCAAGCTAGTTTTGCAAGGCGGCGATATAAGATTTATCGCTAATTTTTTTTGTATATTATACAGTCATCCACGAATAACCTTGCCTGAGAAGTGACATTTCTATTCAAATCCTACAATAATTTTCAGTAAATATTTTGCATCGAGAAGCTATTATACATTTAATTTTGCTTCTGAGACCAGTGAAATATATGCCAATTTTATTAGAAAGGTGCATGTATAATTATCCAATAGCATGATATTATCTGCAACAAAAACTAAAGGGCATGAAAGAAAAGAAGAAAACATTAATGCTGTGGTTCTTAGAGTTCCATTAGAATTACACGTTCATTGTCCACTGAAAGTTGTATTTCTCTATTGAAGTGTAAAAGAGAAACTCTCATAAATTATGTCAGAAACAAAGAAAGGCACCACCCAAATATGTGGGATAATTAATTTAATAATGTTATTACCGGGACTTGAAAAAAGCAATCATATGTAATGGGTGGGGAAAAAAATACTTTTTAATCGCGCTTCTATAGTTCGACAATGCTGACTATTCAGAGTTTTGCCTGACAGGTGAGCTACCATAAATTCCTTGAAGTCCTAGTTATTACTGAAGCCAAATGTGTGTCTCTTGTCAAGAGTCCATTTTATTTATACTTGTTAAGACATCATTCATAGACTAGTTACCGCTTTCAGTTTTGAAATTGATCTATTATTATTCGTCCTATTTATACATTTATATTGAATGATTCGGTCTACCTTCATAACACATCTCATCAACAATACCGGTACTCGATAAGAGTTGAATTAGCTTCCATGCTGCGTTGTATTTATTTGTCATGTTCCTATAGCAGGAATATTAAATAGGAATTCCTTAAAACAGATTTATATTCACTCCTATGCCTTTATATAGAATACCAGTACATATACTGTATTTCTTAAGATTTGGTTACTTTATAAACAGTATGTTAGTGCAAGAACTCTTTTTTTTTCATATTTAATAATTCTGGCATGTGTCAATAAATATGCTTGAGACCTCTGTCTCTCTGAATTACTCTTTACTAACTGGAAACATATTCCAAATTTATATTTTAAAAAAGTATTAAAATATCCTCACAATTTAGAGCATAACAATTCCCGAAATAATCATCCTACATTAAATTATTAAGAGAAAAATGATTCAATCTATCGCTTGTAACAATACCTTTATGGTCCTAATAAATTAAGAAATAATTTACATCCAACAGATTTATTTTAAAATGGCCTGCAGTTATTATTTTGAATTTTATTGTACCTTAATAAATTGAGTTAAGGTACAATAAATTTCATCAAGTTTCAAACAAAGTAATTCCATCTTTCCAACAGGGGGACAATAAATACTTAAAGTAATGCTAAACTCGAAAAACTTATTGATGCAACTTAATTTCATATTCTATACCACTAACACCAAAAAAGTGTCCTATTGTTCATACTGATTCAAGATGAATAGTTTCTTAGTGTTTGTCCATTCCACTTTTTTTATTGTCCTTCCCATTTCTATTTCTCTCATTTTTAGTAGGTACTTCACATGTAGTATATGTTTTATTTTAATACATATAATGACCTTGAAGATATTTGGATATGTCTTACAAAATTCTTGCTGAAGACCATTGTGGTAATATTTTGCCGCATCTGTAGTTTGTACATTTCGAAATTTTCGTGCTTCAGCCCAGAATTCAGGCGGAGGGAGGGGAGGTTGATGTGCCAATGTAGTTTTCCAGAATATAATAATATTCAAAACATTCTCTAATAGGAGGGGCCTATGATATTAGCTCTGCAAAAAATCTGATATCGGTACTTCTGTTGCTGGTAAATAAGAAAGAACGAAATATAAAAATTTTTAACCACTTTCGAATTTCAGGTGCTTTGTGTCTCAGCTGCTGGTTTGATATACTGTTTGTTTCCTTTAATTTTCCAGAGCAAAAACTGTCCTAAGCGAAATTTACACTCTGTAATTTTAACACTGGGAACATTTATTTTGGCAGCATTGTGTGATGCTATTTCATAATATAACAAGAGCTTTGAAATGATTAACTGCTAACTACTTACCTGGGTGAAGCGGTTCCTGTGATTTCTGAAGTGGAAACCGTTCAATTTATAAGGAATTTTTTTGTGGAGATGCATTTGATTGTTTATGCAAGGTGTAAAAGTGCCTAAACTAACTGACCCCAGTGCTGTCATGGAGGCCACACGAGGCCATATATCGTATGGAACCTACAATTTTTTTAATTAATCGTATGGGGAAATGAAAATTTTGTCTGTAAGGAGCCATACGGCATATGGGTGCCTAAGTTTAGTACGTGGAGATCTATACAGATCTTAGATCATCTCTTCCTGTTCCTACTGTACCTACCACCTATTTTGTTTGATGTTCATAAACAAAAATTATCCACCTCTTCAGCACTGGAATCCAGAATTATATAAAATAATGGTTGAAAAACAAGAAGTGCTGCAAATATACACTCCAAGATTCATCGAGACAAGTGTGCATCTATGGTGGTGCTACATGGTGTATTCTTTATATCAAACTTGTACAATTAAATTGTAAAGCAAAACAATTTCTTTACTTCTTCTTCAATATTAAAAAAAAAATAATGAAATGACAATTGGAGAAATAGAGAGAGGAGAGTAAAATATATTTCAAGGGACAAAACAAGGGGTGGGGTGTATGGCCAAGAAAAAAATTACCATGACAGCACTGACCAAACCTAACCTGTTACAGACTCATGTATGTAAGGTGAATAAGCTGAGTATGAAGGAAACTACCTCAGCGCTAATTTAACTCTTATAGATGAACTATATAAAGAACTTTAAGTGTCAATATTGTCTCAAAGGTTTCTGTGTAACAAACTTCATTTAGAAATGCCCATCTGCGATTATGTTAACTGTAGAAGAAGGAAGAAATATTGTCGTCATATGAAGTTACTCAAATTTCCAATGAAGGACAAGGAAAGGCTACAAAAGTTATTTTTGATTTCACCCTTATAAATTGAACGATTTTCACTTCAGAAATCACCGTAACTACCTCAGCACTAGTTTCAGTAATTTAAGGACCGGTATAAAGTAAATTTGATTAAAGTGAGAAAGGAATTCGTAAGGGAGGCGGTCAGGAGGGATTGAGGTTGTCTACTAATTCGTTGCAAACAACTATTATAGGCTATTTCATTTGACTAACGATGATTTGTAGAGAGCAAAATACCTACAGTAGGGTAAAGAATCTAAATAAGTACGTTTGAGAACGGATATAAAAGTGTCAGGAAAATAACAGAATTACCGTATATTGCAATTAACTCTGCATTGGCAGAGAAACCGCACAGGGTATCGTAAATCTGCTGAAAATTAGAAAATTGTGTAAAAAATGCATTCAGAGCGAATTTTCCAGCCTGATAATATCTCGCCCACGTTATGGACATAATTCAATACCGTAAGACTGATATAAAACGAATACTAGAACAATTTGTTAACCAAAGACGATGTTCAGTAGTTATTTAACAACATACAGAGCAAATAAAAACACAAACGCATATTCTAGCAATAGTTCAGATGAAAAGAAAATGATTAGTACGACCGCTTATTCGTAAAAAGAACACTGCCAGCTGTGTAGCCTACATGAAGCAATATATCAGGTCTACGTTATGAACACGTTGAATTTAATGTGGACGAGAAACGTACAGTTATTATTTATCTTCTTCCATATCGCATCATATAATACACCTGTAAAATGAAAACATATAGGCCTAGAAAAGAGGAAACATGTTTGCGGGGAGGGAGTTGTAATTCTTCCCCTTTCGGATAAATTTCAGAAAAGGGATATCTGCTTTTCCTTCATATTCAAAAATTGTAATCTTGTTCACACAAAATAAATTAGTGCCTTTTCGTGAGCATCATGATGTGCATTCAACAAACGCAGACAAATCTGCTCTTTTTAGTATTTTGTGATAATTGTTGCTAGGGAGGTATTGTATACTGAAAATTAAAAACAATTAGATTTCGTACATCAAATGATGACAGATTATATATTGAACGCAAACAACATTATATCAGCCATGTACCAAAATGTCATCTATGTGTGTTGATGAATTTGGGTAAAACAAGCTTCTGTATACTACAATTTAGCGACACATCAAAGTCTTATTGTAACATAACCTCACATTACAATGAGAAAGAAATTTGGAGGTGGCATGACGTAAAAAAGTCATCCCACAGTCGTATTACTCTATGTACTGTTCAGGTACTCTGCCATCTAGTGTTTGTTATTGCAAGCTCATTTCTCGACACTAGCGACGCATAGCGTCCGTTATTTTCCAGTTGCGTCTAAATTTAATATAAGCTTGGTCAATCTGTTTTATATATGATCTAGGGTTTAACATAATCATTGAAGGAATTATTAGATTCAAGAATGATCATACCTCCAAAACTGAAGCTATTTTCCAGAATAGAGGTTTCTAAATTTATTATATTTCAATATTCATTACTTTGATTACAGACGCAACTTACTGCTTATGTTTTTTTCTGTTTCATTGATACATTTTATTTAGTCCTTCATTTCCAGAAGAAATCAAAATATAGTTTAAGGCTTTTGTTTTCATCTGTTTATTTACACAACAGTTCACATTTCCCGTTTCTTTTTGTCGCAAAACACATTAAGTCAAAATTATTACTTCTGAGAAAAGAGGCATTTTTCTGACAAAACTGAATTCTCAGAATATTATTTTAGTAAGTTGTTTCACTTTAAGTGTATTTTATTTTCCAACTATAAGTTTATATGCAGTATATACGACTTTTGCTCAAAAGTAATATTTTTTACTTAATATGTTTCTCTTCAAAACCGACGATATTTAACGATTAATACAGTGATCTTTACGAATGACACGGATATGATACTCTTTTTAATCTCTGTGTTTTTGAATAAATGACCACAGCTTTTACTGCCTGATCTATGTGACCAGTCTTCTTACAGTAACCACATGTAGGACGATTACTTTCTCTAGGAAGTAGTTTTCTCGGAGTAGGTGTCTTCCGTCTTCTATTTGTATTCAGTGGGTAAAGAAGGCGGTGGAGCTACTAATTTGTCTCCTTCTGCATATAGGAATGAAAGTTTTAAACAAAGCATATCTTTCTTGTCTTCAGGTAGAAAATGAAATATCTTGTCATACAAATAAGCCCATCTCTCATTGATGAGCTCACTTGCTCTTATGATGTCTGGCACGTACGTATATCCATGAAGGGTATTGAACTGCACAATTTCTGATTGCAAAGAACTTGTGGTATACATCTGTCCAAGGAGATTATATTCTTTTTTCAAACAGTGAATTTGCGTTATTATTGGAATGTTCTTCATCTTATTATTTAAATGTATTAATTATTGATTTCCGGTCAACGGTAGGACTTTCTTCATACGTCGATTGAAATTACAGATTCAGCAGGTAGGAAAATTCTTCGTATTGCTTTCATAACATCATTTATGGTAGTGCTACAATTCGTAACGCTCCGTTCAAACATCCAAAGTATAGATCTAGCTAAAACTTTGAATGTCCTTTTGGAAAGAAAGACATTTTACAGCACAAATTCTTATCAGTCATTACTGGCCACATCAAATATCCCATTAAAATATTAATCTTAATTTGTTCAACAAAATTGCCAGCATGCAATTGTACTGTTTCTTCTTCTGAAATCCGTGTCTGGAATCTGTAGCATAGCCGGTGTATTTGAGTGGAGAAGGAGAGAAGCAAATGGGCGGAGCCTGATACTGCGGGAATGTGTTGCGGGCAGCGTTGGCGCGTGGTCACTAAAAGGTAAAATTCGCGTGTCATAATGTGACATCATAGCTCGCTCCCTCCAATCAATGGTTTTCCCGCCAGAGCGGTTATTGTCCCAGCCATCCACACACCGCTTGCGCAGAGGACTTGTTTTGTCTTCTAGGTAGGTGTACAGATTCTAGACACGGACAATAGATAAAAGTTTCCCAAGAAATAGTGTAATAAAGAAACACCGGTACTTGCAAATTCTCCAAACACACACACATGCTTCCGGAATCACATACAGAGAAAACTTGCCTAGTGGCTCACAAACAACACCAAACAAACCTTGCAACCACTAAAAACACTTGAAATCTACTTGATTGAATCATACGACTTAGTTCCACTATTGCCGTGGTATAACACTGGTTTGTAACTAAAGCATTCATCTAACTTAGGATGAGCAAGTTTTGATTAACTGATGATTTATATGTTCACGGTTGTTGGATTCAAGTTCTTGGCATTCTGCTCTAGAACACGAAATAAACTGTTATGGAATGACAGCTGTAAACTTCCGTTACACCTACAGTTCTCTTGTATGAATTTCCTCAGTTCGTCTGTGAATGTGCCTTACCCGATGGTGTCGGTATTTTAGATATAATTCATAGTAGTGAATCAACCATAATTAATTCGCACAAATTATCATTTTCGTATTTTGTGGCTCGAAAACCGCCCAAATGTCAAATTGTACTTTTGTTCATAACTTCGGAAGAAAAAAAAAATCATATTCGTATTATTTGACCAAAAAACCTTCAGATAACAAATTTCGTAGACACCGGAAAACATGAGATTTCTCACCCACCCCTCCCTCCTCTCGAGTACCTTCTGGGATTGTATTCGAAAAATTCTGAAAACAGTCCATTCCAAATTAGTTTTAAACTCTATGGCCCTATGTTGGCCAGTTGAAAAGATACATTAGTGAATTTTGAAAACTTTCAACCTCCCGTTTTCTCCGCTTTTAACTCTCATGGGGAATAAAGTCTGAAAAACTGTAATCTAAAAAACGTAACTCAATTCTAGAAAGATGTCTTTGTCTGCTGATTCAAAAAATAAATCGACGAATTTTAAACATTTTTACCACTCCTTTTTTTTTTATCCCGTTAGTGTCTGTATTTAGAAATATTTCGTCTTGTCTCATGACTAAGGATTAAGAGAAACCTACGTGTAGAGATGCGATGAAAGAGTAATGGAACGGAGAAAAATTCTCTCTGGCACGGGGATTTGAAACCGAGTTTTCAGCTCTACGTGCTGATCTTTATCCACTAAGCCACACCGGATACCCATCGCGGTGTCGGACAGAATCGTCTCAGTTTAAGTTCCAACTCTTGAGTTCCCTCTAGTGGCCGCCCTCTGAACTACGTCATAGATGTCTATGAACGTAGAACTGAAGTCCACACATGTGCTGAGGTGCACTCGCTATGAGTGACTAGTTGGCCGGGATCCGACGGAATAAGCGCCGTCTTAAATCACGAAGTGATTTACGCATATCATATATATTATTTTAATGTACCGAAGTACATATGATATTTCCATGCAGATATTCTGCGTCATCATACGATGAAAGAGTAATGGAAAGGAGAAAAATTCTCTCTGGTACCGGGATTTGAACCCGGGTTTTCAGCTCTACGTGCTGATTCTTTATCCACTAAGCCACGCCGGATACCCATCCCGGTGTCGGACAGAATCGTCTCAGTTTAAGTTCCAACTCTTGGGTTCCCTCTAGTGGTCGCCCTCTGCACTACGTCATAGATGTCTATGAACGTAGGACTGAAATACACACATGTGCTGAGGTGCACTCGTTACGAGTGACTAGTTGGCCGGGATCCGACGGAGATAATTTTTCTCCGTTCCATTACTCTTTCATCGTATAATAACGCAGAATATCTGCATGGAAATATCATATGTACTTCGGTACATTAAAATAATCTAAATGTAGAGGTTAAGGGGATATGGTAATGAACCCGTTTATAGTTTATTTATATTGATTATACTTATAGTAACGAGGAAAACATTACACATCGGGAAGTAGTCCATTTTCCCTTTAGGCTGATATATAAAAATTTTCAGTGAATATATCAAAATTTCATCCATTAGTATTTATTTCGAAAACCGTATACCAGAAATGGTCTAATTTATATTTATTGACCACATTTTCCCATTTAGTCCTCATATGAAATATAACGGAAATATAGTCGTATCGCACTGACATTATGTCTCATGTTGGTTAAAATTAAAGTAAAATTCAAAATATTGCTTCTGCCGGTAGCGAAATTAATCTGTGGCTCCCGTAACTTAAATTTACAGCATATAAAACAGTCCTATGCTTAACAGAGATCTCTAGACACAATTTCCTAGCTAACTTATTTTTCACTCTCCTTGAATTTTAAAACTACATAAAGTATATAATCCAAAACACCAGTAAACAACTACTACTAGTGTTAGTACTACTGCCTTACACTCCAGTGTTACACAGATTGAAAAATGTGGAAGTCAAGAACAATGTTGGTTAAATAAAAAATAAATACCGTCCTTCTAAATTGCTAGTATCTTTCTCCTTATGTCTGTTTTCATATTGATTACTGTGGCTATTATTCAAACCATATACCGTAATATAATATTTAAAACAAATGTATTGAATATAAATTTACGAATTCATGTATTACTCGACCAAGGCCAGTGCAGTCCTGCAGCTCGGAGCCGTGGTGCTACTACTCCTGCGTTCGTAATACCGCATCACGATAGTTCACATTACGCCAGCGGCTCCACTCGCCTTGGTCGAGTAATAACTATTAGTATACATTAGTATAATTAGTGGTTATAGATTTTAGTTAGCAAATACGACCGTAACAATTGTTCCTTCTATCAAATCAAGGGTTAAATGTAATTTCTGCTCGAAAGAATGTCTGATTAATCAGAAAAGATAGCAATCAACTTCTCTGTCGACATCTAGTTCTTTGAATGCTTGTTCATGTACCACATGCATCGTAATATTCTAGAAGGCGTTTCATTGTGGTGGAAGCATGATCTTGTATGAGCTATGCACGAAAATGCGTCTATCCCGTAAGATTTCCACGTGCTGCCGGCCATGCAATCTGCGCGAGATGACAAGGCCATACTTCTACCCTTGGTATAATTCTTCAGAGGTCTCATTGTTACTTGTTTACTAAAAGGTATCTGAAGGACATAAGAATACTGAAATTTTGATCCTTATTGAAGAAAGGAGTAAGGACATAATTTGTTTTGGTCTAGGCTAACGTTAATTATATCATATTTATTCATTGAAATACAATTTTGATAATATCCAGTTTGAAAACAAACATTGATGAGGCGTAGAGACACAATCACTAGGCTAGAGTGAATCTACACATGAAATTGTTTCCTATTTGTTTTCTAAATGTAATAGTTTAAAAAATCGGTCGTTTCACTTAGAAGTGTGAAAAATATGGAGTTTCTATATTTAATTTTTGATGTGCCCCAAGGGCTTTGAAATTTCTTAAAATTATATATATATATATATATATATATATATATATATATTGCCTTTTTGTGTATTTGTTCTATTATTTTGTTTTTCATTATATAGCTTGTGAATTCCTGTAAAATCACATATTTAAACTTTATTTGGAATACTTCAAATTGGGGTTGCAGTAAACAGTATTTTTCTGTATTGATCATGGTAAGCACGAATCAATTGTAATGTTCTCGTATGACTGACTGTCGGAATAGATGCCTTTATCCAGATTCCCTTACTTTTGATAGAAACTCTTTCTGAAATCTCTCCAACAGTAGGTTCTTTGATTTGAAGTCAGATTTTAATTCATTTTTTATCCATAGATAATATTTCATTACGTCATGATAGTAGGTAATTGTGATGGGTTCAGCCCCTCCAGCATTCCGAATACAGGGCAGAAGGTCTTAATTAGAGCCATTGTTCTGATTTAAACACCCTGCAACATTATCAGAAGAATGAATTTCCATTAATTACCTAAGAATTTTGTGATTAAGACCAATTTTCTTATAAATTGAGGCTTCTGTGACATTTCAAGAAGAAATAACAGGGGACCAAAAATATGCAGAGTCTTTTAACATAATATATTTTTTAAACATTTTGCTAGTATCCTGTTCACATTAAACCACTGGAGAATGTTCTCTTGTTAAAAAATCTGAACCTCCAAATTTTGCGAAAATTTCAAAATATGGTGCTCTTGGGGCACCTCTAAATATTACGCTAGAGAAAAAAAATTGCATTTTTCTTTATGATACCACCCCACAACTTCTTCCTGGTATTACATGTTGATTCCATAAACTTCATATTTTCACTTCACTCTAATAATCAGGTAGCATTAAATTACCATGTTTAAAAGCATAAGAACTTAAAGGAAACCAGAAACAGCAATATTTAAAGTGATAAAAAAAAATAGTTCGAAGACAGCGGAGGCATCGTCAGGTAGTCAGATATGACTGGTTTTAAAAACAAATGCTTGGGGAAGGCGAATGTATAACTAGATAGTGAAATATGACTGATCTTTAAAAAAATATTTCAGGAACTATGAAAGAAATGTCTTTTACTGGGAAAGAGCAGTTCCATTAAATTGCTAGTTAATTGGTTCCAACTTTCTGTGTAATGAACTAATGAGTAATCCGTACAGTGATTTTATCGTCCGGAAGAGCTTCGAAGAGGCGACCCTCAACCAAGAGGGACGCATCCACTACACAGTGTGGGCGTTTCCGAGCGTGCATTGGTGTTAATGGCTGTTCATGTCCACAGTTGAACCGGAAGAGCACGGGGACTACGTCCGCAAGCGCCAACACATATCAACGATTGAGACCACATCTCCGTCACGAAGTCTGCTGCAGCAGAGTCTGCAGGGACCACCTGGGGGTCCGGCGGGCTATACGGGTTACTGCACCCTGCGCAACGGTATGCCGCTGCAAGACCTCAACAACATAGGCAGCAAACCCAAAATGGTGAGTACTGACATTTGGAATAGAGTCGTAAGCTCAAAAACGAAGTTGGCCCACAGTCGAAATAAAAAAGTCATCTACTTCTTCTATAGTTTTAATGTAATTCTTTTCGAAAACCATTTCATTGCTAACCATAATTCGTTTTAATATTCTTATACAGGGTGAGTTTTAAGTCCAACGACAAACTTCAGGGGATGATTCCTGGCCGAAAATGGAGCACAAAAGTTCATATCACCTTGTGTCCGGAAATGCATAGTTTCCACGGTAGATGGCACTGACGATATTCACTCATAACTTGCAGTGTGCGTTTTGTGTGTTGCAGATAGTGTAATTTAAGCAACGAAGAAGCACAATGCTCCGGTATTCATTCCAGGAACAAGCCGAGATGGTGTTCGTGTATGGCCAAGAAGGTGGAAACGGTCGAGAAGCAGCACGGATGTACTGAGCCACGTACCCTGACAGACAACACCACCCACATCACACAACATTTGGAGCCATTTTTCGGCGTTTGAGTGAGCATGGGTCCTTTGAGACAGACGAACGTGCAGGGTGGCCGCAAACGCCGAAAAATGACTCCAAATGTTGTGTGATGTGGGTGGTGTTGTCTGTCAGGGCACGTGACTCAGTACATCCGTGCTGCCTCTCGACCGTTTCCATCTGCTTGGCCATACACGAACACCATGTCGGCTTGTTCCTGGAATGAATATCGGAGCACTGTGCTTTTACGTTGCTTAAATCATACTATCTGCAACACACAAAACGCACACTGCAAGTTATGAGAGAATGTCGTCAGTGCCATCTACCGTGGAAACTATGCATTTCCGGACACTAGATGATGTGAACTTTTGTGCTACATTTTCAGTGAGGAATCACCCCCTGAAGTTTGTCGGTGGACTTAAAACTTACCCTGTATTGTTTAGACTTTCTATTTATTCCTATATACCAATGGCGGGCATTCCTGCGGCATTGCCTCAGACCTCAGCGAAGCATCAAACTTACCCCCTACCTTCCCCTTCCCCCACTCCATGAAAATACTGCGCGTGTACGTGGCGGATTATACTGGATTGCTGTACTTCGGAGCTTCATTAGTGATACAATGTCTTTCGCAGAATCATATGAATGGAGAGGATATCACACTTGCAAGAAAGGCAGTTCTTTCATTTCTCATGTTTAGGATCAGTTACAAATATTCAGGACGCTAACTTAAATATGTAGCCTACATTCTTAAAATAGACCACCTGTTATACGAGTTCAAAGAACACAGATTCAGTGATTTTCAAAGGATGGAGAAAGATTTCAATATTTTTGCCACGCCTTTTCATGTTTAAATTGTAAAATGTTATCCCAGGATTGGAGTTAGAGGTACTGGATTTGCAGAATGATGGCTTCTTGAAAGCGGGATAAAATTTTTTAATGGATGTCCAGCACTACATATCCACTGCTTAGACAGTTTGATTAAAAATAATGAGTACCGTAATTTCCCATAACTATGGTCCTGGAACATAACTATTGGCCATGATACAACTATTCAAATTTTGTATTCCATAATGTAGTACGTCGTTTATCTATATTTTTGCTGTACTGTAGTTTGAATTCAAGTCACTGCAGCTATCAACGAACGGTCTGAGTTACTTCTACAATGATCTTTGAATGGTTGTACCGTGGACCATAGTTGTGTTCCAGGACCATAATTATGGGAAATGGCGGTTTGTATTCATCAACCTACCAGTGCGAACAGCTGTTTTCTAGAATGAAATTTATAAAGTCCAGCCACAGATCCCGCTTGAGCGATGCTCATCCCCTTGCGCAACTGAAAATAGCATGCACAGATATAAATCCCAATTTCCAAGAAATTGCTCTGAAAAATGATTAATTAAATATCACGTCAATGGACTATTCTAATTACATATGGTAGGTAAGAGTGTAGTGGCGCAACTGTCCGTAAATCCGTCACTGCACTGTAGAGTACAACCCCTCCCACAGTAAATAGTTGCCATTTAAATCCTGTCTTGTGGGTTGCGTTCATTTTGCCCACCACTGCTATATACAATATGACTTCGACAATCTTAAACGTTCTCCTCCCTCTGACTGCTTTCCTTGAACGACATCCAATTGTGGGATTTTGTTGATTCGTTTCTCAATCAGTTATAGTTTTTTTTTTCATAAATTATTGGTCATATATGGTTCATATTCAGTATCAACGAATTTATCCAGATATGATACACTTGAAATCAGTATGACATAAAACAGACTCTAACAATTGAGTACCTCAGTGGAAAAAAGGTTGGATGTAACATGTTGCCGAAGTGTTACATCCTATCTCATTCCACGAAGTTGCTCTATTTTCTTTTAGATTGCATTTTACACAGGATATTATAACGCATGTAACGCGTCTTCAATAGGCTACTATGCGTATTTTTTTAAATTGGTTATTTTACGACACTTTATCAACTGCGTTGATTATCTAGCGTCTGAGTCGCATGAAATTGATAATGTCAGCAAAATGAGTCCAGGGTCCAGCGTTGAAAGTTACCCAATATTTACTCTTAATGGTTTGAGGGGATATCACTGAAGAAACTTCAACTAGGTAACTTGTCTCAACCAGGATAAGAACTCGGGCCCGCTCATTTCACGATCAAACATGCTAACCGTTACTCCACAGCGGTGGACTCTACTAGTATTAGTGAAATTATCTACAAAATTATGCCTATAATCCAGAAGATTTTGAGAAAAACATTTTGGGGCTTGGTTTCACATAATGTTTTTTTTTTAATTAACGTATCCTTACTTGAAACGTATTTTATTTTGTTCAAACAAGGTAGTTTACATTAACAAATATCTTTGAAATATCTTATATTTTTAAAGAGGTATAAATATAAACATTTAAGAATTATCATACCATTAACTTTGTATAATTATATATATATATATATATATATATATATATATATATATATATATATCTAAATTATAAAGAATTGGTTTCACGCTTTCGTGTTGGTTGATATACGGTGTATTTCTTGTTTCCAGCATGCGTTGAATGTATAATTTCCTACGTTTCGAAACTAATTATGATAACATTTCTCAGGAAAATATTATTTGTGACCTTGTAAAATTCTGACCGAAGCTCACTAATCAGCCTTCAGTTGTGAAGAAGGCAACCGGGCAATGATTGCTTTCTGACTTCAAATGATAAATTAAAATATTCTAAAATCAAATTAAAAACGTATTAAAGGTTTGAGCAGCATTTGGCTCTTGAACATTGAAGATGGATTCCCAATCAATATTGTTTATATAACATCAAAAATTCATTACTCTTTCAGCGGTAAATAAACGCTTTTTAATAATTTGAGGTTGGTTATATCCGCTTCTCAAATGAATATTTAATTGCAATATGATAGCAGGGTGGTCAGAATATGGAAAATTATTTACCTGATTGGTATTTTATTCTCGCTGACTAATTATAAAATTGTTATCGAGGAATGCTTTTCTTCTTTTTGGAGTATAAGTTCCTGGATAGCAGTTAAATTGTCTCAATAGCTTTCATAGGTCAAGTACGGTTGTTTTCTCTGTTAAGACATCAAAGTCAGAATTTTCGAATCCCCGATTACTACTGTGTAATTTGGCCATTTAGTGAATATTTGAAGAAGCTTTTTGAGTTGAATGAAAAAAGAATATTTGAATATCCACGACTTGGTATTCTATAAATACAAATAATTATCAATTTAAAAGAGTCAGTCATTACTCCTATTTTCAGTTCATTAATTTCAATGGAAATGAAATCTAAGTTTTTTTTTTTTTTACAAAAATAGCTGATCTTCCATGAATGTGGTTAGATCTTTCAAAATAATCACTATACTATAAAACTATAAAAATTCATATAGTCAGTATTATAGTCACGCAACCAAAGTTCCGTAAGGCATAAAGTTGAATAGGTGTCTAGTTAAAGAAAGTTTGCAAAGAGATTAATTTTGTTATTCAAACTCTGTATATTGAGATGGTGTGTAAACAATGTATTGTTATTATTTTATTTTTATCATTTGGTGATGATGTGGAGTATTTTTTATGTGGCTTGCGTTTGGTGGCGTTTCCTTTGAAAAAACCTAGTAATCAGAACTTCTTGCGGCCAGATATTGGTGTTCAAAGCTCGTGCAATATTATCGGAATTTATTGTAATTTTGAAAGATGCATAAGAATTTGGAAATTTTGATTTCACTGGCTCACATTGTGCCTCCGGGAAACTTTCTTTCACAAAGAACTCTAAACTTTCCACTGTTGTGGTTAGGTCTAATCTGGAGACAAATAGGTATCCTTTCTTAGAAACTGTTTTTATTCCAACATCTTTGGTAATTGATTTGTTACAAACTACAATTCTTTTGTTTTTACTAGTAGATCTTTTCTTTCCAACAGTGTTCCATTCGGTTTCATCATTATTCTGATTGAATGTTTTGGTTTCCCTAGGAGCGGTGGCCTTGTTATTGTTTGTTACCGTTATGACCTCGTTTTGTGATTAGGTTTGCTTGAGGTGCTAGGATTGCAAGCAACGTCCTCAGCCACGGAATGTTCAGTGTTATCTGAATTCCCAGCATTCACAGATGTAATTCCACACCTGCAGAGTAACGGTCAGCGTGTCTGGCCGCGAAACCAGGTGGCCCGGGTTCGAATCCCGGTCGGGGCAAGTTATCTGGTTGAGGTTTTTTCCGGGGTTTTCCCTCAACCCAATACGAGCAAATGCTGGGTAACTTTCGGTGCTGGACCCCGGACTCATTTCACCGGCATTATCACCTTCATATCATTCAGACGCTAAATAACCTAGATGTTGAATACAGCGTCGTAAAATAATCCAAGAAAAATTCAGAGATGTAGCAATGTTATGATTACGTTGGATTTGCTTATTGCTTGTCGCGAGCACTAAATTATGCATGTAATTGTGATGGAATGCGTGGTGATTCCGTGACCTTGCCGATATTATCACCTACAAGCAAAGATACTCGATTCTTAATAAGGGAATTCTCTTTTTTTTTTTTTTAATCTTCTATGTCAGATTCAAATGTTTTGACGTAGCCAAGAACTTGATTTAGTGTATCAACTATGTTTTGAGTATTTAATCGAACTCTCTCTATTTGCAGTGCTAGAAACTCAGTATTGCTTAACTCTGAGAGACAGAATGTTCTCACAGGAGATAGAATCTTTTTTGTTTGTTACTTATTGTTGGTGGAACTTTGAACACTCACCGGGGATTGATCGGTAGATCCAGGAAGTAGACTGCCACGAACTGGTGTGCATCACCCCGCATCGATCTTGCTGTTGTTAAACAGTCTTCACATCGATAGACGGAGGATTCACCCTACGTAAATTCCTAACATTCAGCATCGCCAAATTTGATGCAGTCAAGGTGGAGACGTAAGTCACACGGTCCAATCCACTTCAAATTCTTACCTTGTATGGCGGAAAAGCACTTCTTGGAGGTATCTTTGGTAGGTCGCAAGTTGAGTTGCGTTAGCAGTCACACACGAAACAACACTGACACACTTATGTATTTCACACAGACTCAATTAGGTAATCTAATCAACTGCTTAGCTACGTAAGAATACATCCTCTCATCGCAACGATCAAAGCAGTACTCCGACTAAACTGAAGTAAACTGAATGACTCCGCTGTGAACGTTAGTATGTAAGGAAAGTGGTTTCTCGAATATGCATTTTATTGTATTTTAGTATAGGTCATTCACCCATAGTTGCGGATATACTGTGGGTTGTTTATGAACACAGTATAATATGCTAGTGCAATAGATCTGTATGTTTGACTTCACTTAACCTTAAAGTAATATTTTGGTACCAAGTTCCTAAGACTGCCCCTAACCCTCAAGAAACCTTTGGTCCTTCCCATTCTGTTATGAGCTATATGAATCAACAACATATAATAAGAAATAGGGACCGCAGTGAGCTAGTGAGTATAGTACGTTCCAGAAATATGTTCGCGTTTTCCAGTGACGAAAGAGCTTTCAATATTGAATCATATTTTCGCACAGGTACTGTCGTCCGTTTGCCTACGTTACATCCCGGTTTCCTCCATCAGCTTCTGCTCGCCCTTCTGTAAAGGCGAGTGGCTAGGGTGTCTTAGCTCTTTTCTGAAAACATTAATTTCTGTTAGGAATTGAACTTCTACGTAATATTATACAACTGTTTAAAATAACTTAAATAAAAGGGCCTCGTTAAGTAATTAAATGTCACGTGATTCCCTCCCTTCTACGACCCTGCGACATAACCACTTTGACGGACAGTAGATAGCATGTCTGAGTAATTTTATATTTTCGGATCGGGCAGAAGTGAAGATTGAATTTACAGTGCGTAAGGTACTCTTTTATAGAGTAGGTACAGAAATATTTCAACATGAGCTACTAGTACGGAGAACGAAACTGATAATTGGAATTAGGTACAATACTCTATAGTGCGATAATATAATAACTGAAGCCTTTATCGAAATGAACGACCACCATTTTCAAAAATGTGTTTAAATAACCATATTATGATTACTTTTCAATTTAACTTTATTATCTATAGCCCAATTATATGCTAATGCGCTGTAGACAGTATAATATACACTGCATAATGAATACGTTCGAATGGATAGCTCAGTTCGTGAGTGAAAACACTTATTGTTAATACAGTAGTGCATTGTGGTTAAAGAAAAAACTAATGAAAATTATCAAACTCAAAGTCGCGATATTTGCTAGTTTACGTAAATGAATGAACTAATTTTCTTCCCTCCTATACCTAGTAAAGTGATTTGTTTGTATTTTACGCCAGTATCATCGAACTCCGGTCGTGGAAGGGGGTAGCAAACTGTATTTCCGGTTCTTAACCGTTAATGTAAAGGTATAGCCAGGTTAATATTAGAAATGTTAGTAAAAATAAAATGATGTCCCTGTATAATCAGTATGATATATACTCTAGCTCTTAAGACAGTAAAACACAATACATTTGGTACACAGCCAATCTTGGGAATCAAACCCATGTCCTCGAGCCAAAATGGAAAGCTTCATTTTCATGTACGTATATTTAACGATGAAATTTCGTCTGTATTATTTTGCCTTATGTTTATGTTAAGATCTCATTTCATCTGAATGAAAAAAAAAAAAAAAAAAAACCGTTTGTTTTGTTTGGTGATACATTTTGTATGAAGCGTAATTTTTTTGTATTAGCACACTTCAAATACATTAAACGCGTAGAATAGTAAGCATGCAAACACGACACAAAAACATATGTAAAATATATAATCATCGTTAATACTCTCTTTACGCAATTAATACTCTGCAAATACATCGAATTCATCTTGAGCATATAAACTGAAATATAAAATCTTCTCTTTTTTCGGCAAAAATTATCCTCCATAAGTTTACTATAATTCATTTAACGCTCGCAAACTGAATAAAAGTGTACACTTAATTTCATAAAGTTTTATTAAATTCTGCAGACCAAATTTTTCTGTGCTTTACTTACTATAAAGTGTGGATGTGAAATATTTCTTGCAGACTGAAAGGCACGATTAGGATACGTTTAAATGAATAGAAAACCTATGTTACGTTTTGTGATTAAATACACGGTTAATTAGAAAATTAAGTTGGAAGTTGCAGCAATCTGACAACTTCGCCACTAAAGGTCTCATTTCGTATCGCAATACAGATGTAAGAGGTTAACGAACTCAGCGTACATGTACTGCTTCTTGGTCCCTTCTTTCGCTACAACATTGCGATGTGGTTTGCATCGTTCAGTGGCCTGAAATTAGTGGTTTTCAAATTAAATTTACATTAACCCGCCCTTGTTACTGGAATACGACAGACTAATAAATGATTCTTTATTAGATTTTCTATCGATGTGGACAAAAATCACGATCCAATTCGCAATAGTTACCGAATGAGGGAGTGTTAAACATTTGGGAAAAAAACATTTGTTTCTACCAATATGGTATTACAGTTTTTTGTTACATGCAACATGAGCTATTCACTCTTAAAATATGCAGGGTTATTTCACTTCCTTTTTGCATAACTTAATCAGAATCATATACGGAAAATTGAAACTTATAAAAACAACAAATAAGTAAATAAACATTGCTTAAGAAGCAAAGACGTTAGTAGTTAACATTTTCATTATTCAGTTTATTTCCTCGTAAGACACAAACTTTAAATTGGTTTCCTGGTACAGCGACTTGTTAATATTTCCAACAACTCAATTACCCTTCCATTATTAATAAACATTGTTCATATTTCGTGAACTCATTTAATTAGTTTTAGATAGCGATATTAAAATGAAAGAAACAAGTCTGGGTTGCTATGTAATAAGACCTCAGAATTTGCCCCAGAATACGAGGACATTTTCATACAAAATACCGCAATAAAGGACTACTAAAAGTATGAGAGCAAACTCCGTACAAAATGCAGTACATTGTAGTGGATATTAAGTTACCGCGGCGATTTGGAACGACTGGTTCAGCTTCGCTGCGCCATAAAACCCACTTAGATGGCTTCATCCACGTCCTCCGTTATGACTGCGGGTTATAGCTTTTAACTACTGTTGAATGAATAAAGAGTTAATGCAAATATCATTACTAAGAGCGATTTTATCAGAGTTGGCCAATTCTCTCATGATTTGATACGATATTATTGGCTATAAAGTTTTCTAAATAATTCAAAGAAGAAAGCTTTTTCCATTACGATAGTAATTGGTTATTGTATTTGTTACTTACTTGGTTATTTAGTTATTTATCTCTTCGTTTACCAGTTCTTCGTTTTACTGCTTCGCAAGGTTGTGGCCATCAGAGCGTGTCACTAGAGTCAGAATTGACGTGGTCTATCGTTACTATCTATTCGATTTCAAAGCTATATTACTTTCAAATCTTCTGTGAAGTTCTCTCAGTTGTGTACGAAAATAAAGACCTTCAGTATCTAAGTAGAACAAAGAGAAATTATAATTTTGCGAACTCGAATTCGATGCCCGAAGTTCCTAGGGATCATTTGTGGTTAATATATCAGGGTACTGAGGACTTCCTCAAACATTTTTACGTTTTCCTCAGTTTTATAAATGCCACTTTACTAACCTTAATTTATCTGTATTTTTTACCTCATTTCATTTCGTCAAAAATGTACCACAGAATGACTTACTAGCCTCAGTGATATCAGACGAGATGGCTAGCCAAGTACAACTCTGTCTGTAATGCTCACAATCATGGACGAGTTATCGATGTTAGAGATATCTAGGGCGAGACCCGATTACTCGAACGGCGTTTGATTTTTCAGTCTGGAAACTACTAGGCTATGGAATTGTATGGAGTATGTCTGTGATATCTTTCGGACTGAAAATTAATGGAAATTGAATCATCCTTCCCCTTAACGAATCAGTAAGTACAATAGACTGTACGATCGCTATGCGTTGTAACTAATTGTGTTATGACTGAAAACCGTAAAAGTTTTAATTCAGTTCAATTCAATTCAATTCAATTTATTTGGCCATTAGACATACAATTTTAGGCTTCGTCAGAATACATTGAAAAACATATAAATACATTAAAAAAACACTAATGAAAGAAACAGTAAATTTTAAATAATACAATGAAAACATGAAATAATTTGAAACTTTTAAATTAAAGAAAACTAACTAAATTGCAATTAAACTTATTTATTAAAATACAATTTCATACAAATTTGTGTTGAAAAACTCGGCAACAGAATAAAAAGGATTATTTAATAATCAATTGTAAAATCTAGTTTTGAAGCTATTGATTGGTAATTTATAATATTGACTTGGGAGCTTATTATATAATTTCATCCCCATAATTAAAAAGTTTGTGCTGCTCTTGTGTAATCTACAATATGGAATATTAATTTGTTCACTATTTCTAATTTCATGATCATGTATATTGACCACTAATGAGTAATTGTCGATATTTTGTCGAGTGTAAAGTACTAGATCATATATATATATATATATATATATATATATATATCAATTTATGATTGTTAAAATCCGTGATTGTCTGAAAAGTGGCCGACAATGTTCCAGATAGTTTGATTTACATAAAATTCTAATGGCTTTCTTTTGTAAAATCAAGACGCTTCCAATTTTGGTTCCATTTCCCCAGAAAATTAGGGCATATCGGATTATCGACTGAAAGAAAGAAAAGTAGGCACATCTTAAATAATTTTGAGAAACGCAAGTCGTTAATTTCTTTAACAAATATAAAACTCTTGATAGCTTTGTGCATATGTATTCGATGTGCTTATCCCATGTTAAACTGGAGTCTATAAAAAGTCCTAGAAATGTTGTGTAGTTGAGTCTGTTGTCCTTATTTATTAGATAATTTAAGCTGTATATATCCATCTAATATAATCGTATGTTTGTTTATTTATTTATTCACTCATTCATTATTCATTCATTATTTCAGTCATTTATTTAATTATTTATTTCAATAACTTCTTAAAAAGTAACTGAGCCGTCGGCGTACCTCAGGCTGTAGTAGGCGTGCGTATGCCTACTGGAGCGGAGAAGCGCTAGGGCATTGGTTCGATTCCCGCTTGTGCTGATTGCCTGGTTGTATTTTTTTCTAAGTTTTCCGCAAACATAGAGCGAATGTCAGGTAATACATGGCAAATCCTCCACTTCATCTTGTCAATCTGGCATCTCCCTATTACGAATTTCGTCAACACTAAATAACTAATAGTTCCTAAAGCGTCGTGATATAACCTACTATAATCGCAGTTGCTCTTCACTACCAATATAATTCTATCATCAATTGATAAGTAGCGGAACATAAAGAAGGATAAATTCGTCATGTATTTTAAACCACTACTCTCGAATTTGGAAAACATATTATAAATTTTTCTTTTTTTTTATCTATGTGGGTACCGATGATTAGTCCCGCATCATCGAATGGGCTCATTGTGCCTTAGAAGTCATTTTACTTAAGAATTTGTGTTGAAGTCAGAACGGCAGTTTATATTTATTTCATCGTATTTTTCGTAGATATCGTGATTCTGTGATGTCATCTCTCCTTTTAGCCATGTAGGCTTAGGGTTCCGGTGAAATCCCACTAGAAAGTTCTTTCATCCCCCTTAAACTCATGCCATCTGCACGGCACATGACGATCATGATGATGATCATGAATACTGACATTGAGATTGACGGTGGAAAGGAGGGAAGTGGGAGAATCTTGAGATAAATGCTCAGAACTTTCACTTTGTTCACCACAAATACGACTCCACCATCATTGGGATCATCACAGTCATTGGCTGCTTTCAGTCTGGACAACGCTAAGGTAGCGCTGAAATAGTGACAGCATTGAACGCCTTGCTGACCGACAGCGCTGAAATAGCGGCCGCTATTTCTCGTAGATTTTATTTTTCCTTGCAAGCCAGCGAAAGTGGAGGGGGTAGGCAACAACCAATGGTGTCTTATATTCCGGATTAGACGGAACAATGGCGTGTTTCTTGTAAACACAGCAGACATTTTGCAATCTGGTCGCTCAGCAACTCACAGCTGCTGTAACTCGGCAAAAATGGATAGCTGAATTAGTGCTGTCCCGGCTGAACGCAGTCATTGTAAGTCAGTGCTGTGCCTGGTGAGCTCCACTAAGGCTGCTTATTAAATATGTTAGTGTATTGGCTGAGAACTTAACTTAACAGCGCCAGAATACTGCTGTGGGACTGAAGCTTCGATATCTCATACAAAACATACTTTTTAACCACGTTTTCAATCACACAACACAAGTTATTCAACATTGAAATTCAACGTTGGTAAGAAATTTAGCAGAAGAATTTAGCCTGGAGCCCTCTATTAGGGACAGGATTCGTTTACGTGCCGTAAAACTACAATGCAGTTCTTCCAGCTGTATTTTTTGACATCTTTATATTGAAAACGGTACGTCGCCAACTGTCCAGTAACGATATACAAAAACAGTTACAATAATATCGCTTGTTCTACGATGCAGATCTTCCAGCTGTACTTTTTTTTTTTCATCTTTGTACTGAAAACCGTACGTCGCCATCTGTCCAGTAACGATATCCAAAAAAGTTACAATAATATCGCTTGTTCTACGATGCCGGTCTTCCAGCTGTATTTTTTTTTACATCTTTGTACTGAAAACGGTAGGTCGCCAATTGTCCAATAACGATATCCAAAAAAGTTACAATAATATCGCTTGTAACTTTTGAACAAACATAGCGAAACGAAAAGTATACCACCGTGTAGGTAAAGCAGTCTCGTTGCCGCAAACATCCGCAGGAAATCGATCGGTCTTTCATGGCCGGCGAGACGGTTGGTGCAAAACATCTCTCGAAAACTACGTTCCGGAGACCATTTTTATTCGCATAACTCCGTAAAAACTGAACCGATCCGAACGTTTGAGGTGTAGATCAATCGAGTGCGATGAGATCAACTAGATAAACGCGTGGTAAATTAGACCCTCAGCTTTCCAAAAGCAGTCGTAAAAATTTTGTGAACTTTCCATATGCCTCAAATTTAAAATATACAGAAGTGGAGACGAATAAAACAGGAGGAAAGGCATTCCAAGACGAATAAAATAAGCACAAGACCCATGCTGCGGACCACAGGACGCAAGAGAGCTGCGGTGCACGCTATCTCCGTGAACTAAGTAGCTCTAGAACGACGAGACGTATCACCGCAACCATCTACAGTACAGCGTCTCGTTTAGGCACAGTGAAAACTTAAACAAAGTTCATTAAACGTGTGGGGAGAGGACGAGCCGTACGATAAACACGAGGGATGCACAAGGTTTTAGTTACAACATTTATGGCGAAGCATTAATTGAAATTATATTTTACAAAAAGACACAAAACAAAAGAACAAAAATTGCATAACGTTATCATATAGATATATATTTTAACAGACAAGCAATTGTAACGTTGAAATAATTCAATAAAAATAAGTCGAATTTGCTACTTATATGATTTTGCTTTCAAGCAGTATTTTTTACTGTCACGAATTTCATTCTCTGTATGACTAACATAATATCACCGTCTTCTGTGGCCAAATTAACAAAACTACAGTATATTGGTCTGAAGTGACAACACTATTTCCTAAACATAATTATCCAGTTCAATTTATTCTGGTCGTATCTTATTCCAACATCTTGTTAAGTGTCTGAGATGACAAGTCATCCCATGGTTGTGCTATATATTACATAATAAAGATAATTTGTAATATTTTATTATATATAATGTAGCACAAGCATAGTTTATAATATAGGACAAGTCTTCCCATGCTTGTGCTATATATATTATATACAAAATTTGTAATATTATGTAATATATAATTTATATTTTATCATATATAATATAAAACAACTTGTTTGTTATAATGTGTGTATGATAACGTTATGCAATTTGTGTTCTTTTGTTTTGTGTGTCTTTGGAAATTATAATTTCAATTATAGTAATGCTCCGCCATAAATGTTGCAACTAAAACCTTGTGCATCCATCGTGTTTATCGTACGGCTCGTCCTCCCTCCACACGTTACCAGCACTTCGTTTACGTTTCCACTGTGCCTAAACGAGACGTTCTACTGTACATCGACCGAAACAGTGAATTCGGATATTGTTAACGGAGCAAGATAGTCACCAGAGAATTTCATCGCAAACCAATGGCCGATATGGTACTCACACAAGGTTCGTTCAATGATATAGGCTATGTTTAATTCTGAAAATACTTGATGGTGTTTGGAATTTCATGGAATATTGTACTATTCTTTTTTATCATTATATGAAGTATAGGGAAAGTTTGTGACCATAAAAATGTCGTTTTTGAGCGTACCATAAATATTGATTTAAAATATGCTAAAGAAAACATTACCTGTGATTGAGGTTCTGGCTGATGTGTACAATGTACATCTATTATCAGGCAGTACATCTCACTTGACGATATGTGTCAGAGGAAGAACAATTGTTTGTATACATCTGAAGTCTGATTAGTGAAATATATTACTGGTCAGCGATGTATGAAATGGAGGGGGAAAGAAACTGGCCACCCTTTCACATTATCTCCTGGCTTAATAGCCTCATTAGTGATGACTTATTCGTGTCACTTATGAGGTTTCAACCCGTCTCGGACTGTTGATTAAACAATACAAAAATAACAAGTTTCTGTATACCTTTGTGGCATGTCGTCTCTATTTTAATATACTATTGGAGAGATTTGTTTCATAACATAAAAAGTACCATGAGTAAGTTTTTTCTAAGATTATATACGTAAAATTCCTGCACCAGCACATTTTTCAGTAGCTATTTTCAACAATTCGTAAAGAAATCTGTAACAATAAAACAATAATAGCACATCGGACTATGATATTCAGATTATTTCGAAGCACATAATCCAGGAGAGATTTTTCTCCCAGGAATTCTATATTACTGTTGTAGAGATGCGACATAGTACACTCACAGTCTAGTATATACAGTCAGTACGTAGTAAATATGCATCCATAGATAGTTGCTTACCACTAGGGTCGCTAATATCGCCTCATTATAGACAATGCGAAATAGTACCTGCACAGTCTATTGTTCCTAGCACCCTCACAACTCAAGCTTCGTGACTCTATATATTAGACTGTGGTACACTGCTATCCCCTCGCTTTCAACATCTAAAACACAGCAAACCATCAATCGTCAAGATGACAGCTGCGATTTCGATTGAAGGTTTATCGATTTCAGAGTTGCTATAAGTTTTGCAACCTAAAAAACCAAGTAATATTTATTGTTCACAAAATTCACAGTCAAAATTGGAGAGACATAAGTTTCAGTCCACGTACGTAAAAAGTGGAATTTAAAAACAATATATTTAAAGGTTTAAAAACGAATGTGAAGTATTTATTGGTGTTAAGTTAGAGGGATAATAAAAAATTAGACGCAACATGAATGTGATTTCAATTATTATTATTATAGGGTTGTACAAGAATGGATCATCGGAGAAATGTTCAAATTAGGCAAAAATTAAAAATACAAAACGTACTAGAAGATATCAAATGTATCTACAAAACTGGCATAGACAGCGGGAAAGAACGCATATAAACCGGATTCCCAAGTTGGTACTTAAATACAGCCGTATATCAAGAAGAGATCTGGGACGCCCTCGACGAAGATGGAAGGATCAAGACCACCTACAGTACATGAGCTGTAGTCAGAAGTGGCCAGGAAAACTTAAACAAACAGTAGAAGTTCGATGAAGGAAAAGAAGAAAATGATTATGGTGATGGTGGTGGTGGTGGTGGTGGTGTGGTGGTGGTGGTGATGATGATGATGATGATGATGAATGTGAAAAAGAAATGTTAACAGAAAGTAAATAAATGGAATGCATTTTGAAGACGAGATTGTCTATCGTTTATATTATTAATAAATGTAAATACATAGGCCTACATAATAAAGAAGAACATTAATTAATTATTTTTATGTGCTCTGGTCTTCTGGCTACGTGAATCAAATTCCCTTCCATTGAATATAATATTCTATACAAAAGATTTATAAAACAGTATTAATAAAGAATAAATTTAATTGAATTAAAACTACTATTTTATATATTTTTTGTGAAAAATGTACTCCAATGATTTGAAATAATTTTATTGGATAAATTCCATAAAATTGGCTTAATGTCATCGCATGAATCATTCAGCTATAATGGTCCGTTACAAAATGGCATAAATTAGTGTTCTATGTTTTATGTTATATAATATATAGGAAAATTTAAGAAATTGTGTCATCAATTACGAAATTTATATCTGAGGCCAATTTAAACGAACCCGAAAATTCATGTGACCATGAACCTTATTTTCAAAACTTACATGGCTGTGACAGTCTGGGTTTCAATATTTCAGCAAGAAAAGGAAAGAACAACTTCATGAAAAAACATTATTATTATTATTATTATTATTATTATTATTATTATTATTATTATTATTATTCAGTACGTCGTAAAATAATCGGTCTTACTAGTATGAATGATGTTTTTTATATCTTGTAGAGTTACATTGTTCTATACAGAAAAAGAAGGAACGTCTATAGCAGATTTTCAAATTCTTGATTTGTCGCTTGCATGTAAATCACCTACACAAATTTCCGCGGTAGTCAATTGATCGTTGACAACGCTGTCACTGCACTGTCATATCTGGTTAGAATATGTTTGATAATATTATAAGCTACGTAAGCTTAAACACAATAACTACATCCTTCTCAGAATTAGAAATAACTGCGTAACCATTCGGAATTTGGACCTTGATGACGAACATTTTTACTCAAAGTTACATCAGAAATGAACTCTGTAGATAACAATGTAAGCTCTTCAGTCGTTCTTGTGGATACAGTATCTTTTTATAATTTTTTGTTATTGAAAAATGAAAATTGTTGTAACAAGAGAATTTCAAGTCCACAGAAATGGAAGGTAAAGGAAAGTTCGTTTTGAGGTCCCGTTTCACTAAACTTATTTGGATGTGCATGCTATAGACATCAGAAACGCTCGTTAAATTTCGTAAAATGGAACAATGACAATACTAATTTCCCCCCCCCCCGTAACCTCTAATTATTACTACATATTTTTCTAGGATAATTTATAGGTTAACTCTTCTAATAAACGATAAAACTTTAATTATTTCCATTTTCATATATTTGAATAATAATAATAATAATAATAATAATAATAATAATAATAATTATTATTATTATTATTATTATTATTATTATTATTATTATTATTATATTTATTTAATCTGGCGGAGTTAAGGCAGTCAGACCTTCTCTTCTACTCAGCCAGAAACAAAAGAAGCTTATACAATGTTATATATACACTGATACACTGACGTTTTCATACGTTACAAATTTTTACGGGTGCTAGAGGTTATCATTGTGAATAATTTACATTACATGTAGGAACCCATGTTCGGAAAAGTTCCAATTTGCACTTACAAGCTTTGTTGTATGTGCTAATTTCCAAAGTAATACGAGAGAGCCATGGTAAATTAAATCCTTTTATTTATTTAATATATGATATACTATTGCACTGGTGAAGTCTGTTACCATTACAAAGTTCATGCGAAAAGGTATAGATTTTTGTTTACAGCATAATTAAGAAAGTCATTTGGCTTCGAACTCGTGTCCAGTGCAGTGAAATCTTACCTCAATTCAATTGTAGCTGTTCTCCTAGTATGGCATTAGGCTTACTGGATTAAGTCTTACATAAATTTTGGTTTCTTTAGTTTCTTGTTACTACGGGAAGATTCACATTAAGATAACTTGCTGATAGCAATTCACTTATGGAAGAGCAAAATGGAAACGGAAGAATAACTACAAGGCTTATCGGGCAGACTGTCATTTACGATGCCAACTAGCTCACACAACGTTTATGAGAATTCACCAACGTTTGCAAGAAGAGGAAAACTGTAACAAAACCTTGAGCTAATTGCTACCTGGCCACACTAGATACGCAATCAAGACTTGTAACTACCGAATGGAAAGTTTCCGAACATAGGTTTCTTTTTTAAAGTGATTCATATTGATCACTTATATCATCCGTAAAAGGTTGTGACAAAGTCACTGAAACAAAATCACAACGCTAGCACATTTTAGTTGATCAGAAACAAGAAGGGATTGTGAATAATAATAATAATAATAATAATAATAATAATAATAATAATAATAATAATAACCTAAAAACGTCCCATAGAAGGCAATAACTTCTCCCAATGAAGGATAGCATTCTTCCATTTGTGAATTACATATGCGAAGTTTTTGTGACTTTAGATACACATCAGATATTCAACTATGTATAACCACAGTCTACTATATACAGTCACGAAGCTCAATACGTAGTAAATATGCATCCATAGATAGTTGCTAACCACTAGGATCGCTACTATCGCCTCATTACAGACAATGCGAAATAGTACCGGCACAGTCCATTGTTCCTAGTACCCTCATCAACTCAAGCTTCCTGACTGTATGTACTAGACTGTGGTATAACTATAATGCCACTTCCACGAAGATTTATTTATTGTTTTAAGTCTCTTCGTAAAGTCAATTAATATTTACAAGTACCTACGTAGTCAGTTTATTTTATTTTATTGGGTTATTTTACGACGCTGTATCAACATCTCAGGTTATTTAGCGTCTGAATGAAATGAAGATGATAATGCCGGTGAAATGAGTCCGGGGTCCAGTACCGAAAGTTACCCAGCATTTGCTCGTATTGGGTTGAGGGAAAACCCCGGAAAAAACCTCAACCAGGAACTTGCCCCAACCGGGATTCGAACCCGGGCCACCTGGTTTCGCGGGCCAGACGCGCTGACCGTTACTCCACAGGTGTGGACCCTACGTAGTCAGTCCTACACCTACTGTTATACTGTAGTCTTTATAAACTTTCTCAAGTTTTCTCCATACATCACGGTTCTGCGCTGCTCGAGACCAGAGATTGCTAGCGTTCTTAATGTCGTCGACCCATCTTGCTCTGGGTTCTTCCTGAGTGTCACTCTGCAATTCTCGGGTCCCATACTGTTGCTATATATGCCATTGCTTGTGGTTGAGTCGTATTGTATGCCTTGTCCATTTCCAATTCAATATCTGTGCCTTAGATCCAACAACTTTTATCTGTGTCCTTTTCCTGATGTCTTTGTTGCTTATACGGTTATTTAGTGTTATTTGTAGGATTTTCCTTTCCATTTTTCTCTGTCACTTGTAAAGCTTTCTTCAGTTCCTATGTTAGTGCACAAGTTTGTGTTCCTTATAGCAGTACTGGTAGTACAAAGCTGTCTAAGATGTCTTTGATTTCTAACATGTGTTTTGTCAATTAGAGTGATATTTAAGCGCAGAATTTTTCCCATGCTTGAAATTATTATTATTATTATTATTATTATTATTATTATTATTATTATTATTATTATTACTACTACTACTATTATTATTATTATTATTATTATTATTATTATTATTATTATTATTATTATTATTATTATTATTTAGTCAGATGTCCAATTGGAGATTTATCCTTCGAAGAAGTGCAAGAATTCAAATATCTTGGAGCAACAGTAACAAATATATATGACACTCGGGAAGAAATTAAACGCAGAATAAATATGAGAAATGAGTGTTATTATTCGGTTGAGAAGCTTTGTCATCTAGTCTGTTGTCAAAAAAACTGAAAGTTAGAATTCATAAAACATTTCGGAATATGTATGGTAAGACTTTCCTGTGTTAAATTTCAACGTACCTCGTTTACATGTTTCGACCTATTTATGGGTCATCTTCAGAACTTTGAAGATGACCCATAAATAGGTCGAAACAGAAACATGTAAACGAGGTAAATTGAAATTTAACACAGGAAAGTCTTACCATACATATTCCAAAGTGATACAGTGTTAAAAGTTGTGTAAACAAGATTTATTTATAAAACAGTTATATTACCGGTTGTTCTGTATGGTTGTGAAACTTGGACTCTCACTTCGACAGAGGAACAGAGATTAAGGGTGTTTGAGAATAAGGTTCTTACAAAAATATTTGGAGCTAAGAGGGATGAAGTTACAGGAGAATGCAGAAAATAACACAACGCAGAACTGCACGCATTGTATTCTTCACCTGACATAATTAGAAACATTAAATCCAGACGTTTGAGATGGGCAGGGCATGTAGCACGTATGGGCGAATCCAGAAATGCATATAGAGTGTTACTTGGGAGACCGGAGGGAAATATACCTTTGGGGAGGCCGAGACGTAGATGGGAGGATAATATCAAAATGGATTTTAGGGAGGTGGGGTATAATGACAGAGAGTGGATTAATCTTGCACAGGATAGGGACCGATGGCGGGTTTATGTGAGGGCGACAATGATCCTTCGGGTTCCTTAAAAGCCATTTGTAAGTAAGTAAGTCAGATATCCGAAGACAGGTGTGAACCTCACAAGTGATACCAAGAAGACTCCACTTATGAGACAACTATGTCAGGAGATAATGGGGTAGGGTGGCCAGTTTCTTTCTCCCTCCTTTGCATACATCGCCGACTAGCTACATATTACACTAGTCAGACTTTAGATGCATACAAACAATAATTGTTCTTTCTCTGACACATATCGTCAAGTGAGATGTACTGCCTGATAATAGATGTAGGCCAACATGTCAGCCAAAACTTCAACCAGAAAAAATATTATTATTATTATTATTATTATTATTATTATTATTATTATTATTATTATTATTATTATTATTATTATTATTGTGTCATCATGACAGCTGTGGTGAAATGACACACTTTGGCCTAAAAAACATAGATCTATTCCTGAATCGATTTCCTGATTTTATGGGTAGATTCCATTTTGATTTCAATTTCTACACTGTTCGTCATTATTTTTCTTTTGTTCAAGTTTGCTACGAGTCCCACTCTCTTACACAAACTCTTTAGTTCTTCCAACATGGTGCTTAGTTCTTTTCTGGTTGTGTAAATAATACTATGTCTGCAAATCTCAAATTTGAAAGTTTCTGACCATATCTTCCACGGTTCCGCCATTCCAGTTGACGTGATGAAGCACAAATGGAAGTAGAACTACTTTTCAGATACAAGAGTTCTCATTAGATCGTCCCATACTTCAGTTATGATTTTTAGAGTTTTCTGACTTTCCCGAAGTTTTGGTTGTGATGAAGATTCCTATAGTTTGTTTTCCAATCTTACATCATATATATTTCTTTTATTCTTAACTCTTCATATTTTCATCGAAGTCCTGATTATGTCCAATGTGACATTCCTCCGGATTGATAGCATCCTCTAAGCTATCAAATCGTTAATTAAATTTAACAGATTTATTTATTTTGCTAATACTTTTACATAAAATATAGCATATACAGATAAAATTTTAACTCACCCCTGAAAGAGTATAACTCGTGCTCAAGCGAGAATTCCTGATTTTAAATTATGAAGTATATAATACAATTTGTTTCATGTCTACTACACAATAAGAATATATAAATATATACTTTACAATGTTTCATTATTTATAAAATCCATGCATAACTTTTTAATTTAATATTATAACTATTATAATTGACAAGGATAGGATATTTAAATATATATTTGTTATATATTCTTAGGCCTAAATTACTACTATGATTAAATACTGCAGCGGTGTTGCATTTTAGTTCAAACAATCTTAAAGGATTCATACCTTTCGCTTCATAACTATGAGAATACAATTCAAAGTTATTTCGATTTTTGTATACGAATGTTATTAATACAATATAATAAATTTGTCTTAATTTAAGAAAACTTTAAAAACAATTTTTTGAGATGGAAAATCAATAGGTTTATGAAGACATATTTTAATTATTTTCTTCTGTAATAAATAAAGTGGATTAAAATTTGTTTTAAATAAGCTACTTTACCTCATCCTACAATTCCATACAAAATTACCGATTGAAATAATGTTAAGTATATTGTGCGTAATAAACTTATTGACAAGTAATTTCTCAATAAAACAAAATAATATATGTATTATTTTACGTAATTTATTACAAAGGTAATTAATGTGTTGGTTCCAATTTAAATGTTTGCCGAAAATTATGCTTAAATTTTAAACTTCAGAGGACTCCTTAATAAATCGGACATTTACATTGTATAAGGCAACACTTATCTCTCATGTATTGACTTCTTAATTATTCATACTTCTGTATTAGTTTACCCACATAGATCTCATTTCGAGGACTTGAATAAATAAATAGAAGAAAAAATATTATGTATTTCCACTCGACACATAACGGCATGATGGGACAGAAGAAGAAGAGGAAACGTATGTGCTTCCAATTACGATTTAATAAGTTCACTATTTTATGCTGTATGATAAAATATCTGCGGACATATTTTTATTCCTTTTTTAAAATTTCTCATATTCCGTGCCGCGACGGTCGTGATCTCAGGCAGTGGTTCCCAAAGTGTGCTCCGCGGATCCCTGGGGATTCGTGGTTAGTAATATATATTTTGAAATTGATAACATAATTTTATTATAATACTACCGTTTTTCTCGACGCTATTGTATAATACTGTACGCCATTGCACTTGTGAAAGTAAATCGGCAAGGTAGATGACCAGATCTCACCCTTGCGTGAGCTGGCCTTCGAGCTGTTGTAAAAAACACGACTTTCTTTTTTTTTTCAGTTCAGGTAGTCTATTGAAAATTTTTGTCTGCTTGGCGAGGGTGGCCAGTTATTAGTTATTGTCAGCGCATTTCGAACTGGCGGATCAAGGTCAAGCAATGGACTGCATTTGCCACGTGTGCTTACTCCATTCCTGGACCTTTCTTCTCAACTGAAGTCAGTTGGGAGAGCCGGGATTAGCAGTGCTTCAGTTCACAGTTTTCAGTTCAGCGACTCGTGATTGCTTTGTACGTGACCTTGATCCGCCAGTTCGAAATGCGCTGAGTGTAGTTAGTTCTTATCTGCTAGGTGTGTGTGAATGTCTGCAGTTTTTTCTCTTCAGACCAAGAGTGTAAGAATAAGTTTTTTTGTAAATATGTGCTCGTAGACTTTATGTTTCAAATTGTAAAATACATTTGATTGACAACGTTATTGAGTTAGCAATGAATTTTGACACGTATTTTTTTTTAAAGAAACGAATTTCGTCCATTGTTGTGCACGCGTTCTGCTTCTGCAACTTTTATTGTGAAGTCAGTTTTTATTCATTCAGTACGAGCAGGCTTATGTGAGGTTCGTGTTAAACTGTGTGTTAATAACCACGTATCTTTGATTTCGAACATAATAATATTGATACAGTCTAGTATATATAGTCACGAAGCTCAATACGTTGGAAATATGCATCCATTAGATAGTTGCTAACCAGTAGGATCGTTACTATCGCTTCATCACATACAATGTGAAACAGTACCGGCACAGTCTATTGTTCCTAGTACCCTCATCAACTCAAGCTTCGTGACTGTATATACTAGACTGTGATATTAATTTAATATTACGAATAATTTTAATTTTTATATTCATAATATTTATTATTTATATTATTAATATATATGTATTATTGAGGAATTACTTGTAAGTAAGTTTATTATGCACAATATACTTAACTTTATTTCAATCGGTAATTTAATTATGTATGGAATTATATGATGGGGTAGCTTATTTAAATCCAATTTTCATCCACTTTATTTATTACAGAAGAAAATAATTAAAATATGTCTTCATAAACCTATTGATTTTCCATATCAAAATTCTTTTCAGACTTTATTGTTCTTAAAATAAGACAAATTTATTATATTGTATTAATAAAATGCATACACAAGAATTAAAATAATTTTGATTTATATTCGCATAGTTATGAAACAAAAGGTATGAATTCTTTAAGACTGTTTGAACCAAAATGCAACACTGCTACAGTATTTAATCATGGTAGTAATTTAGGCCTAATTTATATTTAAATATCCTAATCTTGTCAATTCTAATAGTTTTAGTATTAAATTTAAAAAGCTATGTACAGATTTTATAAACATTGAAATTTGTAAATTTAAATGTATATATTCTTATTGCGTAGTACACATAAGACGAATTGTATTATATACTTCTTAATTTCAATTCAGGAATCCGCCCCAAAGCACAAGTCCTACTCTTTCAGGGGCGAGTTAAAGTTTTTTCTGTTTATTTATATTTTATGTTGCAATTATTAGAAAAATAAATAAATAAATAAATAAATTAATTAATTAAATACATTGTCATCTCAATGGATCGGCGGGTAATAAAAGAATAAAAATTACACTTCTACAAATTCAGAAACCAGTCGATCACCTTGTCATGTATCACGCCCCAGTGCTACTAATTTAAAAACGAATGAATCAACAAAAAAACGAAAATATGAATCATATTTGGCTCTTCGATTTACGTATACAGGCAATAAAATTCCTCCCAATGCCCTTTGTGTGCTATGTAACGAAGTGTTAAGTAACAGTTCTTTATTGTCTGGAAAACTGCGTAGACTTTGATAACAAAGCAACCCAAATGTAAGAACAAGGACATATATTTCTTTTTCAACATAAACTTTTCACCAACAAAATATTTTGACACTGTTTTAACACTTCAAGAGGCCTATTAAATTTATATCTACAGTATATTAATAAATTTAATATGCCTCCATATTTATATTCTGTAAGTATTTAACATCGACAATATGTCTAGAACTACATTAATTACCATGCATAACCATGAATTTATAAACATGCAGCAGTATTTATAAACTGCATATTTTTTCAGTAATTACTAGCACAATTATAAAAAACATATCTTCAAATTGCTAATGTGAAGAATGGTGTTGTTTCCTCGTCTCACAACCCACCCGGTATGACGCCTTTGTAGCATTTTCATTGTCGCTTTTCGCACTTTTCACCAACGAATTCTGACACTGTTTAACCTGAAGGGTGAGAATTAATATTAGAGGAGAAAAATTCGCTCCGGCGAATTGCGGATCGAACCCGGGCCCTTGCTTCTACGTACCAAGCGCTCTCCCATTGAGCTACTCCGAAGTCCAGTCCACAGCACTGGATCGAACCCCCCACCTCCAGTGTTTTTCCTTTTGTGGCCTGACTCCAAGTTGGGCATGTATGTTGACATTTTTATATTAAGTCAATTGCCATTATACAAGGAGCGCATTCAGTTGAGTGACTTGGTGGCCGGGATTCCACAGTAATATGCACAGTAATCTGTACTGAAATATGCACTGTTGCTAGAAGAATCTACGTAAAGATTATTATTTTTTGGTCCTACAGAATATATCTGTTATGGTGACAATTAATATTAAAGGAGAAAAATTCGGTCCGGCGCCGGGGATCGAACCGAGGCCTTTGGTTCCACGTAACAAGCGCTCTCAGCATTGAGCTAATTTTTCTCCTCTAATATTAATTGTTACCATAACAGATGTATTCTGTAGGACCAAAAAATAATAATCTTTACGTAGATTCTGAAGGGTAAGGGTTAAAAAAAATGTCAGAATACGTTGGTGAAAAGTTTACGTTGAAAAAAAAAAGTTCTTGTTCTTACATTCGAGATGGTTTATTTCGAAATGTATATGCAGTTCTGGAGACAATAAAGGACTGTTACTTGACACTTTGTTACATAGCACACAAAGGCATTCTGAGCGATTTTATAGGCCTATCTACGGTATAATAATACAGGAGAGGAAATGTTAAAAGGAAGTGAAATAGGGAGAGGAATACGACAAGGATGCCCTTTATCATCTATCCTGTTCAACGTCTACTTGGAGGATTTATTGAAGAACTGATTACAGGACATGGGAGGAGTGATAATAGGAGGAAGAAGAATAAAGTGTGTAAGATTTGCTGATTACATGGCGTTGTTAGCAGAAGAGGAGATGATACTAATGGATATGATACTGGTGCTAAATGACACCTGTGAGCAGTATGGATTGAAGACAAATGCAAACAAGACGAGGACAATAGTCATAGGAAGAAAAGTAAAGAAGGTAAATTTGCGAGTTCTAAATGTTGCAGTAGAGCAAGTCGACAGCTTCAAATACTTGGGGTATAGGCCTACTATAAGTTAAGCAGTAACATGAGGTGCTGCCAACAAGTCAAAAGGAGAATAGCAATGGCAAAGGAAGCTTTTAATAGAAAAAGGCACATCTTCTGTGGACCTCTGGAGAAAGAACTAAGGAAGAGACTCGCGAAGTGCTTTGTGCGGAGTGTAGCATTGTAAGGGGCAGAAACATGGACATTACGACGAAGCGAAGAGAAGCGACTAGAAGCATTTGAAATGTGGATATGGAGAAGAATGGAGAATGTGAAATGGACAGAGAGAGTAAGAAACGAAGCTGTGTTGGGAAGAGTGGGTGAAGAAAGAATGAGCTGAAACTAATCAGAAAGAGGAAAAGAAATTGGCTGGGTCACTGGTTAAGAAGAAACTGCTTACTGAAGGATGCACTGTAAGGAATGGTGAACGGGAGAATAGTTCGTGGCAGAAGAAGTATCAGCGGATAGACGACATTAAGATATATGGATCATATGCGGAGACAAAGAGGAAGGCAGAAATATGAAAGACTGGAGAATGCTGGGTTTGCAGTCAAAGATCTGCCTTTGGGCAGAATACTGTGAATGAATGAGTATATTAATCTAACGATTAAATTAATTTGAGGATCCACTAATCTTTATTCGAGTCAAAAGGGATCCGCGATCAAAAAACTTTAGGAACCACTGATCTAAGGCATCATGCCTACAACTCGCGTTATGCAGTGCGAGCTACTTCGAATCCTCATTGGGGTAAACATTTTCTCATGAAATTTCGGTCAGTGTATGGCACCGGTGTCCACCATGCATTGTGATACATTTGGGGAGCTATGTAGGTAGCGAAATCCGGTTACGACAATCAACTATAACGGCTGGGAGGATCGTCGTGCTAACCACACGATACCGCTGTTCTGGTTAGATAATCGTTCACTTCTGTGAACGTGAGGCCAGCATCGGCTGGTCAACCCAGGCCTTTAATGTAATGCACAGCGGATTTTTTATGAACTATTACTATTCTGAAAAAAAATCGAATTTTTAGACCTTCACAGATACAGTATCACGTAATGAAAGAACAGTTTTGAGCATACTCTCTCTCTCTCTGTCTGTGTACAGATATTCTTCCTGAACTGTTGGACGTGTATTGCAAATATTCAGGATCTACGGATCAATTTTTCCGGAAATGGACATGAGATATAATAATTCTATAAGAAATGAACCCATTCATTTCAAATCAACAACACACAACTGTTCCACTTCATACACAGAATAAACTAAAAATTGAATGTTAAAATTTGCATCAAAAGGAAAGTGATTTCTGGAAATAAATAACAGTATTTATTCTCCACAGTATTATATCTCCTTTTAATTTTGTGGTTTTAATCCACGTTCTATCACTTTTGACACAGCCTATTATAGAAGATCAAGCGATACATAGGCATATAGACAATAAAAGGGTCGCTCTTTCTTTCAGTACGAATGGTCAGTTAGTTGCACAACTTCCCCTACAATGACCTACTTTCACAGTACTGCTACTAACTTCGCAAGGAAGGTGTATACTACATACATAGAATTTCACCAGAAATGACTTATACGTTTTAATATCCATATCGCTTATAAAAATGTGTTAATTAAAGAAAAGAAAAATAATATTGGAAATCAATGTAATATACAGTACTGATACCAATTTTATTACCAAAATTAACTACATATTTAAATACAGTAAATCTGTTGAAGAATATATTAAAAAAATAAACCGTATAAGAAAATGTCATAGCAAAATGTCAATGTACAGTAATTGATTTTTTTTTTTTTTGAGGGGGGGAACTCGTGAAACATATTATATAAAGTTCGGTTGCATTCGTGACATGGATTTCTTTCCTAATTGGACTTCAACAGAACTTCTAATCGATATCCAATATCTTATTGTATTGCACTATAATACTCTGAACGTTTATCACTTTATTTAATTGTGGAGCAAATTATTTTAATACATAGTACGAAATGGAAATATAAAAATTGGAAATTATCCTTTGAAGAGGTTAAAGAATTCAAATACCTTGGAGCAACAGTAACAAATTTAATGACACTCGGGAGGAAATTAAACTCATAATGAATATGGGAAATGTCTGTTATTATTCGATTGAAAAGCGTTTATTACTCAGTCTGCTCTCAAAAATGCTAAAAGTTGAAATTTATAAAGCAGGAGAATTTATATTACCGGTTGTTCTGTATGGTAAGAAACTTAGACTCTCACTTTGAGAGAGGAACAGAGACAAAGGCTGTTCGAGAATAAGGTGCTTAGGAAAATAGTAGGGGCTAAAAGAGATGAAGTTACAGGAAACTGGAGGAAGTTACACAACGCAGAACTGCACGCATTGTATTCTTCATCTGATATAATTAGAAACATTAAATCCAGACGTTTGAGATGCGCACGGCATGTAGCAACGAATGGGCGAATCCAGAAATGCATATAAAGTGTTAGTTGGGAGGCCAGAGGGAAATATACCTTCGGGGAGGCCGAGATGTAGATGGGAGGATAAAATTAAAATGGATTTGAGGGAGGTGAAATATGATGCTTGGGACTGGATTAATCTTACTGTGGATAGGGAACAATGACGGGCTTATGTGAGGGCGGCACTGAATGTCTGGGTTCTCTGAAAACCATTTGTAAGTAAGTAACATCTGTTGAAGAACAGATTTTGGAGAATGAACCGTATAGCAAAACGTCAATGTAATTTCTATTTTTAGGCGGGGAGGAAACTCGTGAAACAGAATAAAATTATAATGAAGTTAGCTTATTATCGTAACATTAATTTCTTTCCTAGCTGGACTTATACAGAACACATTTCTAAGTATTTTTCTTAGTTGATATCTTTAAGGGACTCGATTCTTATAGTATTTTCTTTCGGTGTATTCCATTATTCTTTGTACAGAATGCAACATTCCGATGGAGTGGAGTGTATTAAGTAGTTAATAATTTTAAGAAGATAGTATTTTTAACTCCTTAACATTTAATTTACCGGTACTTCTTTTAATTTCACTATTTTGAACGTTTTCTTATCACTAAACTCATAACAGAGGATTCTTTTAGAAATATAGCCTAAATAGAGGATATAAAATAAATGAACAGAAGTAAAATTGTAGTCCTACCCAATATATTACAAATTTATATTCCATTTTGAGAATACATCTCAAATTGTGTATGAGTGTAATTACTTAACTCAAACCGGGACGCGGATGTGTACTGGAAATATTCCAAATTGATACTTGAAAAAGTTTAAAATTAAAATTATTGTTCTATTCCGATTAAATTAAATACTAAGATTAAAATCTTAAGCTATATGTAAAGTCTGCATGTTGACTTGCACCTGAGCTCGACAATGAGTTATAAACAATGAAACAAGAGAACATTTTTCAGTGTACTATTACAGTCTAATATATACAGTCACGAAGCTTGAGTTATGAGGGTGCTAGAAACAATAGACTGTGCTGGTACTATTTCGCATTGTCTGTAATGAGGCGATATTAGCGATCGTAGTGGTTAGCAACTATCTATGGATGCATATTTACTACGCATTGAGCTTCGTGACAGTATAGGCCTATACTAGACTGTGGTACTACTGTAAATTAGTACTGTGTGCCAAACAAAAAAAATATAATCAATAGAATGAGGAAATTATTTAAAATAATGGTAAACTATTTCCGTACGAATTAAAAAGCTGACATTTCTGCTCACGAAAACTCAAAAATGAAATATCCGAAAAAAATTAATAAATAAAAATAAAAAATAAAAAATAAAAAATAAAAAATAAAAAATAGGTTGCAGCCGCCAAATTACTTCTCAAGGAACGACCACTCATATAAATTGAGGGAAAGAAGACAGAGGACGGACACTGGAAAGTTTTCTTTTCTCAATCGTACTATCTGGGACTGGAATGCTTTGCCTGCACACTTACTAAAGGCTTTACCAGTAACCAAAAATGTATTTAAAAATAGGCTTAAGGATTTTACTAATAGACGGTAGTATATTATACACACTACTTAAAGGGTGTAATTGATATCTTGTTATTTGAAGTGTTCCATCAGTGAGGAAGTGTGTTGTGTCAGTGAAGTGTGTAGTGTCAGTGAAGTCTATTGTGTAAGTGAAGTGTGTTGATGTCAGTGAAGTGGCTGTGCAAAGTATTTGAACAATGAAATGGTTAGAAGTGTTAGTGAAATCAGGTAGAATCAGTGCAGTGAGTGAGTTGACAGCGAAATAAGTGTAGTGCCGAAAGGTACTTGTGCAAGTATGAACATGTCACACTCGTGGGTCTTAGTTCGAACTTAGGGTTGAGATACAATTTAGATTTACTTTAAATGTTATTTTAAGTGACCATGCTTCATTTAATTTAGGATGCTCCTTGTTATTATTATTATTATTATTATTATTATTATTTTATTATTAATTATTGTTTTTATTAGTTGAGTTTATTATTAATTGTCATTATTGAGTGTAATTAGTTACCACTGCCACCGGCTATATACCCATTTGCAGTGTGAATAAATACATACACATACACATATTCAAAAGACATTCTTCTAGATTTCGAATAATGTCGTAGAGATGTTGTAACATATTCTTAATGGCCTACAGCGTGCTATTTATTTAATTATACACAGGCAGGAGATAGCAATTCGAATGAAACAGAGGCAGAGTACTGGTCGTTTTATGCAATTTAAATGCCAACAAATTATCATTATTTATGTAAAACTTTTTTGTTGTTTGATAAAAGTTCTCCAAGTGATTAAGAGCGACGAGATAAATAAGTAAATAGATAAATAAGTGGATGGTTTACACGGGCGGGCGCAGAGGCCGGGAACCACGCGTCCGGCCGGCATCGGCACGGGCTGCAGCCGCCACTCCACAGAAATCAATACCGGTCGGGAGTCCAGGCTCCAGGCATTCTCGAGAGGAGCTCCCGGGGCCGCCGCCCCACCCGCTGCGGCATGCAGGCCGTACCGCATCGCAGCGCTGTCACGCAGTGGACTGAATGAACCGCCGCGTGTCTTAGGCTGCCAACCGCTTCCCTGTTATTGATGATACTCTGGCACAAACAACAACACTCTCAACTAAAAACTTCATTCGGATTCCATAAGATCGTACATCGCTCAAGAGAAGTAGATCTAACTTCCGAATCTTTGCGATCTCTGTATTTCACTAACAATGGGAAGAACCCAATCCAAGGGCCCTATTGAATAATCGTCCTTTAAAACGACCTTATACAATAGATACTTGACGAAGAAACGCGTGTTGTGGAGCTGCCGGTCGTAGTCGATTTCAAAGTACAGTCGTAGCATCGCCGAATGACAAGTGTTTTAAATTTTCATTTCAGAAATTTATATTGAAGTGCAAGAAGAACTAGTTGTGGGCGTACAAATATATAGTAAATAGATTTTGGCTAACATCACTCCACCTTCATAATCATTATTATTTGCTGTCATGAACTGGAAGATTTAATATTTGAAGAGTTCGCGGGAAAAACGATGAATGTCACATTTCTGTTAAGGATTAGATAATGATCTAATTGAGTCTGTAACTGCAAGATGTAGTTCTGTTTCTATAGAAAATAAAGGCAAGAATTACTGTATTCGTGGTGATAATTATACTTTTTACCATTTTTCATAAGAACAACATTAAATTTCGTAATGATCTATGAATTAGATAATGACATCAACCTTAACAAAACTGTAACATTCATCGTTTTTCCCGCGAACTCTTAATTTCTTTGTTTCATATGATCGACATCCAGTATATAGTCATGATTGGAAACCTGTACAATATGAAGAATTTTTTTTCTTTGCGAAATATGGACTTTATTTGTGCAAATATGAAAACATGAAATAAACATTTCTGTGCTAAAATAACTTCTATCCTTAACCATTTCAAGCTGGTTAACATCATTATTTACAAAATAGCCTATTACTTTTAGAAGTTAAAGTAATCTGTCCAAATTTTATTATGCTACCAAACTATTCCTAACTCACTAATTTTGCCTCGAAAACGAATTATAAAAAAAAAATTATACATCTTGTTTACACAACTTTTAACACTATATCACTTCGGAAAACGTATTATGTGTCTTCAACACAGACATGGAAATTCTACATATTCAACCAAAAAGCCAGAAACTAAACACACTAGAACAATACGAAATATATAGACACACAAAAACACATCCAAATGAAATTCTCAACACACAATTCAATTTCAGAACATACACACTCTTTGACTCCACATTACACTACACAAACACACTCCCACAGGAAACACAAACAAAAGTCGCCAAGACCAGCAACAACCAGTTCTGAAGATGGCTGATCAGGCTGAAACATGTTAACGAAGTAATGTAAAATTTAACACAAGAAAGATACATAATAGGTTTTCCGAAGTATAAAAAATGGTTTAAGAAGTCTAAATCTTTATCTTGTCCTACAAATTTAATCTCTACAAATTAAAAGTCTCAGAAATATATCTTTTATATAATTTAATGTTATCAACTTATGTTTTAATATATCTAGATGCACACTAATACAGATTAGTAATCCCGATTTTTTAAATTTGATGTCCGTGGCGTACGCAAAGCCTATCCTAAGATCAACGATTCTTGGAAATTATGGTAGTGGATTCAAATTATACCAAAGGCATGGAAATTATGTCTTGTAGCGTTTTCGACGTAGGTCTGGCTATGTGTCAACATCATGTTATGGAATTCTAAGCTTTTTCGCCTAGTGTTAGGTCAAAGTAAAAAAAAAAGTAAATTATGTTCTTTAGAATACAGGAGAAACAAATTAGATAAGGAAGAAAGTTCCTTAGTAAGAACACTGTCAACTGCGAAAATTAAGATTTTTTAAAATTATAAACAGAAACGGTTTTGAATGCGATCGTAAATTCATTTAAAGAGAAAGGTGAATATTTGTCTAATAAGAGTGAGAAAAATCGTAAAATCTCTTATGAATGTCTCAAAAATTGAAAATTGGAATGAAAATCTGAAGATTTGAAAAAAGAATCCAATATGAGCTCCAAGGACTAGATTATTTCATATGGCATACACACGTGACAAGAAAATGGGAGTGTCTGTTATGAATGCACTAAAACTATATGTTGTTGTTTTGTCAAATGCCCGAAGACATGGTTGAACCTCATAAGTGATGCTAATAAGGAATCAGTGATGAGGCAACTAAATCAGGAGATAATGAGGTAGAGTAGCCAGTTTCTTTCCCCTTCAATTACATACATCGCTGACTAGTAACATATTACATTAATCACACCTCAGATGTACACAAACAATTACTCTTCCTCTGACACATATCAATAAGTGAGATGTAATGCCTTATAATATACAGAGTAAACAGAAAGTAATATCATTAATTTTAGGGGGTTATTCTTTGACATATTTGAAAAAAAAATGCTAAATACAATTTTGCTTGTTTTTGCTTCCTTTTCCAGATAAATATTATTTTGTATTAACTATTTCATAGCGTATTTTGGGAAAACCATTCATTAAATTATCAATATGCTCAGTCAATTTAACAGAGCAATGTATTATGGTAATAAATGATCGAAAGAATTTTAGTTTTGTCCTTTAAATGTGCATAAATTTGATCCGAACTAATGTAACATTGAAAAATTCCTTTGCAGAACGAAAAATTACATTTGTTCGGATCAAATTTCCGCACATTTAACGGACAAAATTAAAATTCTTTCATTTGTTTATTATCGTAATACACTGCTCTCTTAATTTGACTGAGCATATTGAGAATTCAATCAATGGCTTTCCCAATACAAGGTATGAAATGTTTTATATATAACAATTTTTATGTCTAAAAGAAAACACAAATGAGCAAAATTATTGTATTAACATTTTTTGTTTGAATATCTCAAATAATAACCCAATGAAATAAATGACATTAGTTACGGTCCATTCTGTACATACATATCAGCCAGAACCTCAATCAGAAGTATTAATAAGAACTATATAACAGACAGAATATCACTTACTGTTGTACAGTTACAATTAACAACCAACTGTGTGAACTTTTTTCTCTCTCCAGCTACAGACATAGAATAATATTACGTATATGGTTGAAGAAATAAAGAAATGATAACATTGTATGCTACATCCCTTTAACGGTCTTCAAGCTACCATTCTTATATGAGTCGAACTAATCAGATGGTTTTAACATCCAGCATTCAAAAATATATTACTGCCATAGTCTTCATAGTTATCGAAACTGGTTTTTGTATTTTTCAGCTCTTCTTTAAAAATTCGTTCAGTTTGAAAGTATTTATATTTGTGTGTACGTGTTTGTCTTATCCTTAGAACAAGTCCAAAAGTATCTCTCATGAAAGTGTAATTGTTGCATCTGACTTCGATCATCAGATACGTTCATACATTTCAATGAGAGCATCATTTTGCCTCTTATTCTATCTTGTACATGATATTCAATACAAAATTGTGGCATGATGGCACTGAAACTATTGTAACCAAAAAATATGCTCCAATATAATATTTTATTCCCACTATCCAAGTCAAGTCACCGGGATTTGAATTTGATTCTTCAGCGTGGAAATCGGTTCCATAATATACACTTCCAAAGATTAATGAATATCTACAGGATGAAAAATAAATGAGAACATTAATTTTGGTCATCTACTAGACTATTATCATACGGGAGAAAGCGTTCTCTCCAGAAGTGTTACTGCATATCTTGACAACATTCCAAAGTAATAGCGACTTAATTACAAATAATGATGACATTTTCGCCGTTTAACCGTTCCAACTCTGCTTGTAACTTTCTCCACTTCCCATCAATAGAAAGCGTTCGGTGACACCTCTAGTTAGAGTTTATGTCTCCGAAAGAAACCGAAGGCCAAATTTACTTCCCACTGTAAGTCGAACTCTTATAATGTAACTATGCCTATACTATCTTATTTAATATAAACAGGCTTAGGATCCGAGACAACTTAAGAATGAAGTGAAGTTACAGTGCAACGGAATACAGATAATGTGAGGCGACGCGTTGAGTTTTGTTTACCTGTGCGGTAGTGTACAATTCGGTTCGTGATCAGAGGTACAGTATTCTTTCGTCTCCCCCTACGAAACGAACTCAGGCCATCACAGTGCATTTTCAATTCATAGTGAACAGTTTTTTCGAACTACAGTAGTTGCAAGTATGTATTTGCGTCTTCATTCTAACGCTAACGCCTTCAACGTCGCCGAGGGACATGAAAACTTGTGACGTTTGTATCCTAAGTCATTTTCCATCGTCAGTATAATATAACGAAGCATATTGACGTCGTTGTTTACATTCACAGTATGTCTGTCTACTATGTTTAAGGGTACTCTAGTCAAATTGTGCGTACATTAGTTGCTAAAGTGTCCCGGATCCTAAGCCTGATTATAAATAATCTTTAGTTTTAGTGCAAGCTTTAAGATACTCAGGTTTGGCAGCTAATCTCATTATGTCCATATTATTCTCCTTTGATAATGTTATCATATGATCTTATCGTCTCTAAATCGCATTTACAGTTGAGAAGAGGGTTAAATAATTACCAATTATTGTTTATAAACTATTATGTATCATATTTGACGAAAAGATTTCTAAACATGCTGAAATATTCTCTTCAGTTTCACTATTTTTCATTGAAAATTATACTTTTACTACGTCATACTATTTCTGATCAAAAACACGTTACGAAAGGATGTGTTTCTACCAATCATGACTGTTTATCTCTATAATTTTATCATTTTCCTAGCATTTGTTTGTTTTTATCACTTCCCTAGTACCTTATCACTTCCCTAGTAGTTGTTTCTTTGTTTGCAAACATTTCAAACTGAAAATTCTTTACGGAACTATAAAACATGATTTGCAATCGTCATTTGTTTCTTGTATAGACATTCAACTGAAAATGGCGGCTCCGTTCAAACGAATACATACATACATACATACATACATACATACATACATACATACATACATACATACATACATACATACATACATACATACATACATACATTTTTGTACATTATTTAACGACGCTGTATCAAGTACTAGGTTATTTATCGTCGATGAATTTTAATAGCGACATGTATTTGACGAAATGACGCCGAGTATTCACCATGTGATTACCTTACATTCGCCTTACGTATATGTCATTGGCAATTAAGTTCTTTCATCTTTTCATTTTGACACGTAGTTTTTCCACTGTCAGTCGGACTACCTGTTAAGACAACCTTGCATAGTTACGAGATGGTACACAAAACTTGCTATTTTGTGAGACAAATAAAACTCAATTTTTCTATCCGTCGGCTACGGCTTACGCTCGCTTGGTGTAAAATTTCCGAGTGAGCATTTCGAAAATTCATTTCCTCGAAAGAATGTTGTCCTTTGTGTTTAATTAATGTCCTGCCAGTACTTGAACACCGGTATGTGTTTTGGTAATTTAAATTACGTCCACCTTGAACATGCAATAACAGACTTTTCCGTATAAAAGAGGGTTAGTAAAACGTATACTGTAGAGGGCATAGTTTATTCTTCCATCATTTAACTGAGCACCGTTTTTTTCACAAACACGCTCTATAAAAATTAAAAGCAAGAGTTTTCATAATTTCGCCTCTTTCACAGATTGAAATCCGTTTTAACAGAACTTTTTTCATTATCTGCTTGATAATCATTCAAAATGCAGCGTTTTACAAAACTCGTTTTGTACTATGCCATGATTCTAGCAGAACTCGCTTTCTGGAGTAATTTTTTATTCATTACTAAAAAGAGTTTATTTTGTAATAAAGGATAGGTGTACTGATACATATGTAGTGAACACATCAAAAGCAAGAGAATAATGCCCTATTTCAATACTCTGATATATTAAATATATATATTAAATATATATATATATATTAAATATATTAAATAATACATTGCTGCAAGACTGGTATGTGTGGAACTTAAAGTAGAAGACACCGTGCTCTGAGAGTTGAACGTTTATTTCAATCTCAATAAATCTGTTGTTATTTAGAACAATAACTCTAGAATTCGAAATCCTATGCGTAATTAAGATGTTTCTTTTTGAATTCATCCATTGATTTCCATGTTCTTACATCAGCTTTATGAATTTGAGGCGTATAACAAGTCACAAGTTATACAATACATAGCAAGCACATTAGTTCGATCTACAAGCATGAACAATTCTAAAGTTGAATAGAAGATATGAGTTGTTGTTTAGTTAACTGTCCGAAGACAGGTTTGAACCTCATAAGTGACACCAATAAGGCGTCACTCATGAGGCAATTAACTCAGGAGATAATGGGGTAGGTTGGCTACCTCTTTCCTCCTCCATTACATACATCGCTGACTAGTTACATATTACGCTAATCAAGGTGTATGGATTTTTTTATATTGGACAGTGCATTGAATACTTAATAATATCAAAGGTGAACTCCTTTATGTAAGAGTTGACACTAACAGAGTATAGATGAAAATCTGATTTGTCTCTTGCAATAAAATATTTAATATTCTGATTAATATGTTTTTAACATAATCTAATATACCAGAGGGAAAATAATGTAGGTCCTACTCAAAAGGTGAGGTCTATATTTATAAATTTTGGAAAAAAAGAAAAGGAATTAAGTGTCCTTTTATGCATACCTGACATTTCTCTTACGGATTTTTTTATTGTTTTTTTAAAAAGCTGCTCCTCAATATTAATCCTTATTTGATTATGGAATAAAAGTGTGCAAAATACACCATTTTAAGTGTTTTCCATTGGCAATAGAAGATAATGAGTTTAATACGTCATGATAGAGCTCAGTTCTATTTGTGTTTTCCGCTTTAAGTGATTGATTCCTAACCAAGAAACTGTACGATACTTTGCGTTCAGTTCCATTTAATCTACTATTGCATTAAAGATAAGCACTTTTACGTTTAATAAATTTCGTTATACAGAATATCTATGAATTACCTCCCCAAACTTTGAAGGGCTGTAGAGTAATTGAAACTAAACAAGTTTTGCAAATACTGCACAAATCTGGAAATCGTTCTTACGAAGTTGCAAAATAAATAAGAAAACGCGTGTCAGAAATAATATTTATTACTTGTATTTTAAATTACGTAGTTATATTAAACGTTCAAAATTACGGCCATCAATCTCGACGCGAAGTCAAAGCCGTCGCAAGAGACTTTGTCGTGTGTGCTCGATATTGCGCCTAAAATCTTCGACTGCTGCAGTAATTCCATTGATGGGAATTCTTTCAGTCTCAATAGGTGGTTCATAAACAAGGATTTTATGTATAACAAGTCTACCGGCGTGAGATCCGGCGACCTAGGAGGCCATGGAATAGGTCCACCTCGTCCAAACCAACGACAATCATCTGTAATCTTTAGGTGATTTCGCCTACCTAGTCCTATTCATTGATAATCCCAGGTAATGTTTAGATGATTTCATACTGCTGAGCAAAATTATGAAAAACTCGATCATGGAGAAACCACATGTAATTTCTGACTGCAAAGAGCATATCCTTCAGTAGTTCTGGCAACACGTCCCTTAGAAATGGATACTGTTTTGTACACTGAGTGATGTTTTATGATCCGAAAACGCACGGTCAGGATGAAGTTAACGATAAAAATCGTTCGACCTTTTCTACTATTCCCTCAAGCAGCTCTGTTACCAAAGTGAATGTCCGTGTATTCAGCTGAGGTGTATCGCTCTATTCTACCATATGAACACAAATGATTCTCAAAACTTAGTATGCTATACTAAACACTGTGACGTAGGAATCAGCAACGACTATAATTTGTTTCCTGATATGGTACATAACAGTTGAGTGAGTTGCTTCATTTACTTTAAACTTCAATTTGTAACTTCATAAGAACGCACTTTCGAGTTATACAATATTTCCAAAACTTATTTAGTAAGAAATTATCTGCAACTTTACCAAGTTTGGGGATATTATTCTTAGACACTCTGTATATTGGTTTATTAACAAGAACTTCTAATTTATTTTCAGTAAAGCAATAATTCATTAGAATTAATATTGTATTTGAAGTTCTTATAAAGTGATCATGTTGTCTGCTTGAATTCATAGTGAGTTCAGGTCATTAGAATGCTGCTGTGTGCCTATCTAGTGTCCGTTGAAAATAAGTTATAAGTGCTGTTCTTATTGTATGACCGAATAGAAGTGTAGAAATCACCTCCATTATGAAAAACATAGCTAGTTCACCTAAGCAAAACCAAAAATATTAATGTTCCTATTGTAAGTAGAAAAATAATTGAAGTGGTTATCTTTCAATAATCCGAGTGATTTCTGCTATAGAATACGCACGTCCTTAATGTATGTAGTCCGAATATTAAGGTATGTGCAGTGATAATATTGGATAAAGTAGAATAACAAGTAGCCACCGGCATAGCACAGTTGGCTAAGGAACCAGAGTTGCGCCCGTGAGAGGGTTCGATTCCCGCTTGGGCTGATTACCTGGTTGGGTTTTTTTCCGAGTTTCCCCCGATTTTAAGGCGAATATCTGGTAATCCATAGCGAATCCTAGGCCTCATCTTGCCAAATACCATCTCGCTATCACCAATGCCATTGTCCTATTTAAAGATTAATTTTTGGCCCTACAGAATTTATCTATTATGGTAATAATGATTATTCGAGGAGAAAATTCGTTCCGCCGCCGGGGATCGAACCCGGGTCCTTAGTTCTACGTACTAAGCGCTCTAACCACTGAGCTACGCCGAGGTTCAATCCACAGCACCGGATCAAATCCCTCTCTTCCAGTGTTTCTTTTCTGTATGGCCTCACTCCGTGGGCGACATATATGTTGACATAAATATTTAGTCAACTGTCATTCTTTATACAAGGAACGCACTCAATTCAGTGACTTGGTAGTCCTTCACTAGCTACAATGTTGCGATGTGGATTGCATCATTCAGTGGTTTTTAAATTAAATTTACATGAAAACCGCCCACGTTATTGAAGTACGACAGAGGGATTATTGACTATTTATTAGATTTTCTATTTATTTAGACAGAAATTATGATCCAATTCGCAATAGTTACCGAATATGAGAAGAAACGTTTTTTCTGAGAAAACTATGAATTTCCACCAATATGGTATTACAGTTTTTTGTTATGTACAGCTGTCAAAAAAAAAGTGGCCGCACTCGTGAACAGCGAATATTTTCAAAGTCCACTTCGGGTCGCGGCGAAGTTACACGATGCATGTGCTTGTACAAGCAGTTCCGGAACTATGGAAGTGTTCCATATCTGCTCCTCGCAGACCAGCGGTAGAGTGCTTGTTTAATGATTCAAAGGTTCTGGGTTCGCGCCTTCTTCAAGTTTTCATTTTATTTTTTAATCGTTCTTTAGCGATGTAAATGATATTCAAATTATCATTTATATCCAGTTATCGTTCTTGATGGATATCACGTTATTTATATTTTGTTATCGTTCTTTAGGGATATGAATAAAATTCAAGTCATCATTTGTATTCTGTTATCGTTTTATAACGATATGAATAATAATAATAATTATTATTGTATCTCCAGTGGGGGTTAGCCCTATTTTACATATGTATGTTAGGGCTATAGTTTTATACACAAAACAGATAAGCATAAAGAGAAATGGAAAAGAAAATTAAATTAGCTTACGCGGTGTAAACAAAACATAAACAATCCGTAAATTAGGCATTGCGATTGCAAAACAAATATCAGTTATCAATTTGAAACATACAAAAACATTAACAACACACATACGTAACACTTCTATAACACAAATATGCAGCTTTCCATACCATACATCATAAATTAATACACAATAGTCACACAAACACAATCAAACTATAATTACGACATTGCGACGACATCAGGCATCCCATAACTGACTCACATACATAGCAAATCTAGCATCCGTTGCAACACATACACTTCAACATAGTAACCACACTTTTAAAAGTTACAAATTTGGCTCCAAGAAGAATAAATAGGACACTGTTACTAATTACTATTCTTCTACAATTTCTTAAATACATCTGTAATAAATCTGTGAAATTCCGATATGAATAGTATTCACGTTTTTTATATTGTTATCGTTCTTTAGCGATATAAATAATATTCAAGTTATCATTTACCCTATATTCTGTTTTCCTTCATTAGCATTATAAAATAATATTCAAGTTATTTATATTGTTATTGTTCTTTCTCAATATTAATAATCTGTATTTTATGTAGGTAATTATTATAACACACAAATAAACATCTTTCTTTGTAAAATAGGTTATTTTATTTAGATAATTAAACACGTATTATATAATATCTTATATTAATTAAACAAACCGATATTTATCATTTATATTGTGTTATCGTTCTTTAGTGATACTGTATAAATAATATTCAAGTTATTTATATTGTAATCGTTCTTTAGCGATATAAATAACATAAATTTAATATTAGGTTTGGAAAAATCAAGTTAGTTTTTCTTTTTGTATTATTACATCATACTATCTTGAACCACAATAAAATGAAAAGGAGTAACGAGGAATTGAACCTGAGACATTGACATCTAAATTCCGACGTTCGTCCGCTGAGCTACGAGGGCAAAAGTGTGGAAAAATTTTCGGAAAAATTGGCCCAATCACACTCTAAGATTTTCTGATGATTCGTAGAAGCTAGTCCAGGATGCGGGGGGCAAAGGCTAATTGAGATTTCCCGATCTCTGATAGGGTCAAACATCCTGATAGAATTAATATTTAACCCTTGCCGTGACTTTCGGTGAAGTCCGGAGGGCCCAATTAGTCAAATCCACTCTCCTCATCTCCACACTTGGGCCCCCTGGAATTTAATAAGATGCGAAAGAGATAGTGGTGTGCGGAAAGCAACGGGATGTTACCGCATTTAGGCCTATCCTTCCCAAGAAAAACTGCAAACATGAACAAAGGAAGCTTTAAATAGAAGAATAAGGATCTTCTGCGGATCTCTGGCAAAAGAAGTAAGGAAGAGACTAGTGAAGTGCTTTGTGTGGAGTGTGGCATTGTATGGGGAAGGAACATGGACATTACGACGAAATGAAGAGAAACGAATTGAAGCATTTGAAATGTGGATGTGGAGAAGAACGGTGCGTGTGAAGTGGACAGACAGAATAAGAAATAAAATTGTGTTTGAAAAAGTGAGTGAAGAAAGAATGATGCTGAAACTGATTAGAAAGATAAAAAGTAACTGGTTGGGTCTCTGGTTGAAAAGAATAATAGACGACATTAGGATATGTGGATCATATGCGGAGACTAAGAGGAAGGCAGAAAATAGGAAAGATTGGAGATTGCTGGGTTTGCAATGAAAGACCTGCCCATGGACAGAACACTTATGTATGTATGTTCAGAATGCCTGGAATATCGTGTCTAAAAACAGTCGCTATTTGCATAGACTAGTCAATTCCATGCCCACTCGACTGCAAAATGATCGAGATAAGAGGAAGATAGACTAAATATTGAATTATGGCTTTTTGTTTTGTTTTTTGAATGCTTAATTGTTTGAATGTTTTAAGGCCGACGCCAGTAAATTTGTTTTGTTTATGCCACGAAAGATATTTTTATTGAGAATAAAATCTTTTTTGTTTCCATTTGCAGCCACAATATCATAATGATAAAGTCATGGCATAATATATTAATGAACCTGATGTTAATTACTAAAATAATCGTAAAAGAAAAAGGAGCCATTATGTATATAGTTTGTCTCTCTCAAAAACAGAACAAAAAAGAACATAAAAAGCACGTGGTTGTAGTCGAACGCAGGACCTCATGAATAAGAGGCCTGAACGCTACCATTATGCTATCGATAACACACAGAATACTTCAATTATAACTGTAGATATCAGGCAACGTGGTCCAACAACATGTAACATCGCCTGTCTCCGAATTGTAGCGAAGATACCCGAAGGGAACTTTGTTCCAGGAGAGCGGCCACTTTTTCTTTTGACAGCTGTACAACATGAGCTATTCAATCTAATAGTCTGCAGGATTATTTCACTTCCATCCTGTATGTATGAAATTCCGTATAATTATATAATTACTCTCCAATTTTAAAAAATATATCTCGGCGATCCAAACTTAATTCGATTACCCTCAGAAGCACACAAGAAGTTGGTGTGATATACATTCAACACTGATTAGAGTGCACTTTTTACACTTGGGCTGCCACATACGCAGAATCGGAGGACATTTTTATTTTAATGTGCTTCATACCGGTACGTCGTTTTCCTCAGAGAAAACACATTTTGGCGGATAGGTGCCATTCATAAAGCACCGTTTGTTCTTTTATGCTTTAACAAAAAATAGACTAAAGCACACAAAAATAGTGTCAAAATTCATGCAAAAACTGCCAACATTCTTTACTCTAGGAATGTTCTTGTAATTTACTAAAATAATAATAATGATAATAAGCATCTATTGGTTTTTGTATTTTCTCTTTCACAATTAATACAATTACTGTCTCTGTTCGTAATATTAACATTTTATAGCTTCGGTTTTTAGTGGGTTATTTTTCTACACTGTACCAACATCTAAATGATGGTATGTTGGGAGAAAATCCACAAAAGATTAGGGAAAACGCGGAAGTTCTACTTGAAGCAAGTAAAGCGATAGGGTTGGAAGTAAATCCCGAAAAGACTAAGTATATGATTATGTCTCGTGATCAGAATATTGTACGAAATGGAAGTATAAAAATTGGAGATTTGTCCTTCGAAGAGGTGGAAAAATTCAAGTATCTTGGAGCAACAGTAACAGATATAAATGACACTCGGGAGGGAATTAAATGCAGAATAAATATGGGAAATGCCTGTTATTATTTGATTGAGAAGCTTTTGTTATCTAGTCTCCTGTCAAAAAATGTGAAAGTTAGAATTTATAAAACAGTTATATTACCGGTTGTTCTGTATGGTTGTGAAACTTGGACTCTCACTTTGAAAGAGGAACAGAGATTAAGGGTGTTTGAGAATAAGGTTCTTAGGAAAATATTAGGGTCTAAGCGGGATGAAGTTACAGGAGAATGGAGAAAGTTACACAACGCAGAGCTGCACGCATTGTATACTTCACCTGACATAATTAGGAACATAAAATCCAGAAGTTTGAGATGGGCAGGGCATGTATGGGCGAATCCAGAAATGCATATAGTGTGTTAGTTGGGAGATCGGAGGGGAAAAGACCTTTGGGGAGGCCGAGACGTAAATGGGAAGATAATATTAAAATGGACTTGAGGGAGGTGGGATATGATGGTAGAGACTGGATTAATCTTGCTCAGGATAGGGACCAATGGAGGACTTATGTGAGGGTGGCTATGAACCTATTCCTTAAAAGCCAGTAAGTAAGTAAGTAAGTAAGTATCAACATCTGAGATTATTTAGCGTCTGAATGAGATGAAGATGATAATGCCGGTGAAATGAGTCCGGAGTCCAGCACCGATACTTACCCAGCATTTGCTCATATTGGGTTGAGGGGAAACTCCGGAAAAAACCTCAACTAGGTAACTTGTCCCGACCGGGATTCGAACCCGGGCCACCTGGTTTCGAGTTAGGAGTTCAGAACTGATAGTTACCCAGCATTTGCTCATATTTGGTTGAGGGAAACCCCGGGATAAACCTCAATCGGGTAACTTGTTCCAACCGGGATTCGAACCCGGGCCACCTGGTTTCGAGGCCAAACGCTCTAACCGTTATTCCACAAGTGTGGATATAACTTAGTAATTATTAGGAATTCAGCTCATGGTTTTACGAACTTCTCTCCTCAAAAGGACGCCAAGGAAAAGTTTTTCAAGTTCCGGTTCAACGTTGAGATTAATTATTATTATCTGGCTATAATAAATCAAGTAATTTATAAGGATGATGATGACATCGCATTTAGAACGTTAATGTCTCGGAGACGCGAGATCAGGAAACACACACATGCACACCAAACAACGCACAAAGCTAATTCGCAAACTGAATACAGCAGGTGTCGTAATTTCTGCGAGTGCACAAACAACAGCCCAGTGTTCAAATCAGCACAGCTCCACGGAGCTCTCTGATAGCGGGGAGACTCGTGTTTGCGCAGACTTATTTGCTGGCAGGCCTACTGAGTAGAATTATGGCAAACACACAGAAAATAAATAGCTAATGCAAACACTAACTGCTACGCCTCATATCCGGATTTCACATAGTCGCCATTTTAATACAAACGCAAGCAGGAAATGAGTTGGAAATAAACGAAATCCTGCACTAAATGTTGTATCCCGTTATTATCCATCGTACCTATTACGTAATACATGTGAAATAACGTCACAGATGCCTCATACGCTTAAAAATTACACGGAAATAATTTAAAAGAATACAAGTGATCAAATACCAATTTCAATACGAAATAATTTTGAACAGGTTCAGAGTTTTCACTATTTCGATTCTCACTTAATCTATTATACTAACAAGAACTTATTCCATTTCATCACTACCTTCATGCTGACCACCATTACCACGACCACCACCACCACCACCACCATCACCAACAGCAGCAATTTTTGGTCTTATTACATGGTTCTTTTTGCAAAGGATTATTGTAATATTTCAATCAGTTTTATATCTTAGTACGAGAGGACCAGATATTTAAAATAATTTTTGTTTTGTGAATATTATTGATTGATATTTTGGCGGATAGGTGCAATGAATTTAGTATATTTGAAAATAGAATAAATTTTCTATATATAGTATTTATGTTTAAGGAAGTTTTTAGCTTATTTATTATTCTAACTCTAAAATGCTCAACTTTCTTATCTTTGCTCTTATATCGATGAAATAACCCTTTACTTTGTAATTACCATTATCTTCATGTAGTATGATAATTTCAATGGGTAATTTTTGTATTTTGATTGGTAAATGTAGCGAACGAGGTAGTCGAGGCGGTATCGTGTCAAACTCGTATTCAAACTTGAGACTGGCCAAAGTGAGTTTGGGTTTTTTCGGGGTTTTCCTCACTCGCAAATTTTAATTTACTTTCCAACTACACCGAAAGTTCTGTCCCTTGTCTATATTTCTGTGTATTAATGTCCTGCAATATTCGAACATGAGAGACGCAACCAAAACATTACAAACTTCGTCTTATTTCATATGCAAAACTAATCGAAAGATCTGTGCTCAAATTCTTAAGCCGTTCAAAATGAAGAGATTGGAATGGAGGACAGCGATTATTTCTATAACAAGGTGGAACAAAAACGTCAGGCTTCTTTCTGCAGAGCGAACATCGGCGAATATCGACCTTCGCCATACGTGACAAACTTGAATAGAACACAGAGCCTATAATGCACGATACTAGTATGTATGTGCTGTCTTCAGGAGGTGGTCCTTGCGTCGAGCTGATTCTTCACCAGGGAACTCCCTCCGTTGTCCATGTCTCATCTGTCTGATGCAAAAGAATTATTCCTTCTCTACGGGTATGACTTTCAAGACCCAGAAAGGAGAAATGGAATGGAACTGGAATGTAATTTCTGGAGGGAGAAACTACTATCCAGCACTGCGACCTTTCACGATCTATTGCGCTAACCCTCAAACTAAGTGCATTCCCAAACCAACACCGTATAACTGCACTAAGGTTCGTTCTCCTCCGCTGAGGCATATGAAATTCGGTTAGCTGTCGGCTGGCAGGTCTTGTCCCTCCGTAAGATATTACGCAACGGATTTTTTATTTGACATTTCTGTATAATAAAAACACTCAGAAATAATGGAAATGATATGAGCGAGGAAATACTGCAGGCTAGCGTCGTGCTCAAGTTTTGCCGAGTTTGGCGAATTTCGATATTCGCCGATGTCCGCTCTTTGTTTTTTTATTTTAGTAGGTTATTATACGATGCTTTATCAACATCTTAGGTTACTTAGCGTCTGAATGAGATGAAGGTGATAATGCCGGTGAAATGAGTCCGGGATCCAGCATCCGAATGTTACCCAGCATTTGCTCATATTGGGTTGAGGAAAAACTCCGGAAAAAACCTCGACCAAATAACTTACCCTGACCGGGAATCGAACCCAGGCCACGTGGCTTCGCGGCCAGACGCGCTAACCGTTACTCCACAGGTGTGGACTGTTCGCTCTGTGTAGGAGGAAACCTGTCGTGTTTATTCCACCTTGTTATAAAAATATTCGCTGTCTTACACTCCCATCCCCCATGTTTTAACCCAGTGGTCGTCAGCACTCACTGAAATGGGTAACAGGTAAGAAGTGTATCGGAAATGCACTGCCGTGCAGAAAGGAGAGGGAGAGAGCATACCTACCAGCAACCAGGGAAGCACACTACTGCATCTCTTATCCGCGGGTAAGATACGCTAGCCCGAAGGTGCACTGTGCTGATGACCGTTGTTTTAACCCCTTAACAATTTGAATACAGACCTTGCGGTTAGTTTTTCATATGAATTAAGACGAAGTTTGTAATGTCTTGTTTGCCTCTCTCATGTTCGAAAATTCCAGGACACTACTAGAAACAATGAAAAATAAAATAAGGAAGCACAAAGTCTTGGAAATGAACAGATTGTTGGATGTTCTCGACCTAAATGTGAAAAAGAAAGTTAAACTTTGAAGGTAATCGATAACTAAAAATAAATGAACTGAAATTGATTACTAAAGCTAGTAACACGATACATTACAAGAAATCACGTAGTATGGCGCAATTTGTAAAGATTACAATTATAAACTGTGTATATATACAGCATATATATTACATATAAACTATTAAGGGCAGTATAAGTCCCATTGTCCAATATCTACAATATATATAATTGAGGGGTTCACAACCAGAGTGGACAAAGTCCTTCTGGAATAATTTAGAGAAATTGAGTCTTAAAGTTCTTGGCTCATGCTTAGCAACCTTCACCTTCCAGGTTCACAACCAGAGTGGACCAAGTCCTTCTGGAATAATTTTGAGAAATTGAGTCTCAAAGTTCCTGGCTCATGCTTAACAACTTTCACCTTCCATAGGAAATGCTGCCCTCTGTGGAGTAACAAATGAGTTATGGACTTTGTTTGTTATGTCAATGAATAAATCTAAGCTTTCTTCATCCGAGATTATATTAATCCGCAAACTGACCACTGGTGATCTTGGTCCACTCTGGTTGTGAGCCCCTCAATTCATTATGAATATATTTACCACCACTTCAATGTCCAGAAACGTTTCAGCGTATTTATTGAAAGAATTAACAAATTTAAAGAACAACTTATTTTTGATGTGCTAGGCTAGAACTTCATTTAGATGTTTTTAACTTTCTATCAACCAACATTAGACGCTCTCACATGGCGGTTCTTCCTATCAGTCTGATAAGTGTGATAAAGAATCATCGCGGAATCGTGACAGGATAAGCACAAGACAAGAGACAAGCGTCCAGTCTCGTCGAATAGAGATAAATATTCGCTCGAGCCGGGAGCCGAAGCATAGACCACTTGGTTAGAAAGCGCTCGCTCTATCCATTGAAGAATAGCGGCGGACAAAAAACAAAACACTCCGATGAGACTTAGGATTACATGTATACAAAGTGTAAATAATGTAGTCCTACAGTTGATACAGTTATGTCTGGCCCAAATGTATTCACAATGAATAATAGCTCACTAACCCCTTGCAAGGTAATCCACAAGTAGAACAAGAGAATGATTTTTATTTTAAACATGGAAGTTTGCTTGTTAGCAACGTTCTTCTTACCTTGTAAGCACATTGTGCTTAGACGAGAGGAGTAGTAGGGCGACTCATTACAAACAAATGAACCACTAGATGTTTCAAAACATCTGCATGGAATGGAAGGTTACGTGGGTATTCGTTCATTGAGCTATTCGACATTGTGTTTATTTATTGAGAAAGAAGTTACAGCCACGTTGAAGAGGTTCATTTATAGCAGATACGCTTCTCCTTGCGGCGACAATCGAATCCAAGGACATTTACGGCCATTATTCAACATCTAAGAGATTGGGGTTCCTTCATTCGCCGTATTGAGAGTAGACAACGGCGAAGGCCAGACACTGTGCTAAGGTTAGAAAAAGAGATCTACGATTGTGTTTATGGAGATCCAGGAGTCAGCACACGTACTCTGGGTCGCCTAGTTGGTGTGTCACATATGAGGGGTTCACAACCAGAGTGGACCAAGTCCATCTGGAATAATTTTGAGATATTGAGTCTTAAAGTTCCTGGTTCACGCTTAGTAACCTTCACCTTCTATAGGAAATACTGCCCTCTGTGGAGTAACAAATGAGTTATGGACTTTGTTTGTTATGGCAATGAATAAATCTAAGTTTTCTTCTCCAAGATGGTATTAATTCACAAACTGATCGCTGGTGGACTTGGTCTACTCTGGTTGTGAGCCCCTCATATACTAGTTCATTGAACATTGCATGAACAGTAGCTGTAACCGAACCACTATCAGCGTGTCCTGCATTTGAAACCAGATGATTTTGATCGTTGGGTTCAACCAGTGACCCACAGCCATGCACATAAATGAGCAGAATTTTGTACCCAAGATTCTCGTGACGGCCTAGGCTCATTTAAGCTTGAAGGTTATGTTCGATTTCCGTGACTCCAATATTTGCATTGATGAAAATTCACACCATACCAGGTAAAGCCATTTTCAGCGTAAGTTTTTCGTCAAACTGTAATGTGGAATAGTCGATCATCACAACACTGTTAGTCCACACCTGTTGACTCTCTGATTGACAGGCTGTTTGTATCTACAATTTGTTCAAGAGACTTTGCCGAATTACTGGAAGATATCCTACTGAATTCAAAAGGCGGCATGTGGTATTTTCTCTATAGTGCGGGATTCCCTTGATCATGCACCATCCTGCGAGATGGATATGGTTCAACAGTCCTGTGAGATGGCTAGCACGCAGGTCAGATTTTAACCCTCTGGACTTTTATTACTGGGGTCACATGAAAGAACTAGTTTACGGCAGTGTAGTCTACGCCATCGAGAAAGTTTAGTAGCGTAATATAGCTGCTGTTGACATCATAAGAGAAGATGACGACGTAAGCCAACTCAAGAGAGCCATCTGGCTTCGCCGACATAAAGCTTTCGTTCGTGCTAATGACAGCCACATTGAACATTTTTATAACTTTTCATTCTATTTTATTTTCTATGCTGTACTGAGTCTGTGATATAACGAGTGATATGAAATTATGAAACGTAAGTAACAGTATGTCTCCAAATCTCTATTAGTAAATACAGTACCGTAATTTCCCACAACTATGGTTCACGATACAACCATTCAAATTTTGTACTCTATAACGTACTACCTCGAGCATCCACATTTTTGCTGTACCGAAGTTTGAAGCCAAGTCACTGCAGCTATCTATAAACGGTCTATTATACTTCTACAATGTTTTTCGAATGGTTGTATCGTGGACCATAGTTGTGTTCCAGGACCATTGTTACAGAAAATTACGGTAGGTAAAGAAATATTTCTACTTTTCATTGCGAATATATTGGTCGTAAGGAAGAAAAGGCCTGATGATCTTAACTACACCAGAATAAATAAATAAATTGTTATACCAAGCCAAGAAATATTGCAAGCCACACCATGCCATACACAAAGTCAACTCTTGTGGACTAAAGCAAGATCTGTTATATTCTAAACTTTATATGGCTTTAAAGATCTACTTTCATAAATACCAAAATAATATCAGTAATGATTACGTTATACATATATAATAATAATAATAATAATAATAATAATAATAATAATAATAATAATAATAATAATTTATTTAACCTGGCAGAGTTAAGGCCATACGGCCTTCTCTAACACTCAACCAGGAGTAAACTGTGATACAAAAGACACTACAAATTTACAAAGTACACTACAATTTTACACACAAACCTGAATAAGATAATAATAATAAAATGTAAACAAAAATAAGAAGAAATCAGACATAATATATAACATACAGAAAGAAAGAAAAAAGCATATAAATATTCCATACAGAAAATTATATATTACCGTTCTTCTGTATGGTTGTGAAACTTAGACTCTCACTTTGAGAAACAAAGGTTAAGGGTGTTTGAGAATAAGGTGCTTAGGAAAATATTTGGAGCTAAGTGGGATGAAGTTACAGGAGAATGGAGAAAATTACACAACGCAGAACTGCAAGAATTGAATTCTTCATCTGACATAATTGGGAAAATTAAAACCAGACGTTTGAGATGGGTAGAGCATGTACCACTTATGGGCGAATCCAGACATGCATATAGAGTGTTAGTTGGGAGGCCGGAGGGAAAAAGATCTTTGGGTAGACCAAGACGTAGATGGGAGGATAACATTAAAATGATTTGAGGGAGGTAGGATATGATGGTAGAGACCTGATTAATCTTGCTCAGGATAGTGACCGATGAGGGGCTTATGTGAGGGTGGCAATGAACCTTTGGGTTGCTTAAAAGCCATAAGTTAGTAATACAGAAAATTCAGCGCTGCTTCAAAAGTTTTCTATTTCTTGTAACATGAAATTCTAGCCTTAGGAATCTTGTGGAAATCGCCCCATAGAGAAGACGATGGTCAAATAATGAAATCATGGTATATAAAAAGGGACTATTCGGGTAAACGTTCTTCGACACGGTCTTTCTTCATCACAAATTTCACCATATTTAACATTGTTTGAACCCAGGTTTTCGGCGTATAAATCTCTTACTAAAAGAAGCGCTCTTTTTTCTCCCGTGGCCGAGTCACTAACTTCCCTGCCTTCACTCTCTGGCTCGTGAAGGAAATTGTGGTGGACAATGTGGGTGCAAGGGTTTTTCTAGGGGTTTACCGTTCCTGTCACCATTACCTTCATTCCACCAATTCTCCATAATCACCCTCACACTGCGAGGTTCTGAGGCAGGCCTCCATTGAATTCAAACGCAAACTTACTAGGCACTTGATCAGTAATTGATTTCTTGTAAATAGTTTCCATTATCTAATCACAAAATATTTCAATATCCAGTAACTTCGTCACTATACAATTTTGTTATTCTAGGTTTAATTTCTAATCCAGTAAATATAAAATATTCTTTGTTTCTCTATGATAAATTATCTAGCTTTCATTAGTCAGGTAATCTTTTTGTACTTTGATTTTTATTGTAATTGTAAATTTAAAATTGTAATTTTATTTGTAATTGTAATTGTAAATTTAATACTAATTGTAACTTTATTCTTCATATTAAAGTTGGAATCCCCTGGTAGATGGGCAGAGAAAGCCTGACGGCCTTATCTCTACCAGGTTAAATAAATAAATAAATAAATACTACTATTACTACTACAACAAATATAACATGTCTGAAATGTATACAAATTGCATTTAATAAAGATAATTATTATTTTATATATAAGTTATAACTTTAAAAACGTGCAATAAGCTAATTAAAATATTTTAAATTTAATTGTAATTTTTTCCCCATTACTCAGATAAATACAAAATATTTATTTAAAAGTTCCCTCTTTAACTTATTTTATAGCTATGCTTAAATTATTTAGCAAGACATGACAATCTTACAAGACTTGAAATTTCTAAATTATTAATTAGTGACATAGGTTATTGCTAAATAATAACACTTCATAACATTAGTAATTATGTAAATTATTTTACATTATATTTTAACCTTATCTTAAACTACACTATATATGTATGATGCATTAGCGCGATACATAATATAATTTACGAGGATGTTTATCTATCATTTAAAAAGCATCAATTTATATCTTGGCCTTTTAATTCTGATATCATATGTTCATTATGTAATATTACGATCAGGTAACTTTTGATCGCTTTCAATTATTGTAATGTTTGGTAATGGTTAATTATACTTTAACATATAATATGTAGAATTATGTTTTAGATTTTCTTCTGTTAGCCTAATGTTTAGCATGTATATACTACGTAACATTATTTTACTAAAGTATTCAATATAAGTTCTCTCTAAATAGATGTATCTGAAAATTCCTGAATAGGCGAAAGCATTAGTCCTATAATACGTACAAAATTCGAATATATGAGTTAAGTATATATTGTTCGCAAAAAAAAATAAATAAATAAATAAGACAAGTTAAAGTCAGAAATGTTCAATAAATATTTTGTAAAATAGCCTAGTTTACTCTACAGTATTTGGGATTTTGTCAACAATAATCTCACTATCGCTTTTGATTTAACTTAGAAAAAATCAAAACTCGAGTGGGATTTAATTGACTATGACACGATTAAAAGGAAGTATATAAAGATTAGAAGTAACAAAGTACTCCAATACAATAAAATATTAATTGACTTACGAAAATACAACTGTCTTCAAATGTATTATTGTACCATCTCAGCATTACAAATATTACGCTAGATGGCAGTAGTGTGTTATCATTAGCTGTTTTCTTGTTATCAGTTGTGCCAGCTATGGAATCTTCATTGAACTCTGTGGACGGTTACTAGTCGAGAAGACTTTCTTGATTCAGTTTCATTTTTATTAAAACAGTTGCATTCCAAGTCATGTATCCGGATTCCAGTAATCAACGTCACTTGACACATGATTTTCAATAAATCTTAATATTAAACTATCTCTGATACTTGACTATCCATAATATCGTAAGCAGAAACTATAACATAAACTAAATAATATAAACAAGTGTTGGAAAAGTTTTAATTAGGGATGATGAAATAAACAAGAAAAGTTGTAATTAAAGACGATGAAATAAAAAATTAACATGAATAATTTTAAAATGAACAATTATTGAAAGTACAATTTTTAAATTTGAATGTTTTAGTGGTTGGTGATTCAGTTGATGTTATATTGGACGTGTGCGTAAAAGAAGTGGAATTCGTTGATGTACACTGTTTATACCTCAACTTCTTCAGGATTTCCGAATGGTGATCTTCATTTATTTGTAAATAGGGTTTCAGGGAAGATGCATAGCTATGACTAGTTATCTTTATTAATTCTTGTTCTTGAATGCCAATGCGAGTCATATTTCAAACTGCTATGCATTGACTGAAGTGGTTTGTAATTTTCTGTTTTTTGACGTCCAGACCAATGCAGTTTGAAATGTTGGCAAACAAGGAAGCAAATGCTAGGGTAGTGATAAAAACAAACAAATGCTAGGGAAGCGATAAAATTAAACAAATGCTAGGGACGCGATAAAATAGTGCCATAAGCAGCCATGATTGGTTGAAAGACGTCCTTTCGTACCGTTTTATTAGTCAAAAGTAGTATGGCGTAGTAAAGTTGTAATATTCATTGAAATAAATTGGGAGTCTATAATATCACTGGTTAACAAAATTAAACATATTTTTTCTTAAAACATAAAGAAAGGGTGATTCTTGTAGCATTTTTCGTGCTGATTTCAAATCTGTTTTTTTGTCATCCAGGGTTTTTGAGTAATTATATAAAATGTAATTCAAACTTTTCTAGTATTGATACCTTGTAACATTTTACCTAAAATCATATTTATTTACTAAAATTTGTGTAAAAAGATTTTAGGCTATACTTCCATGAGAAACATCTCTTTTGAGTATCCAGCAGTAGTCTGATAATATTTGGGCTCCATATTTCCTGGTATCGCCCTTCCATTTCAGAAAAAAATCCTAATGAAAACACTCCCCATATTCGCCACTCACTACCCGAGGAAAGCAAAATAGATGAGAATCCAAGAAGTTACATTGAGAGATATGACACCCCATCACGTTATGATTCTGAATCAGCTCGCTGACAAGTTCTCTGTAATATTCTGATCTGTGGTTCCTAGAAAGTAACAGTCTGTTGAATGATCCTTAGGTTCTCGGCATATTATTGGAAATGGAAAAGGCATATGACGGGATCCTTTTAGCCAACCAATTAATAAATCGCATGGAGCACAACAGATTTCAGGGGTCCAGCTCATGTCCTTATCTATTTTGCAATCAAAAGAACACTCGTAAGCTCTTTTAACTAGTGCAATAAAATTCAAAGTTATCCAATCACAAACGTAACAAAAATTGTTTGTCATTTATACAATATTTCGAGGTATGTTTCACTTTATAAGATACTTTTACCACACTTAAAATTAGAACAAAGAAAACACGGGTTATGAAACTTCTTTCATGAATTAAGTTCGAACTCAGCTGAGAATTAATACTAACCCTCGCAGTCTTATGAGGAATAAAATTTATTTTCGTGAATTCTGACTTCACAGGCAACAGTAATCTGAAGTCATAGGTCAAATGTTAAAGCAATATAATGAAATATTTGAAATATTTTCTTTTCATTAGCATCTTAAGGACTGTATATCGCAATACAAATAAATCATTTTTACTGAAATTACAAAAAAATGGTGGATGATAGAAAAATTTTTACTTAATTTTTGGAATCAGCAGATGAAATTACATACGAAACGGCAGAAATTATACAATTAACAAAATCACTGTTGACCAGTGTAATGTTAGTACTTTAGAAACTGAAGAAAAACCTTTCCAAAGAAGTTAAGCGCCAAAAACAAGTTTCTAAGATACTGATGAAGAATACATTGTCAATAGGTATATGTTGGGATACTTCCAACACCATCTTTCGGCGCACGAAAGAATCAGAGTTGAGCTATGACAGAGTTCATTTATTATGATATGCTCATATGGATGTACCTCCCATAGATTGTATAAAATGATATTCGAAAAATTGGCACCTAAGCCCATTGAAAAAATAGGTCTTCAGGTTGAAGAGTGCACCTCTGATTGAGGTATATATATATATATATATATATATATATATATATATATATATATATATATACACACACATATATGTTATATATAATCATGCAGTACATCTCACTTAACGATACCAAACTTAACTTCTGTGGAAAATACGGGTCAGTTTTATATCAAGCCTAGGGACATAAGGAGAAGGATCTCTAAATTCAAAGCTCATAAATCAGTAGGACCTGATGGTATCGCCGGAGACATGTTAAAATTGGGAGGAGAAGCCATGATTTCCTACCTAGTGCGTACATTTGAAATATCAATAAACAATGGTACTGTCCCACGAGATTGGAATTTTGCAATAGTGGTGCCAATTTATAAGTCAGGGTCTCGCTCAGATATATAAAATTACAGACCGGTCAGCCTCACCTCTGTGGTTTGCAAACAGATGGAACACTTGATTTCAGCTTATCTAAGGCAGCATTGGAATGATTCAAATTGGTTACATGACTGTCAGCATGGATTTCGGGGAGGCTACTCATATGAAAGTCAATTAGTAACTATGTCAGGATTTAGCAAACGGAATAGATTCAAATTGCCAAGTAGATGCAATGATTATTGACTTTCCACACGCATTCGATGTAGTCCCACATGACATACTGTTGGTTAAACTACAATCAACGGGGATTGACTTCAGAGTACTCCAGTGGATAAAGGAATTATTAACTTGTCACACTCAGAGAGTACGGGTGGGGGAGGAATTATCGAACCCAATTAAAATTACTTTCGGAGTCCCACAGGGGAGTCTCTTGGGGCCCCTTCTATTCCTGGCTTTTGTAAATGATCTCCCAGTTAACATCTTGTCCAGGCTTATTCGCGGATGATTGTATCGTATACAGGGAAATAAAAAGTTACGAAGATACTACTGTTCTTCAGAATGACCTCAATAGAATAAATGATTGGGCAATAGCCAACAAAATGAAAATAAATTCTCTAAAGTGCAAAGCCATCAGCTTTACAAGAAAAAGAAATACAACAATCTCATCGTATACGTTAGAGGGTGAAACCATTCCGGAAGTTAACAAATGTAAATACCCAGGAATAACATTTAGCAGCGATCTCGGCTGGGGGGAACATGTTACAGACACAGCGGGAAAAGCATGGAGAGCGTTACACTTTGTGATGAGGGTACTAAGAAAAGGCTCTGATAAATCCAAAGAGATTGCTAATAAGTCACTAGTACATCCAGTAATGGAATATGTGCTGCATGTTGGGATCCTTACAGATTAGAACATATAAAGACACTGGAAAAGATTCAAAAAAGGGCTCTCAAGTGTTGTCGTAATAATTCACTACTAAAATGGGACACACTCACGGACAGGAGAATGCGAATTCGATTATGCGCACTGTTCAAAACATACAGACGTGAGCCTGCCTGGAGAGAAATAAAAAATAGGCTGCAGCCGCGAAATTACTCTTCAAGGAACGACCAATCATATAAATTGAGGGAAAGAAGACAGAGATCGGACACTAGAAAGTTTTCTTTTCTCAGTCGTACTGTTAGTGACTGGAATGCTTTACCTGCAGACTTACTAAAGGCTCTACTAATAACCAAAATTTTGTTTAAAATAGGCCTAAGGACTTTACTAACAGACGGTAGTATATTATACAAACTATTTAAAGGGTGTAATTGATATTTGAACCATGTATGGTGGGTCCCTATCACCACGGCATGGCGCGTCCTCAGGTTGCGGATAGAGGAGACGGCCTCCAGATATGGAGGGTAGCTGCGAATATATTGAATAAGCAGTCGTGGACAGCCGATAAGGGGTGGTCCTCCAGCTTGGGGGTTGGGCGAAGGGCTAACAACCCATCACCGTAAAAAACAGCTTGTTACGAATTCCTACAGTAAGCCTCGGAATAGGACTGATTCTCTGGCACGACCACAGCAAAGGAATAAGGTTTTGAGATTTGGCACTTGGAACGTAACTAGTCTTTATAGAACAGGAGGGGTAACATTAGTAGCAAAAGAACTAGCTAGATATAGAATAGACTTTGTGGGAGTACAAGAGGTTAGGTTAGATGGGAATGGCATATCACAAATAGGAGATTACTTGTTGTATTATGGGGAAGGAAACAATAATCACCAATTAGGAACAGGATTCTTTGTACATAAAAGAATAAAATCAGCAGTAAAAAAGGTCGAATTTATCAGTGACAGGTTATCATATTTAGTACTTAAGGGTAGATGGTGCGACATCATAGTTATAAATGCTCACGCCCCTACAGAAGAGAAAGACGACTATATAAAGGATAGCTTCTATGAGGAATTGGAACATACTTTTGATCAGTTCCCTAGATATCATATGAAAATTTTATTGGGGGATTTCAACGCTAAAGTAGGACGGGAGGATATTTTTAGACCAACTATTGGAAAAGAGAGCCTACACGCAATTAGTAGTGACAATGGAGTTAGATTAGTCAACTTTGCCACATCGAAAAATTTAATTGTCAAAAGTACAACATTCCCCCATAAGGATATACATAAATATACTTGGACTTCTCCAGATGGATTGACACACAACCAAATAGATCACGTCTTGATAGATAAACGGAGACATACTAGTATAGTAGATATTCGAACTTTCAGAGGTGCAGACTGTAATTCTGACCATTATTTGGTGATTGGAGAATTAAGAGAAAGATTATCAGTAGCCAAGCGAGTAGAGCAACAAGTTAATATTACTAAATTCAATATTTTGAAATTAAAGGACGAGGAAGCTAAGCAAAATTATCAGGTCGAAATTTCGAATAGGTTTGCCACTTTAGAAAGTTCCGACGAAGTTGAGAAAGAATTAGATGTTAATAGCGTGTGGGAAAATATCAGAGATAGTATCAAAATTGCAGCTGAGCAGAGCATAGGTTATTATGAAACTAAGAAAAAGAAACCGTGGTTTGATGAAGATTGTTGCATGGTAGTAGAAAGAAGGAAACAGGCAAAATTGAAATTCTTACAGGATCCAGTTGAGGAGAATAGAGATAATTATTTCAATGAAAGACGGGAAGCAAGTCGTACACTTAGGAATAAAAAGAGAGGTTACTTGAAGGAAAAACTGAATGAGGTAGAAACAAATAGTAAGAATAAAAACATTCGAGATTTATATAAGGGTATAAAGGAATTTAAGAACGGATATCAGTCAAGGGTAAACGTGATCAAGGATGAGAATGGTGACTTGCTTGCAGACTCTTCATCAATCCTAAACAGATGGAAAAACTATTTTGCGCAACTACTAAATGTACATAGGCCAAATAGAAATGATCGGGACGATATTGAAATACAAACTGCTGAGCCATTTATACCCGAACCCACGATTTCAGAAGTCGAAATTGCGATAGAAAATCTGAAAAAGTACAAGTCTCCAGGTATCGATCAAATTCCAGCAGAATTAATACAAGAGGGTGGAAGTGCATTATATAGCGAAATTTATAAACTTGTACTTGCTATTTGGGAAAAGGAAATTGTACCAGAACAATGGAAGGAGTCCATAATTGTACCTATTTTTAAAAAGGGGGACAAAACGAACTGTGGTAACTTTCGAGGAATATCACTTTTGTTGACGTCGTACAAAATTTTGTCCAATATTCTTTTGAGGAGATTAACTCCGTACGTAGATGAAATTATTGGGGATCATCAGTGCGGTTTTCGGCGTAATAGATCGACTATTGATCAGATTTTTTGTATTCGGCAGATAATGGAGAAAAAATGGGAGTATAAGGGTACAGTACATCAGTTATTCATAGATTTCAAAAAGGCATATGACTCGGTTAAGAGGGAAGTATTATATGATATTCTTATTGAATTTGGTATTCCCAAGAAACTAGTTCGATTAATTAAAATGTGTCTCAGTGAAACATACAGCAGAGTCCGTATAGGTCAGTTTCTATCTGATCCTTTTCCAATTCACTGCGGGCTAAAGCAGGGAGATGCACTATCACCTTTACTTTTTAACTTCGCTTTAGAATATGCCATTAGGAAAGTTCAGGATAACAGGCAGGGTTTGGAATTGAACGGGCTACATCAGCTTCTTGTCTATGCAGATGACGTGAATATGTTAGGAGAAAATACACAAACGGTTAGGGAAAACACGGAAATTTTACTTGAAGCAAGTAAAGCGATCGGTTTGGAAGTAAATCCCGAAAAGACAAAGTATATGATTATGTCTCGTGACGGGAATATTGTAGGAAATGGAAATATAAATATTGGAGATTTATCCTTCGAAGAGGTGGAAAAATTCAAATATCTTGGAGCAACAGTAACAAATGTAAATGACACTCGGGAGGAAATTAAACGCAGAATAAATATGGGAAATGCCTGTTATTATTCGGTTGAGAAGCTCTTATCATCCAGTCTGCTGTCCAAAAATCTGAAAGTTAGAATTTATAAAACAGTTATATTACCGGTTGTTCTATATGGCTGTGAAACTTGGACTCTCACTCTGAGAGAGGAACATAGGTTAAGGGTGTTTGAGAATAAGGTGCTTAGGAAAATATTTGGGGCTAAGAGGGATGAAGTTACAGGAGAATGGAGAAAGTTACACAACACAGAACTGCACGCATTGTATTCTTCACCTGACATAATTAGGAACTTGAAATCCAGACGTTTGAGATGGGCAGGGCATGTAGCACGTATGGGCGAATCCAGAAATGCATATAGAGTGTTAGTTGGGAGACCGGAGGGAAAAAGACCTTTAGGGAGGCCGAGACGTAGATGGGAGGATAATATTAAAATGGATTTGAGGGAGGTGGGGTATGATGATAGAGACTGGATTAATCTTGCACAGGATAGGGACCGCTGGCGGGCTTATGTGAGGGCGGCAATGAACCTTCGGGTTCCTTAAAAGCCATTTGTAAGTAAGTAAGTAAGTAAATTGATATTTGAAATTGAAGTGTTGTATCAGTGAAGAAATGTGTTGTGTCAGTGAAGTGTGTTGTGTAAGTGAAGTGTGTTTCTGTCAGTGAAGCTTTACAGTTTATAGTGGCACTGCAAAGTATTTGAACAGTGAAATGTTTTTGAAGTGTTAGTGAAATCAGGATAGAATCAGTGAACTGTGTCGTAGTTCCAGTGCAGTGATTGAGTTGTCAGCGAAATGAGTGTAGAGCTGAAAGGTGCTTGTACAGGTATGAACGTATCATACTCGTGGGCTTTAGTTCGAACTTAGGGTTAAGATACAAACTAGATTTACTTTAAATGTTATTTTAAGTGATCGTGCTTAATTTAATTTGAGATGCTCGCTGTTATTATTATTATTATTATTATTATTATTATTATTATTATTATTATTATTATTATTAATTGTATTTCTTATTAATTGTGTCAGAAAAAGAAGAAGAAATTTGGTATACATCTGAAGTCTAGTGTAATACTAGTCAGCGATATATGCAATGAAGTGGAAATGTAACTGGCCACCCAATCCCATTATCTCCTGGCTTACATGCATCATAAGTAATGTTTTATTGGTGTAACTTATAAGGTTCAGACCTGTCTTCGGACAGTTGACTAAACAACAATTGAAAAGTTTGATTCCAAAACTCGCTCAGTCCATTTGACCATTTTTATGATTTGTACCTATATATGATTTTACGACCTCTATCATTATATTTTACGCTGAAGTCTAAAAGTTTGTGTTATTGTAGGTGTCACTTGAAAACGCACTCATTCCGTAAACCAGTGGGTAAAAACACTAGCCCAGTCGTTTCATAAAAATGGGCTTAACGCGTTTTGGGATCACACTCTTCAATTATAAGTCATTGAATGTTTCAATGATCTTAACTGGTATTGTTTTTTTATTTTATTGATTATCACATTATGGCATAAAATTATGGCATTTTAGTCTTTAAAAATTTCTTCATATCCCTCAAAGTAATATCCCAACCCCTACCGGGACTCGAACCCTGACCTCCTGCGTCACAGGCTCATGGCCATGACAAAGTAGTCATCGCAGGGGTTGTCCTTGAGAATAGACATGGGAAACGAAATAATATTGTTTGATAAGTCTAGTGGCTTATCCCAAACTCATTTTTAAGTATTCAGCAAATTCTGCCTATTCTTTCTTCTTCAGTTATTGTAGTATTTCATTATAATTTTAGGAATTCATATTTTTAATTTTTCTTTAGCGGTTGTCTGTTATTTTCAAGCTTTCATTTAGGGTAAGAATTTTATAATGCTTACTTTTCCTCTGTGTGTTTTTCCACTTTATTGCAATTTTCCACTTTTGTTAAGAACTTCATTCCTGATATTTAAATTAAAGACAAATATACAGTGGAGTACCGCCGTTGGAAACTTCTGTTATGAAAACTTCTAATATGGAAAGCTAGCTGACTCTTCCCACTACTGGAACACCACTCAATACGTTACTGGTACAACATTGACATCAAAGAATACAGTAAAGAAGTAGAAAGAAATTCATTTTCACTTATACATGAAGATACAAACTTAAATAAGAATTATTTCAGCATCTAAATACAAGATGAGCCAGTCAAACGGAAAGATTTCAAGGCGCAGAAAAGGAATGAAGAATTACTATTATATCAATTTAATGAGTCGAAATGATAAGTACATGAATAACCATTAGGTATGCAACAAGAAAAAAAAATACTTCTTAAAAATTACGTCAGTCAAGTGAGCTCCATTGAAACGCACACATTCTTCGAGTCTGGCCACGAACTGTTGCATAACCCCTCTCAGCATATTGACAGGTATTGCAGCGACCTCTTCACGTACAGTATACGTTGTTTTAGGGCTGGAATTGTTCAGGGTGGATTGCCCCCAAACACCTTCGTTTTGAGGTGTCCCTAAAAGAAGAAATCACATACCGTTAAATCAGGTGACCTAGGCGGCCAAGCGATATCCCCTTTCCGAGAAATGACGCGGTCCGGGAACAAAGCATTCACAGCAGCCATCGAAATTCTTGCAGTATGGCTTGTTGCTCGGTACTGTTGAAACGCTGTGTTTTCATTCACTGGAAAATGGGCGAGTTGTGGTGTAAAAAAGTTCTGTATCATTTCAACATGTCGCACTGAATTAACAGTCACTGCATTTCCGGCCTCATTCTCAAAAAAGAACGAGCCCATTATTCCAGTTGATTCCACACCATACCGTTACCTTTTGGCATGGAGAGATTTCTCATGACCATTGAAATCAATTAATTACAGTTTGCAATAATGATGAGCACAATTTAACAAAACATGGTAGACACAAACAACTTGGTTACTAGGGAACGCTGAGATAGTGACGTCACCGTCTAAGGAGCGTGGCTGACGAGAAAGACAGGCTATGGCACGACGTCACATTCTTAGTCATAACATGGCCAACATTGAACAATTTTATATATAAACGCACGTTTATCAGGAGTTTAATATAGCAATTCCTTTGTTTTAGAACTTTCAACGTGTATTTATATTAGACGATTGGCATGATGACCATGACCAGACCGAGATAATCATATGACTCCGATTCGCGCCGTAGCCTGTCTTTCTCGTAAGCTACGCTGAGTCATAAATTGTAAAGTAAGTAGGTAGAGAAGAGACGATTATATTCAGTCTCACCCTCTCCATATGAACAGTATACTCCTATCAAATCTTTCCGTTTGACTGGCCCACCTTGTATATACACAAATGTGAGAAGATTTTTTAATAACACATACAAATACAAGTTACAGTGGTAACTCCTCTAAATAAAATAATGTTTTAACATTAATAACAAATATTTTTTTAATTCATTTAGACTGGTAACATTCTATAAAAATACATTTACTCAGACAAAAAATTAAGTTGAAATGTGTAGGAAATTTGCCGCGTGGTCCCTCCAACGCTTAAAGACAAGTACATCATCCTCAGTAATACTCGTACGTAGCATTAAAACAGTAAATAGTGTTTGTACTCACCCTGTTGCTTACTCCCTATCCTCTATACGAGTCACTGGTTCATTGCTCGGGAATGGTTGCATCGCCGAGATAGGGGTGGGCATATGAGACAATAACGTGTACACAGTACGTACAAATGTATTAAATGATCTTTGATTGGCTAATAGATTTTACCCACATTTATGAACAAAGAAGGGACTTTATTATACTTTTCAAAAGTGATTCTAAGCCACAGTTTGGAATAGTAAGTCATTATTTTGTAAAACTTCAATATTGTTAATTTTATAATATTCTATTTAATTGATTGTAGAATCCTCCCATAAATATATTATTAAGAAATGAGTTGATATCAATATTTCTTTAACTATGTCGCATGCTGAGCAATTAAAAATGGGGACTAGTTATCAAGTAATATCCTCGACGGACATTTTTCCAAAAGTAACATATTTTTCTGAACGCCTTGTTCCTCCTAGATTTAAGGAAAGAATGATGACTCAAATGCATCACATACATTTGTAACAGCCACTTAAGTTACTCAAGGGAAGCACATTGTGTTGTGCCAAGCGCTCAACAACTCAACAAGACATTTCGTAGCCGCGGAAAAAGTGTTCCGGTGTTATTTAGCGTCTTATTTAACGATGCTTTCAACTGCAACTGTTATTCATCGTCGGTGAACAGGGTCACGAGTATTTTTGTTTCGGAGATCCGAGCTCACATTCCTATGTACTGTAATGTATAGCTAACACAAATGTTGTTAGGCAAGTTTCCTCTCAGCACTATTGTTTTCTCGGTAATCATTCAACCATTACTTTGCAATTCATAATTAACTTCAGTTCCAGTGTACAAAACAGGAAATACAAAACGATCGGCGTTATGTAAACAGCACACACTTTCCCATTATGCATAAATTAACAAGACTGATATCTACCGCTGTGGAGTAAGGGTTAGCATGCCTGATCGTGAAACGAGCTAGCCCGGTTCAAATCCTTGTTGAGGTTTTTCTTCAACCCATTAAGAGCAAATCACACCTCCAGTAAAATACTGTAGTATGTCGAAAATCACATATTTTAGTAAATAATTTGCAACACTGTTTTAGTGGTTGGAGTTATGAAATGGTATTAACGAAATAGAAAATTTATTGTCAAAGGTTTTGTACGTATTGATAAAAATATTTTTACAGCAGTATTTTACAAGTCACAATTTTCGAGTTACGACATTATTTTACTGAGAGTGCAAAATGCTGGGTAATTTTCGACGCTGGACCCTGGACACATTTCGCTAGCATTACCACCTTCATTTAACTCATATGCTAGATGACAATATCAGTTAATAAAGAGTCGTAAAATAAAACCAATTAAATAATAATAATAATATAGTAATAATAATAATAATATTAATAATAATAAACTGCACTCATAATATTGTGATAAATGAATTTAAAGTAAACAATGTGTAATTATATCATCTCTATCTTCGAAATCTCGCAACGCTACCAAATTTTAATATATTTGCTCCGAATCTTTTATTTTATTGGAAATGTTATAGCTTTTGATAATTTATTTCCTTTAACTGTTATTTGAAAAACAGAAGTACATACGTAAATGAAATTGTTTACGATACATCGAAACTAGAGAATAAGCTTCACGTTTCTCAACTACAAGCACAAGACATTCTTTATAAACAACCAAAGAAATGTTCTTCTTCTTCTTCTTCTTCTTCTTCTTTCTTTTGCTTAATCCAGATAGACCTGAAACTTATTTTATGTGGAATTATATCATACCCTTTTAAATGTACTATGTAGCACGGTCATTTATAACGTTTTGAATTTTTAAAATAAATATATACATATACACACACTGTATATAGGTCCATAAACGGGAGAACATATGAACAGTATACAGTAGTTGTCCAGAACATAGAAGAACATATACAGTGTTATATTATGTGTATTTTCGAACAATATGGTATACTACAATAGGTGTTTGTAGTATAATGGTACAGTCAAAGGTCGTGGTGTAACGAAATGTTCAATAATTTGGACTTACCATGCTCACAGTCGTTGCTGAAAATGGCCCCTATTTGCCGCCACGTACAACTGACATCTTCTGATAAACTAATGAACAACATTGTGAAGTTCCACATCATTGGTAGCTTGGATTTCTTCTAGTATATAGTATTTTAGTTCATCTATAGAATGAGGATTTTTCCTATAAACCCTACCTTTTAGTGTTCCGCATAGATAAGAACCACAGAGTGTTAGATCTGGGCTTCGTCTGTTTGGAAACTTTATTCAAAATTTGCGTCTTGTTTTCGCACATGACCTTCTGCCCTTTATGAACGTATTGAATGAGAATTTGTTGGTAGGCATTACCTAAATACACAATAATCACTAACACTAACTTTGTACACTTGAAGAATCAAGACTTTTGTAACACAACTCGTGACTACAGCGAATGTCATATGGCGACTTAGGATCTACTACGGCGTACCTCTAACAGCCCACATATCGCAGGGAGCGGTCTGCCAGTTACTCGCCGTTTTCTCGCCTCTCGTCATAATATCTCTCTATTAAAGACGTAGGTCGTTCATGTGAATAGATCGGATAGCATAGGGAATGCATTGTTTCAGTCTAATGTTGAACCATTATATTTATATGCATAGGCTTAGGCCACTGTGAAACCAAAAAACATAATATGCGTTGTGTGTATTGTTGTTAAACATTTCATTCAAAGCGTTACTTCGGCGCAGAGTCTACAATGTGTTCATAATATGTGCGTCCGTTTCGTGTGCAATATTCTCCGGGCTGATCACGTAACACCATCCCTCGAAATGTTATCCTGGCTCCGTCTAGAAGATCGTAGGAAAATCCACTGTCTTTCCCTTCTCTTTCACATATTGCATTTCTCCACTCCTGTCTATCTTGCGTCTCGTTTTCAAAATTTATCCACCCATCATAACCTAGACACACGATCACAACACTCCTCAATATTATCCATTCCCTCCCACCGAACATCCTCATATTCATCTTCTTTCACTGTGGCTGTTCCTCGGCTTTGGAATTCCCTACCGAGTAATGTCAGGGACTGTCAGACATCAAACCAATTTAAGAATAGATTAACGAAATATTTTTCTAACAATTCTTGTTAACAATGATAGCTGTTTCAGGTTTCTCAATGTTTAATGGTTATATATATATCACAGATAAATATCTAAATTATATTATTATTATTATTATTATTATTATTATTATTATTATTATTATTATTATTATTATTATTATTATTATAACTATTTCTTACCAATGTTTATTATTGTCACACTAACATTACTTATCCAACTTTCATTATTTACTTTCATGTTGTTTTATGGTCTAGATATTAATGTAATAACTATGTAAGCAATTGTAGAGTCTGGCTGGGCGGAAGAGAAGGCCTACTGGCCTTAGCTCTGCTAGATTAAATAAATCAATTATTATTAATTATTATATCATTACGCGCTCTACCCTTGGGTAGTAATATGAAAAATAGATTACTACTAATATTGTTGGTATAATGGACACCTACAATACCAATAAGGCTGAGTAATGTGAGATATAATTTAGATTTTTGCCACCACCTGCAATGACATTAACTCATAACTCAATAGTTTCTTCATGATATACATTGAGTTGGCTTTGGTCTCAAATACGGCATGTCTTTGTGTTGCAGAAGCCCGGAGGGGAGGGCTCCTCGTTCCAGCCCGCGGGCTGCACGCTGCCACGCCAGCACTGGCCGACATACGCAGGGGGCATAGCGGGTGTGCGACACCACCCGCAGATCGCAACGGGCCCTCCTAGCGGCGGCATACCCGTGGCCATATGCGCGGCAACTTCTTACCCCGCCCCGGCCGCCGTGGCTTCGCTGCACCACCACTCACACCCCCACCTGCACCACCCGCCCCCTGAGACTGTGGCCCCGATCGCCCCTGGTGCAGCCGTAGCCGCCGCGGCAGTGAAGGCTCAGAAGCCGCCACTGATCATTGCTGGACCGCCGCTGGGCGAGGAGGAGCATGCCACTGCCGAAACGCCCCTGATGGTGACGAAGCGCGAGAGCACCGTCTGACTAGTGACCAAGTTGTAAGCGGAGCTTTACAACTGCGGAATAAACTTCGATATCAAGTGCCCTTTTTTATTCGTAACAGCCTATCAGGAACGTTTCGTACCGAGTGGGACGCGACCTCCGGACCACGATGTTACTATGGTGTGTGTGACTCAACTTACAATTTATGAATGTTATGGTTTTGTCTGTTGTAAAAATTGACGAGTGATGAAACAGACCGACATGTTGTAACATAAAACCCCCTTCAAAACTGAACGAAATAATAGAATCAACGAAACAAGAATATATATTATGAACTCTTTAAGTGTACAAAGAGATGAGTTTTGTTGTTTTTAAAGAAAGTAACTCATACAACATTCCTTCGATTTTTTTCATTTGCACCTAATTGTGAGTGTGAAAAAATAACCTTGAACTTTTTAAATCACTCAAGAATCATGAGGTTATTATAATTATTTTTTTCCAAATAAAATGAAATTAAATGAATATTAAATCCTACGCAAGAGTTATCTTTCCCTTATATTTACTATCACATTCCTTTCAAGTTCAGCGAGAAAAGAAATACATAGAAACCAGGGATCGAACATCGGAGTAAGGATAGGATAAAGCCAAAGAAATTATATATATATATATATATATATATATATATATATATATATATATAGCCTATATAGGCCTACAGGGAAGAAGTTGTTCAATTGCAGTAACTTTATAGAGTAAATGAATATAATAAAATGAAGAGATATTTACTTTGTCATTTTGCGTTATTTTTTTTTATTTAGCGGAAATCGACTTTTTTTCTTGAAAAAATTGCAACATTGCAGTAAATTTAGTATGACGTGTGAACGCATGAGCAGCAGTGAGGGCGGTTATATAACCATTGTCAATATCAGACCTGTTTCATGGGATGACTGTCTTTGGTAAGTAACCATTACGACCACGTGCTTTTCAGTAACTTAATTTACATTTGCTCGTTACATATTTTACGAACTTAATTGTGAGTCATTCAAGTATCGGTCGTTGGTAATATCAATTGAGTTAAATTGTAACAGCATAGATGAGGTGTAAAGTAACAACGTGATTGCGTTGGCAGCCCCGCAGTAAGGCTACAAGTCATTGTAAAATTTCCGATAAATCGATTACTAATTTGAATATACTTATTTATTAATAATACAGTTGCTGTGACTCACCATACGATATTGTAATTAACATTTTACATCATGCTATTTACACTACATTAATGTAGTAGTTAACGTTTTCGCCAGTTCGGCATCTTCAGACTACAAAAAAACATAATGATATCTAAATGTGATTGTATATTAAACTTACAATGTCAGACAAGTACAATGTAATAACCTTTATCTGATTAACATCTTTGAACCCGGGTTGTACTTTAGCTTACATAATCCAATTGAAGAGGTAGATTCCAAAGTGTCCTAAGTACTTTTTTAAGATTTTAACGTCCACACCTGTGGAGTAACGGTCAGCGCGTCTGGCCGCGAAACCAGGTGGCCCGGGTTCGAATCCCGGTCGGGGCAAGTTACCTGGTTGAGGTTTTCTCCGGGGTTTTCCCTCAACCCAGTAGAGCAAATGCTAGGTAACTTTCGGTGCTGGACCCCGGACTCATTTCACCGGCATTATCACCTTCACATCATTCAGACGCTAAATAATCTAGATGTTGATACAGCGTCGTAAAATAACACACTAAAATAAATAAAAATAAAGATTTTAACTTGCCTTATTCACGTTTTAATTTATACTTTTCAAGCCTATATACAGAATGTATCAAAAGGTCAGATCAAACTTTAAGGAGGTGATTCCGGACCTTATTTCCAACAAAAAAATCCTAATACACTTTTTCAATATTCATCCCCGTTTCCGAGTTACACGAATATCACCTATCGTATCTATCTCCATTTGATTCCACACCTAATGGACCTGTCTGCTTGAGAGAAGGTAGGCTAATTTGTCAGTGTCTAGAGAAGATGCTCAAAATGCCCCCCTCTCGCACGAACACACGCTTCATCATGCCGTCTGACCTCTCGCTGCACATTATCAAATCCGTGCTGGTATCAACTAAACGGTGCTCCAGCACATCTCAGACTTCCAGTACGCCAATGGTTAGATCATTATTTTCCAGGCAGATGGATTTAAAGGGGTGGGCCTGTTGCCTGGCCGACCCGGTCCCCAGACCTGACACCATTGGACTTCTTTCTCTGGTGCTGCATGAAGGAGAAAGTGTACCAAACGGAGATAGTAAGAGAGAAGAGTTCGTTGCAAAGATTAACACGACTGCAATGGGGATACATCAGCATGGATTGGATAATGTGCAGCGAGAGGTCAGACGGTATGCTGAAGCGTGTGTTTGTGCGAGAGGGGGACATTTTGAGCATCTGCTCTAGACAACTGACAATTAGCCTATCTTCTCTCAAGCAGACAGGTCCATTAGGTGTGGAATCAAATGGAGATAGATACGGTACGTGATATTCGTGTAAGTTGGAAACGGGAATGAATATTGAAAAAGTGTATTAGGATTTTTTGTTGTAAATAAGATCCTGAATCACCTCCTTGAGGATTGACCTGACCTTTTGATACATTCTGTATAATTGCGTAAGTTTATTTAACAGAATCTCCTAAGTTTTGTTGTAAATCCGTTTGAAGAAACACATGCAGAATCTAAGGGCCTCAAAATTATTTTATCAGGTTTTGTTATTGTTCTCATAACTTGTCATTTGGATTTAGATCAGTTTGGAATCTACCTCTTCAATTATTTGTTGAAATGTTATATTAAATATTGATTTTTTAGAACTATTATTGTAAGTTACATCATTATCTCGTCATTTATTAATATGAAATATTTCTTAAAACTTTTAAAAACTAACACATTTTACATTTATGTGTTCATGGTTAAAATTATACTAATATGATTAAAAATCCATATCTACACTTACATATTAAATTGATTATTGATATTCGTCTTAACTTGCGCACCTTTATATCACTTACAGAAATTGGACTAAATATGTATGATCATCTATATACATTTGCGTAACACCTATAACCTTAACGATAAATAGTGTGCTATATTAATTATACTGTAAATGATATTATGTAAAATATTAATTACAATTTTGTATGATGTAATATTGACAGTATTATTAATAAATAGGAATATTGAAATTAGTTTAGTAGTAGCCTAAGTTCTAAATTAAAAATTCAAGTTAATTTCAAAATTGATCTAAAGTCAACCTCATCTTACATTGAATTCAAGCAACTAAACGTTACTTTTTGTTAGAACAGGAGCAAAATTTAGGCCAAATATCAAGCTAAAATCAGATACATGAAGCATTAAAATTCATTTAAAATAACAAATCACAGCAAAAGAGACAATTCGTTATCCGATTCACGCAAAGTGCAACAGAAAGTATAGATTTTAGTTTCATTTGTTCAAAGGACAGCACGTTATTTAGAGTTACAATGAGCTCGTTAAGTAATAAAACAGCGTCAGATTAAGTTCAAAATCTGTACTACTTTCACCATTGCTATTATTTACGGCAGCGGTTCTCAACCTATGGTACGCGTACTACTAGTAGTACGAGAGCCACACTGCTGGGTGATACTTAAAGTATGAAATAAAAAAGTAAATTATAATAAAATATAAAAATATGTAGTTGTTTTCTGTTTTATTTTATGGAACATTCCATTCAGTAAGTCCAAATAGTAACTGTTCCTCAATTAAACAGACTCTGTAAGCTACACATGACATTTTCCTACATTAAATTTGGTTATTGGAACAGCAAATTTCCTGAGATAAATATAGTGGTACGCCATTAAAAATGGTTGAGAACCGCTGATTTATAATATTAATAATTACCGTTTATTGAATTTTTTATACTATTGGTTTCATTGAAGCTTACTTTATTAAATACGCCAGCTGTTGAGAACAGCATTTAAATAAATTAATTAAAGAAATAAATAAAACCAACGAAAAATAATTTTACAAAATAAATGCTAAAATCTCCATCGTCCAAGAGCACGTTAAGTGGGAAAGATAGAGGGTCTACGTTTACGTAACAGTGTTGCCAAACATCCATTATATAAAATGATTTCTTAATAATTACAGTAATGAAATGGTTTTGAATCGTAAATCTGACAGGAACATTAAGAAAAATATTTTTGGAACAAAGGACTCTAATATAAAGGCAATTATAAAATGTGCATTTCTAGATTCGTTTAAATAAAAATTATACGAAAAATCAGCTTGTAGAATTATTGAAGAGTACAGGAGAAAAATATAATTTCTGTTAAGGATGAGATCACGGTCTAATTCAATATGTTACTGCTAAATTTATTGTTGTTCCTATTGAAAATAAAGAAAAGGATAACGGTACTCGTAGTGAAAATTCTTTTTACGAGTCTTGAGAAGAAAACACTAAAAAGTTTTTAGTAACCTATTGAATTGGATAATGACAATACCCTTAACAGAATTGTGACATTCGTCGTTTTTTTCTTGTACTCTTCAATTATATCTAGGAAATGTAAGCCCAAAGGAACAAAATGGTAGAATACTTTTCCATTCATACTGTGCCAGTGATTTGTCCCTTACAAGGACTTTCATTGAACATCTTTCACATTATGTGTGTGTGTGTGTGTGTGTGTGTGTGTGTGTGTGTGTGTGTGTGTGTGTGTGTGTGTGTGTGTGTGTGTGTGTGTGTGTGTGTGTGTGTGTGTGTGTGTGTGTGTGTGTGTGTGTGTGTGTGTGTGTGTGTGTGTGTGTGTGTGTGTGTGTGTGTGTGTGTGTGTGTGTGTGTGTGTGTGTGTGTGTGTGTGTGTGTGTGTGTGTGTGTGTGTGTGTGTGTGTGTGTGTGTGTGTGTGTGTGTGTGTGTGTGTGTGTGTGTGTGTGTGTGTGTGTGTGTGTGTGTGTGTGTGTGTGTGTGTGTGTGTGTGTGTGTGTGTGTGTGTGTGTGTGTGTGTGTGTGTGTGTGTGTGTGTGTGTGTGTGTGTGTGTGTGTGTGTGTGTGTGTGTGTGTGTGTGTGTGTGTGTGTGTGTGTGTGTGTGTGTGTGTGTGTGTGTGTGTGTGTGTGTGTGTGTGTGTGTGTGTGTGTGTGTGTGTGTGTGTGTGTGTGTGTGTGTGTGTGTGTGTGTGTGTGTGTGTGTGTGTGTGTGTGTGTGTGTGTGTGTGTGTGTGTGTGTGTGTGTGTGTGTGTGTGTGTGTGTGTGTGTGTGTGTGTGTGTGTGTGTGTGTGTGTGTGTGTGTGTGTGTGTGTGTGTGTGTGTGTGTGTGTGTGTGTGTGTGTGTGTGTGTGTGTGTGTGTGTGTGTGTGTGTGTGTGTGTGTGTGTGTGTGTGTGTGTGTGTGTGTGTGTGTGTGTGTGTGTGTGTGTGTGTGTGTGTGTGTGTGTGTGTGTGTGTGTGTGTGTGTGTGTGTGTGTGTGTGTGTGTGTGTGTGTGTGTGTGTGTGTGTGTGTGTGTGTGTGTGTGTGTGTGTGTGTGTGTGTGTGTGTGTGTGTGTGTGTGTGTGTGTGTGTGTGTGTGTGTGTGTGTGTGTGTGTGTGTGTGTGTGTGTGTGTGTGTGTGTGTGTGTGTGTGTGTGTGTGTGTGTGTGTGTGTGTGTGTGTGTGTGTGTGTGTGTGTGTGTGTGTGTGTGTGTGTGTGTGTGTGTGTGTGTGTGTGTGTGTGTGTGTGTGTGTGTGTGTGTGTGTGTGTGTGTGTGTGTGTGTGTGTGTGTGTGTGTGTGTGTGTGTGTGTGTGTGTGTGTGTGTGTGTGTGTGTGTGTGTGTGTGTGTGTGTGTGTGTGTGTGTGTGTGTGTGTGTGTGTGTGTGTGTGTGTGTGTGTGTGTGTGTGTGTGTGTGTGTGTGTGTGTGTGTGTGTGTGTGTGTGTGTGTGTGTGTGTGTGTGTGTGTGTGTGTGTGTGTGTGTGTGTGTGTGTGTGTGTGTGTGTGTGTGTGTGTGTGTGTGTGTGTGTGTGTGTGTGTGTGTGTGTGTGTGTGTGTGTGTGTGTGTGTGTGTGTGTGTGTGTGTGTGTGTGTGTGTGTGTGTGTGTGTGTGTGTGTGTGTGTGTGTGTGTGTGTGTGTGTGTGTGTGTGTGTGTGTGTGTGTGTGTGTGTGTGTGTGTGTGTGTGTGTGTGTGTGTGTGTGTGTGTGTGTGTGTGTGTGTGTGTGTGTGTGTGTGTGTGTGTGTGTGTGTGTGTGTGTGTGTGTGTGTGTGTGTGTGTGTGTGTGTGTGTGTGTGTGTGTGTGTGTGTGTGTGTGTGTGTGTGTGTGTGTGTGTGTGTGTGTGTGTGTGTGTGTGTGTGTGTGTGTGTGTGTGTGTGTGTGTGTGTGTGTGTGTGTGTGTGTGTGTGTGTGTGTGTGTGTGTGTGTGTGTGTGTGTGTGTGTGTGTGTGTGTGTGTGTGTGTGTGTGTGTGTGTGTGTGTGTGTGTGTGTGTGTGTGTGTGTGTGTGTGTGTGTGTGTGTGTGTGTGTGTGTGTGTGTGTGTGTGTGTGTGTGTGTGTGTGTGTGTGTGTGTGTGTGTGTGTGTGTGTGTGTGTGTGTGTGTGTGTGTGTGTGTGTGTGTGTGTGTGTGTGTGTGTGTGTGTGTGTGTGTGTGTGTGTGTGTGTGTGTGTGTGTGTGTGTGTGTGTGTGTGTGTGTGTGTGTGTGTGTGTGTGTGTGTGTGTGTGTGTGTGTGTGTGTGTGTGTGTGTGTGTGTGTGTGTGTGTGTGTGTGTGTGTGTGTGTGTGTGTGTGTGTGTTTTTTTTTAAAAATGATGGTAATACTTTCATATGATTCACATTACGTAGACTCTTTTACAGAGAAATTGACATTGTACACTGGCTCGCAAAACTTTAGTCCTATGAAATAATCTGGAAGTGAACTTTGTGAGATATTATGTTGGCAATATGTCTACATACCCCACTCCACATGTCGTCTTGGGAAGGGAGGTATTTGAACTCTTGAGTTGCAGGTATATGCCTAGCTAATCGAACCAAAGACAACCTTTTTGAGCAATAACGGTATGTGTAACCGAGAGAAATAAAACCATGAGTCTATTTTGCACGGAAATGTTTAAAATATGTTGTTTATTTCTCTTGAATAGTATATAATATTCCAGGAAAATGTTTCATCTTCCCTGCACGTATAAATACCATGTTGGATCATAAACATAGAATAAATCACATCGCGTTTTGACAAGAATTTTATGAATATCCATGGGAAAATGTAAAATTTTCAGATTAAAAGATTTTCTCAAACACTAGTCATAAGCCTATTCAGGTATTTTGTCCTATTGGGTTCACAAGGTTCCAGCCAGCATATGTAACATCAACACAACGCAGTGGACTATTTCTGTCGCTATTTGAGGATGGATTTCCAGGCTATGAGGAGGAACTCTGTGTAAAAGTGAAGAGAATTTGACTTCCCAGCAATGCACGATTCACATACTGGAAAATACTGTATGCTACTTAACATGCGCATGTTGCAACCTGATATAATTATGTTTTTTCAACAGGACAATTCCTCCATCTACACATCATTGTTGTATCAGATATTATGGTTCCAGTATCATGTTTGATGTAGTAAACACAGACATTTGCTATTTCTATATGCTTTGCTTATTTTTTAGTTCGTTATCCACATTTTCGTTCCATTACTATATGAGAGTAATATGCTAACCTTTTTTTATGCGTGCAAAATATAAATTAAACTGCTGCATTATACGGGATATAATTGACAATCAAGTTTTAAATTATACACATAACAATAAAAATTTGTTTAAATAAAATTACTTACCCGATTTTTTATAACATTAATCTATTGATTGTTAGTGCCACCTTTAATCGATGTAATTTTATTAGCGTAGTGTTATTACAACAGCCAAAGAAAAATAAGCTATAAGCGCATTATAATGCAAAGAACCGTGGCCTGAGGAGGAGCTACAAAACGCCGTGTTTATTAAATTGATCTACTATATCACTAGACCACTAAGTAAACACATTCTCTTTAAGTTTACTAAGTAGCCTGGTTCAATCTTTCTGTTGTGAGGCGGGGTGGTTTTTACCTCCGGGGAGACTACCTGCCGCCTACGCTACTATCAAAGAGTGAGTACAAATACCGACTTAAGAACGAGAAAAATTGTACAGCATATCGGACAAAAGTTTTGCGAGCCAGTGTACATGTTATTTTATAGTCTAACTTTCAAAGTTTCAAATTCTTAATTTCGGAAATCGTGTTATGTCTGTTGCAATAGGAAACATTGTTAAAAATTGGAAACTTCAAAGTATAGATCGTTTTGCATTTTGTAGCTTGGAAAATAAATTCAGTAACAAAAGTACAAAGGTTGCTTCGTAGACATTACCAAATTGCCTACTTACCATATCATTGGAATGAATGTGATACCACCGATGATCAGGACTAATATCTATGGCCTCCCAAATCACCAGATTTGACACCATGTGACCTTTTCTTTTGGGGTATGTGAAGGATGCAGTTTATATACCTTCAAGAAGTAAGATATAGCATGAGTCTCCCACTGTGGAATAAAGGCTTGCATTTCTACTGTGAAACAAGCAGGCACGGGTTAAATTCTATTTGGGAAAACTTACCTGGTTGTGGTTTTTCCGATATTTTCCAGCAACCAATTAGAGAGGAATTACTGGATGACTATCGGCGTTGGGTTTCTGATTCATTTCGCCATCATTTATTCGCATGTCATTAACATCATTACCACAGTCCAGGTAAAGTTCACGGTGCAGTGTGCTGTATTCGTACAAGTACGCGACTGTTAGGCGACAAAATAGCATTCCCCAAACGCCGCTTGGCAAAGAACGGAGGGGGCTGATCTTTGGAAAATTCGGTTTTTTTGCTCGAAACTTGGGTACGCTGCGAACTTTAAAGTAATCAGATGGTGTGGGTTGGAAATACGTCTAATTCTAGGGTTAACACAATAAACCTTCTAAATCGCAGTTCTGGATTGTAATGTCCCTCACCCGAAATTGAAGACATCGTGACTGCATCCATAAACAGAGGTATGTTGGAGAAATTGTAGCAAGAATTTGACTATGGTGTTAATGTAGGCCTATGCAGTGTAACAAGGGTCTTACATTACATACAGTATATACATGCATAGTGTTCTGCCAAATGACAGGTATTTCACGGCAAATCCAGCGTTCTCCAATCCTACCTATTTTGTGCCTTCCTCTTTTTCTTCGCATATGATCCATATATCTTAATGTCGTCAATCATCTGATATCTTCTGCTTCGAATTCTTCTTCCGTTCACCATTCCTTCCAGTGCATTCTTGAGTAGGCAGTTTTTTCTCAACAAGTGGCCCAGCAAAGTTTTATTTCTCGTCCTCATCAGTTTCAGCATTATTCTTTCTTCAACCACTCTTTCTATCACAGCTTCATTTCTTATTCTATCCGTCCATTTCACACGCCCCATTCTTCTCCATATCCATACTTCTAATGCTTCTAGTTATTTTTCTTCACTTCATCGTAATGTCCATGTTTCTACCCCATATAATGAAACACTCCACATAAAGTACTTCACTAGTCTCTTCCTTATTTTTTTTAAATCCTCAAAAGATGCTTATTTTTATATTAAAAGCTTTGTCATTACTATCTTCCTTTTTACTTCTTTCAGTAGCTCAAAAGGAGGTTAGGGTCTCAATTGAGTGTTTATAAAATGCCAACACAAACTTTTGATAGCATTTTAAAGAAATTATATTCACCGGTACTTAACGGTACATAATCATATGAAGTATTACCATAATTCTGAAACACGGTGTATGTGTGTGTGTGTGTGTGTGTGTGTTTATATTCTCTTACATATTCGTACAAGTTTTTAATCGCGTTGCTGTTGTTTCAATAAACAAAATAGAAAATTCTGGTAGAAAAATCTAAATACGTATGTCAAGAATCACAATCTGCAATCTCAGTTCAAAGATTTCGTAGAGATTTCGAAGAGGCAGCACCAACGAGTGGTATAAATCGTTTGTTAAATATAGTTTCATTTGTAAAATGAATTGTCCGAGTTAACCTCGCGCCAATGAAATACAGATGAATTCACCTCGACAATGTTTTACTTGAAGCACGTGTAAATCAACAACATAAACTTACTGACAATTAAACGTGACCCATTCAACAGTGCCTAAAATCCTGCTAACTAGATTAAAACTGAAGAGCTGTAAAATATCAATTGGTGCAACACACAACAGCCTAAGACAAAGAAGCTCGCTACATATTTTGATGTGAGATTGTTTCACAACTTGAAAGTTACGAATTCCCATAATCAAAATCATCTTCTGTTATGAAATCACTTTTTCTAAGGGCGTTTAAACCGACAAAAATGCAAGTAGGCTAATGGGGAAGCAAAAACTCGCATACACGAGAAAGACCGAAGTTGAATTCTTTTTGTGCTCTACCGAAAACCACTAGATATGTTTGAGCAGAGCCACCGGCGTGGCTCAGTAGGTTAAGGCGCTTGCCTGCCGGTCTGAAGTTGCGCTCGGGCGCTATTCGATTCCCGCTTGGGCTGATTACCTGGTTGGGTTTTTTCCGAGGTTTTTCCCAACCTTAAGGTGAATGCCAGGTAATCTATGGCGAATCCTTGGCCTCATCTCGCCAAATACCATCTCGCTATCACCAAACTCATCGACGCTAAATAACCTCGTAGTTGATACATCGTCTTTAAATAACCAAATAAAATAAAAAAATGTTTGAGCAGTCTTTTTTGCCGAAGAAACTGTACTGATTTAGTATACCTAGGTATGCCGGAACAAGTCCTCCTGTCAATTCTGATTAAAGATATTTCTGTTGATATTATATTCCAGCAAGATGGAGCGTCTCCACACTTTCATCTTGCAGTTTGGGACCTTTTCTACGTCCTATGGTGTGGCCACCTCGTTCCCCTGACATGATACCGCTCAATTCCTACTTCAAGGGTTACATAAGGATGTTGTGTGTAACCATCTATGCCTGCTACTGTGGAAGACCGCTGAAAGGATTCGAGTTTCTGCTATGTTTGCCGATGTTTGGACTGAACTGGATTGCAGACATTATGGCAACAGCCGGGTTACGCACTAGAAGCGCATTGAAATTTGTAAAATGAGTGTACATGTGTTAAAATTTGAATATAGTATTATCTTGCAGGATAGTTTTAAATTCAATACCTGCTTCTTTACATTTCCAGGAATATTGCATTAAAATAATATACATCACATGTATTAACTCAACTCTGATATATAAAATTAAATTTATTAAATAGCTATTATATATAAAATGACAATTTTTCGAAATATTAAAAAATAACAAATTAACAATCTAAAAATTTGAACTATTGTTACCAAATGTAGAAAGAATACAGAAAAAAATAGAAGATCATGCAATCAATATAAATAGGGAAAATTGCAACAAATATCAATTAAGTTTCACATAAAGTATTAGAGAAGTATTAGTAAGAATGCAATAATTAATTACGTCTGAACAATTAAAAAGGGTAATTTAATAACGTGTAAATTTACAATTGAAAAAAAGAGGAATAATATGTTTCCTGGGAACATTTTTTTTAAACTGTACTCATTAATATTATTATTAGTATTATTATTATTATTATTATTATTATTATTATTATTATTATTATTATTATTATTATTATTATTAGGCAGTAGCAGTAGCAGCTTCAGCGGTGTAAATTAATAAAATATGCAATATAAACGAAACTGTATTTCGATATTACAGTTTAAACAGTATTTAATTACAATACCTGAATAAAAAATACTGATTATTGGTTGCTGTATAAATATTCAAGGAAGTTGAAAAAGTTTTTGTGGTAACTAATTTACACAATACTTACAAAATAGATGCACAATCATTAGAAAATATGTATTATAATACACGACCTACTTAAATAGTTTTGTGCTATGAACTTGGCCCTTAACAGACGTCAGAGGTACTTTCAATTTTCACATTTAATGTTTTTTTTAATATTAAATATTAAAATAATACAATTATGCCAAATAGTCAGTCGTAGATAAGAACTCTATTATTAAACAATTTGAAATTTTGGAGAAGAATAATTTGCATTATTGATCTGTTCGTCTGCAGCCTTCCGACAGACATTACTGTAGCCTGTCATCCTATACCAGGGATACAGAACTGGCGAGAGAGGGACGGAAAGCATGGGGAAAGCGTTGGTTCCCCGTCTGCAGTCCACCGGCGTTGAATGACGTATCTTTGGCCCGTACGCAATCACATAACACAGACACTGAATATAAATCCCCTCCCCTACCAAGTCAATTACGCGGGGGTGGAAGGAAGGGGTGAGTGACGTATTCCGATGAGTGACGTAACGCAACAATTGTCGCCCAGTTCTGCAAGCCTGTCCTCTACGAACAGGCTGATTCTCGTACACAGTTCCTCGCAGTAACATGTATCACTGTTTAATCTCGTGTTGCTAGTACTGTAACGTTTTACAATTCGAATAGTTTTAGTTGGTAGTTACCACTCTGTGTGCTTAACAGAGAACACTTTTTCACAGGGCTTCATCAAAGTATTCGAAAATTTTCATTGCAATTAAAAATCTCCATTTCTTTCCCTTTCCATATTTACTAACAAAAATACTCTGCGTCTAGACTTAGGTTATTTTGATCTACTTATATCGAAGTAAACGTTACTCAAACAGTTGGTGTCATGCAACTGAAGAAATAAGACTGCGATCTACAGCTCTCGTAGACATCACTCAATTGTATAGGTTAGAGCAGCCATTTTCAACCGGTATTCCGCGGCACACTAATGTGCTGGTGTGCCGCGACAAAATGAAAACAGTAAAGGTTGTAGCAAAACTTGGAAAAATTAAAGTGAAAGAGTAATAAAAATAGTGAAACCACAAGAGACAAACCTGTTGAGTAATGGTTAGCGCGTCTGACCGCTAAACCAGGTGGCACGGGCTCGAATCCCGGTTCGCGGCAAGTTACCTGGTTGAGGTTTTTTCGAGATTTTCCCTCAACCCAGTACGGTGCTAGGCCCTGGACTCATTTCACCGGCATTATGATCTTCATTTCATTCGAAAGCTAAATAAACTGAGATGTTGATACAACGTCTTAAAATAATCCAATAAAAAACAAGAGTCAAGGTTCAACGAACGCAGCAGAAGTCAACATTGAGTAAACACATTCCCTCCTAAAGCTCTCAAAATTCTCCATTGGTTGGGAACTACTGGTTTAGATTATATGAGTATGCCGCGGGATTTTAAGTTACACCTTTAGTGTACCACATGTCGGATAAGGTGGAAAACTCATCGTTTAGATAATTATACAGAATGGACACTTCGCGTCGGTATCCTTGATGTAGCAGGACTGATTTCATTGATCTTCAAACCAGTTTGAGCGTGAGATTCTGCTTTCTCCCAGAAGTTGGCACTGACATCACACCAGCTAGCAGTCGACACAGCGGAAATATAACACATACAATTAGTACATTATGTACTCAAATAAAATAAATTGTACCGATGAAATAATAAATCCGTCATTAACTGTAATGTGTAGACTCTAGATTTCCTTTGTATTGAGAGTTGAGACGTTGACCCCAACAACAATTAAAATATGTAATGATTTGACAGCGCTGAAAATGGAAAAACAAAACTCCTATGAGAAGTAAAACTATATACGTACGGTATATTATATTGCATACAAATATTAAACGAATTTGATACATACTGTAATTTTATAATGTATTATATTATTTTATAATATAATTTATTATATATAAAATATAAAAAATATTATTACAATTAGTTTGTCACTGAGAAATAAGGAAAAGGTGTTACCTTGAATTTATTTGAAGCAAAGCATTACTGGATTGTGCAATAAGGTTGGCGATGTTTGGATCCTGTGTCTCAACTCTATACTCAATTGAGGGGTGGGTGCAAGAAGGACATTTTAGAAGATGTGCCCTTTTTGAGTAAAACGCTTTATTGTGTTCTCTGATCTGTTATGCATATGATCACCAAGTTGTAGTTCAATACTGTGATCATAGAGGTCAAGAGTACCCAAAATGTAAAGGCATGCATAGTTAACATTATTACGATTTGAATTTTCAACAACAATTTTCTCAAAACTTGCTTTTCAGAGAAGTGCCTTTCCTGCAGCCAACCCTCAATTATTATCTTAACGTGTGCTCGATTACACTAAACTCTAGCGCTTGAAAGTGGAAATAAACGCCGGCGCATAGAGAAACAAAACACAGGAAAATTCGCTCAGTGTCCATTCTTTGTAATCCCCATTCGCTGGAAAAACCCTGGGTTAAAGCGCATAATGGTAAACAGAACAATGAAGAGGGAAGTGAGATTTCTAAACTGGTGTGATAACAGCAGTATGGGAGCCAGAATATTTCAAAGTTTCCTTCCTGAAAATAAAGTAGGTATGTAATTAATATAGGCAATTAATTGTGTACATTGCAATGGCCAAGCGATAATACACAATAAAGGGAAACGTGAGAACTAGAGGGTTCATGTGTGGAGACGTCAATAAAAATAAAGTGGAAGGACGAAGAAACAAAATGTAATATTCCTCTTCTCTTCTCTTCTCTTCTCTTCTCTTCTCTTCTCTTCTCTTCTCTTCTCTTCTCTTCTCTTCTCTTCTCTTCTCTTCTCTTCTCTTCTCTTCTCTTCTCTTCTCTTCTCTTCTCTTCTCTTCTCTTCTCTTTATCTCTATCTTATCCTATACTTACATTTGACTTAGTGTCAACTTTGTTTCACTTGCCTTTACTGTAGTTCGAATTCGATTGCATTTCAGTTGTGGGTCTGTATGGACTTATCCAACGTGCTATATACTACAACACGAAATGTAGTTGAAAGAAATCATTTGAGACCTGATTCATATACTAATGGTACAGTCTAATACAGGGACATCATTTTATTTTTACTAACATTTTTAATATTAACCTGTCTATACCTTTAGAGAAACCGGAAACACCGCTTGCTCCCCCCTCCAAGACTGGAGTTCGATGATACTGGCGTAAAACACAAATCACTCTACTAGGTGTAGGATGGAAGAAAAGTAGTTCATCCATTTACGAAAACTAGGAAATATCGCGATTTTGACTTTGATCATTTTCATTAGGTTTTTCTTTAATCAAAGTACAGTACTGTATTAAGAATAAGTGTTTTTACTCACAAAGTGAGTTATCCATGCGAACGTATTCATTATGCAGTGTATTCTGTCTACAACACATTAGCGTACAATATAGAGAAAGAAGTTAAATTGAAAAATAATCATAATATGAATATTTAAACACAATTTTGAAAATGGTGGCCGTTCATTTCGATACAGGCTTCAGTTCTTTTGTGCATATTATCGAACTATAGACTGTTGCATCTAATTCCAATTGCCAGTTTCGTCCTTCGTACTAGTAACTCATGTTGAAATAATTCTGTACCTACTCTACGTACTGTGAATTCAATCTTCACTTCTGCCCGACCCGAAAATATAAAATTACTCAGACATGCTATCTACTGTCCGTCCAAGTGGTTATGCCACAGGATTGTAGAAAGGGAGGAAATCACGTGACAGTTAATTACTTAACGAGGCCCTTTTATTTAAGTTAAATTAAACAGCTGTATAATATTACGTAAACGTCCAATTCCTAAGAGAAATTAATGTTTTCAAAAAAGAGCTAAGACAGCCCAGCTTTTACAGAGGGGCGAGCAGAAGCAGGTGGGGGAAATCGGGATGCGACGTAGCAAACGGACAGTACCTGTGCGAAAATATGATTCAATATTGAAAGCTCTTTCGTCACTGGAAAACGCGAACATATTTCTGGAACGTACTATACTCAGTAACTCAGTACTGCTTACTATCTGCGGTCTTGGTTCTGTGTGGAGTTGGAACTTCCTTAGTAGAAGGGGTGGGAGTGAAGTACATTCAAAAACTCAGGTACAATAAAAATTGAAGTAAAAATAAAATGATGTCCCTGTATATACAGTCACGAAGCTCAATACGTAGTAAATATGCATCCATAGATAGTTGGTACCCACTAGGATCGCTAATATCGCCTCATTACAGACAATGCGGAATAGTACCGGCCAGGGGCGGCTTTCGAAGAGGGGCTGCGGAGCTGCAGCACCCCCAGACATTTGTGACTCTTGTCTCGTTTTATGTTGTGAAATATATTTATTGTGCAGTCTCTATTTAGCGGCTCGAATTTTTTTTAATTTCGCTCTCATTGATATGCACGCAATCATTAGTGAAGTCACTTCCTCCCCTGGTGCTGCCAGAGCGAAGCCAGAGACGAGGGCTATGGGTGAAGCCACTTCCTCCCCTGGAGCTGCGAGTCTCGTCTCGGATGCTTTGCGAATTAGTTTTACCCCTCCCCCTGCTACCCCTGGCCATGAATCCAGAGTTTCCAGGCGCTCAGTTTTAAATACATCTTCTTTAATGTTGTGAATATAACAAGTGCGACATTGTTTAATTCTGTACAATATTTACCGTCTATTCAGTTCAGTACCTTAACAATTCAGGAGAAATGTGAAATTAAGTGCCCATCAGTTGAATCTCATAATGGAATGAGCCACTAAACATAATACAAAGGCTCGCATATTTTTTCTGATTTATTCAGTATCCCTGCTTTCTTCTTTCGATCTCCACACAGTCTGTGTTAGATTAATGTGTTTCAAAGACAATTTCATCAGCTGGGGCAACAAGATGGAGTTTTAAAATAAGAACAGTAAATGTTGTTCATGAGAAGAAGGAGCCATTGCTAGAATGTTTTCAAACCATAATGGAATCTGAAACATCTAACAACATCACAATAAATGAGGCAAGCGCCCTGGTGCGTGCTCTTGAAGGTTCTGAATTCAATTTCTGGTTCAGTTTTTTTTTTTTATTTATTGATGTATCATGTAGATATATTATGCAACCAACTACAACATCGCCAGTTAGATATTTCTAAGGTCCAAATCTGCATATCAAAAATTAAATTATGGTTTATTTAACGACACTCGCAACTGCAGGGGTTATATCAGCGTCGCCGGTGTGCCGGAATTTTGTCTCGCAGGATTCTTTTAAATGCCAGTAAATCTACTGACGTGAGCCTGTCTCATTTAAACACACTTAAATGCCATCGACCTGAACCAGGATCGAACCCGCAACCGACTATGCTACCGAGGCCGACTCTGCATATCAAGCTTTGTTAATGTCATACGGAACAGTGCACAGTTGAGCAGCGAGATCTGTGAAAATGAAAACCATAAAAAGCGTCGTAAGTTCAAAGGGATTCAGGCAAGGGTTGCGGCAGCCAAGGAAGTGTGTGACCTCATTACCACACAAGTTAACACCGGATTCCACTTCATAGATCGTCTGATATTATCTTCTCTTCTGTGTCAAGAAAAATTTGAATGCTACAAAAGCTCATTTCCTGAAAATGATCTAAATGTATGTGTGAAGCTTTTTCTAATGTTCGATAAAGACAAACTAAGAAGGTAACTCACTGTGTTGTATCAGGGACAAGAATTCAGAAATATCAGTGACGCATTCAAGCTCTTGCAGTTTCTTCTATTTGAGAACTTGCAGGCCTAATTTTCAGAAGTTGTGAAACTACTACCACCATACCAATGACAATTTCCGAACCAGAACGTTGCTTTTCGTGTTTGAATAGAGTGAAATCCTGTCTCAGAACTACTTAGCTATGTTTTCCATTGTAAAGACTATGTTAAACGATATATCGGATTTTAATAAGATGATTCAAAAGTTTGCAACTTACAAGACAAGGCGCTTGGAACTAATCTTTAAATAAGGTAAGTTGCATGGTTTTATATTGTATGCAGCCCCCCTGAATTCAATACCCACAAGCCGCCACTGGTACCGGCACAGTCTATTGTTCCTAGCTCCCTCACAACTCAAGCTTCCTGACTGTATATACCAGACTATGCTAATGGTGTGAAAAGAAGGAAATTTATATTAATCCAGGGAAATTTGTCCTGTAATATGAAATTAGGCAAGGAAGGACGAAACACTAGAATTCTGTTACGCGCAATTGAACGAGACATGAAAGAGTGTAGTTTAACCGCGGAGAGTGAGCATTTATGTAGAGGCAGAGACAGTATAGTTGTCATAAGGTGAGTGGGTAATTTTAAAGATACGATGAAAAGTATGATGTCAATACTACCTAAATATAAGTATTTAATTAAAATCTCTCTCTCTCGCCTTAGTTTCCTATACTCCTATCTTTCTCTTCTTTCGTTTTCTTTTTCTCTTTTCAGTCTTAAAATATCTTACACTCTAATTATCTATATCAGCTATACTACATTTTATGTTATTTATTTTACTCACCACTGCAGACGTTGGGACTCGATCCAAGAACCTTTACATCTCATTATTTGTATGACACTTTAGCCATTAAGCCAAGGAGAATGGTTGTGAATAAACCGTCAAAATCATCTATCTGTAGAATTATAACAACTAATTCTATGATAATAGTCTATAAACAAAACAATAGATGGCAGTATACGCAGTCCCTAATAGATCGAGAGCTTATAAATTCCTACTTATTGATAGTACGTAGCAGACATTACTTCCATGTATACGTGTACTGTGGCAAGAACTATCATATCGATACTAGTGAAAGTGTGTTCAAAACATACAAACCAATTTAGTATTGCATGCATACTTTTCGTTTTATCATTCACAGTTAACATATGGGATTCTCCTATGGGGCAATTCAACTGGGGCTTTCTTATGGCAGAAAAATGCTGTAAGATGTATAACGAGGATTAAGCAAACAGACTCCTGTAGGAGGTATTTTCAAGGTTGAAAATAATGACTGTACTTTACCTTTACATTTTTTACAGTTTGTTGTTTTGTTAGGGAGAATTATAATACATTCAATTTGAGAGGTGATGTACATAAGTATAGGCCTAACACTAGAAAAGGAAATCGTGTTGATACACTAGATTAGCTAAAGTTCAAAACTATTATAACCATAGGGCTGTTGGAATTAAGCTATTTAATATACTTCCCCCGAGTGCAGCATCCTGTAGTATTAATAAATTTAAGAGAGTATTGAAAAAATCATTTTATAATATTAATGGGTTTGAAATGGCTGATAAATTAGATCTTATACTTTAAAATAGTTACGAAGTTTATAGTTTTATGTTTGACTAAGCCTATTGCAATATTTTGTTTAATGGCTGCTCTCTCTCTTAAATATCTCTTAAAATAAATATCTCAACACACGTTAACGTGGATACATGTAATACCATCACTAGGTACTATAGAAAACATATTTGGTTTTATAGACAGTATAACTTACTTCTATCGGGAGAACCAAAGAATTGTGTCCATAGTGAAAAACAAGTGAAATTTAAAACTTATGAACGATCATCAAAAGTGAATTTTCGTTTCGAATTATAGTGTAGTGAGTGTAAGAAAATGACTGCTATTACAAAGAACACTTGGTTTGAAGATAGTAAATTTTCAATTCTACAAAACATCGTGCTTAATAATGTTGGCTTCGTGGAATGACTTCATAAATACTGAAATTAATTTAAGCATAGTTACAGCTTATAACAGTGAAGGAATAGTCTAAGTGCTTGATGAATACAACAGAATGGTGAGTACTAAATATTATATACGCTTAATTTAATGGCATTAGCTCTATAAATATGTAACGAAATCGTCAATTTTAAAAAGCCACATGGCAGTACAAATCTATTATAACTATTTTGTGACGTCATCTATAACATCATAACTTTCCAACGTATCTTTAAAATTACCGGAAATTCATATGGATCGAGGGACATTTTTTCCGCAATATGAAATTAGCTAAAGAAGGATGAAACATCAGAATTCCGTTCCGTTACGCATAATTGAAGTGTGCAGTTTTAACCGCGGAAGGTGAACATTTATGTAGAGGCAGCGTCAGTAGATTTGTTATAAAATTGAGTGATTTGTGGAATTAGTTACAAAGGAAAGTTGAGTTGTGTGACATGGAATGGTGTGCCAGAAGATCCTATTATGACATCATTGACGGAAGGGTGCTTCATCTCAACGGGTAAAAATATGGCCCACAATAAATTTATGTCTCCTGGACCAGCATTGCAAAGCAATGACGTAAGTACAAAACCTTGCAAAATAATCCAGTGCTTAGTAAAAGTTCTGATCACATATATATCAGATTGGCTATTTCCATGTTATGAAATGGCAACATATAAAAGAGAACAACCGCTAGGATCTCCACTGTCTAAAATTATTTTTTGGTAACGATCGCTAGATGGAAGTACTGCTGCAAGCTGTTACTGCATGCATTTCCATCCGGGTTATAACTTGATTGCATTTGCAGTCTCTAGGAGGCAGCGTAGTAAAACTGTGGCTGTCTTGAAAGTGCATTAGGGATCAATCTGTTATCAGCATAGGCAGGAAGTTCATACCAAAACAGTAGATTTCAGTAGAGTACAGCGAGGAGTAAACATGTCACCCGCGCCCGCTCGCTACAGACGATACGCAGTTCACATAAACAACGCATAGTATCACTCTGTGGAGCTGTGTACAGTCGTGAATAGTCTGAATAATATTGTTAATTTATATCAATAGTTTAGGTTCTGAACCAAATGAGCTATTCAGTTATTATTGTACTATTTACGTAGTGTTAATATTATGCATATTCCAAAACAGTAAACCCGTCTGTTATTAAATAATTATGCAAACAGGAATGTGTAACGTGTTATTTCTTCCCGGATTATTCTTCGTTAGATGTTGACGTCTCGTGCTGCTATGCATTCGGTTGCGATACAGTCAAAGTTCAACATCGGAATTATGATACGAACTTCCTAGCAGTCATTAAAATAGAAATGAAAAATGTTCTCGAAAACAATTATCGGTTTAGTATTATGTGCCACATATGACATACATTATTAGATTTACAAGGTTGTTTCCAACTGATGATGGTAAGAAATTAATACTGTGTCATATTTTAGGTTTTCTCCAGGAACGTCTTATGACTTAGAACGAATATCTTCAGAGTACAAAAATATTGTTGTTTATTTTCTCTGTACATGAAACGAGTATTTCTTGTAATAAAATGGAAATGTTCATTGTTATTGTTTTAATATGTTAGAATCATAATTGCATAATTTGTATGTTATTTTTATATGTGTGGATAAATTATTTTAGATTGGGAGTTATAAAATTTATAATGTTTTATACTATTCGATTATTATTTTCTGTTCTAAGGCCATGAACGATTGGAGCACATGTTTCGTTACCACTCGGCTTTATAGCTCTCAAACGATACAGTGGCCGCTCTCTAGAAACTAAATTCCCTTCGGGTGTCTCCGCTATAATTCGCAGACAGGCGATGTTACATGTTGTTGGACCACGTTGCCTGATATCTACAGTTACAGTTAAAGTGTTCTCTGTGTTACTGTTACAGCGTAATGTTCGCGTTTCGGGCTGATATTTGTGAGCTGGTGCGTTCGAACACAATTAGTGCTTTTATTTTTATTTATTTATTTTTTTTCGTTTTAAGGAAGAGAGAAAATATAATTACTCTTCTCTATTTTATTACTGTTTTAATAACACTAGCCAACAACATTTTTTGTGCCGACAAACAGAATGCTGATTATTACCAAGTCTGATGCGCTGATTACGAATATGTAATCAGATTTTTTCCATCACGTCAGGTTTCTGAGCACTGCAACAATGCTATATTTTATGAATAGCCATAAATACAATGCGGGCGGGAAGTAACTAGGTATTATTAATCGGCTGTAGTACTGTATTTTTAATATCGATGGAACCATACTGAAAATTGTGTGTATATATAGATCAATAAATAGAGTTTGAACTTTTGCTCGTCCGTAATATAGATGATGGCCGTGAGGTGCGGTTCGCGCAACAATAACAAAGATGGCCGAGTACCTATTTGTTCGCGAGAGAGTGCAGATTGCTGCTCGCTATGAAGTGTGGAATTCCGTTGTTTTCGTTCGAGATGGTGCCATATGGAGAAAGGAAGGAATGCCACAATCCGTCCAGAGACGATAAAGAATTGGAAGCACAGATTCGGGGCATTATCACCAATGCCCCACGCAACTTTCTCCAGAAGACTGTGGACTCCATTACCGGCTGCTTGAGGAAATTGATGGAAGCCACAGGTGCCTACGTTTAATTTTGATGTCTGCATACGTATTCCCATTTAACAAGGTACACATGAAATAAATTTCAATAATTTAATATTGTAAATATAGAATTTATACACATTTTTCAATACCTAGTATACATGTAGTGCTTCTTTGATTTCTATCTGTTATACCAAGTCCCTCTTCACTTGACACATCTGAATCATGGTTTGTTGATACTTGAAAGATAAGATAGACTTACAGGGTACCTGGTAATGAAAACAGAGACAGTCTGTACTTTGTTTAGTTCGAGTGTAGAGGTTTTGTTAGTAGTGTGAGCTGTTCTGTGTGAAATGAAATGAAGAAGCAAAGGCGTAGTCGTAAAAACTTTCCAAACCAATGGTATGGTGTGAACAAAAAAACCACTAAGGTGGTTGTTATTTCTGCTTAATCAATGTTACTGGATTTTCTTCAAACATTAAGAGACTCATTCAGTATCCTAATCTCCCGTCAGCTATAAGACCAATACCTCACCGAGAAAATTTACCTGTTCCCATTCCACCTTCTACAGCCAGAAGAATCGGAATGTGACATAAAATCATCTGATGTGCAGCCCTCTACATCAAGGGATGACGTCTACATTATAGATGAAGAGAGAGAAGAAAAGCCACATTTAATAACATAGGTGGAACTCAGTGATTCGTATACGTGATTTGTACTTAACTAAACAGCTGACTGAGCTTCTAGGATCTCGTCTTCAGGAATGGAAGGTGCTGGATAAAGATGCTAATGTTTCAGTATTTAGAAACATAAATAAGGATCTATTACCATTTTTCATATTTAGAAACATAAATAAGGATCTATTACCATTTTTCATAGTTACAGATTTTGGAGTTTGTGCATGCAGCGATGTAAATGGACTCATTAAAACTAGGTATTACACATAATGCTGAAGAGCGGCGCTTATTTATAGATGCTTACAGTAGCATACAGTGCAGCAATGAAAGAAACATACAAAAACATGTGTCGTATTCTTGAAGCCATTAAAATATGAAAACCATTGTTGGCATATTTGCGGGATCTTAAAGTCTTCTACGTGGAATGCCGAGTGGATTCACTAAATATCCTTTTTCCTGTGCCTTTGAGACAACCGAGATACTCAACATCACTATATAGTCAAGGAATGGCCAAGAAGAGAAGAGTTCACTCCTGGGAAACATAATGTAAAATTTAGACCTTCAGTTTACCCACAAAAAATATATCTCCATCCTTTACACATTGAATTAGGGCTCATGAAGAACTTTATGAAAAGTTGGACACAACAAGCGAAGGTTTCAAATATCTACGAAGAGTATTCCCTAGTTTTAGTGATACAACATTAAAGAAGGAATATTCGTTGAATCTCAGATTAAAAAATTGATGAGTGACCAATTTTTTTTAGAAAAAAAAATAACTCCAAAAAAACGTGCAGCATGGGAGTCATTTACAAGTGTTGTGAATGGATTCCTCGGCAACAAGAAGGAAAAAAAATGACAAACTAGTTCAGAATCTTTTTAAAAATTATAACAATGTTGGATACAGGATGTCTGTCAAATTCACTTCCTGCATTCTCATTTAGATTTTTTTCCTAAAAACTTGGGTGCAGTGCGTGACAAACAAAGGGAACGCTTTCATCAAGACATTTTACAGATGGATCAGCGTTATAAAGGGAGATGAGATCCATCTATGATGAGCGATTACTGCTGGTTCATAGAAAGAGAGAATACTACAACACACACAAAAAAGTGTTTTAAAGCGATGACTGCCTTCCACTACGTAAATGTAAATAGCCATTTATATTTTTATAACATGAAGGATACTTTATTTTTAGTATTAACACCACTATAATAGTGGAAGACTATGTTTATGCATTCTGCATTAGATATTAAAAATGTGGAAGTGCTTAGTTAGTATCGAACTTTTCAGAAGTGTAATAAGGGTAATAACTGAAAATCTGAGGGTGATGCTGAAAAATGGGTTCCAGTTTTGGATTCAGCATGGCAAATATGTGGATAGTAAGAATGTTTCATTTCGACACAATTTTCAAAGTTAAAATTTGTTGACTAGTGTAATTAAGATCAGGTTCATGAATGTATTATTCCATAACTTTATGATTAATTATCATGGCATTATGGCTGCACATAGAAAGAAAGAAAGATTATATTCTCAACAAAATTATCTTTCGTGGCAAAAAGGAAACAAACTTACTGGCGTCTGCCTTAGAAAATCCAAACATGTAAAAAATATAAAAAAAAAACAAAACAAAAAACCAAGATTCGATATTTTGTCCATCTTCCTCCCATCTCGATCACATCTTGCAGTCAAGTGGGCATGGAAGTCTTTTCAGTTCTCAGCCACGACATCCCAGGCATCCTGGACGAGCTCCCATAAATCATCAGGACATCTTGGCGGTGCATTGCGCCAAGCTTCCGCAGATGCTTCTTTATTTTTCCACCTTAGCTCAATCGGAAGAACGTCGGAGTTTAGATGTCAACGTATCATGTTCAAATTTTCGTCACTCCTTTTCATTTTATTGTGTTACAGAATAGTATACTGTAATAATATAAGAAGAAAAAACTAACACTAGTATTATGCAATTGTATTGTTTCAAAAATAACATTAAATTTATATTACTTATAACTAGACAGTGGATGCGGGATGACTTATCGTTGAATGTAGGTGCACATTTACTATATGTTAAATTTTTGTTTTATTCAGACCATTGGCTCAACAGGTTTTAAACAGAGACTTCAACATGCTACTGTATCTCCGTACAGTCAGAAGGAAAAGAAAAATAACTTACTGTAGTACATACCTTGCAAGTTCAGTCCTCGTCATCATTGATGCAATTACCAGCGTTGCAGTAAACGACGATATATTCTCGTAAGTTGTCGAAGCTGAATCGTCTTCGCTTATCGCTTAAACAGTTTTTGTATCGAGAGAATTTCTGAAGAAAAACTCTAAAATGGGGGTCACTCAATTTCTTTAGAGGAATATTTGCATTGAGCATCATGTTGCACGTGTCGTTTAGACCCGCACAACTAGATGATGATGATGATGATGATGATGATGATGATGATGATGATGATGATGATGGTTCCTCAGATTTCATTTCAGCGCATTTCCTGTGCGATGTACTGTTGCAATGTTTCTCTATAGCCAGAGTTGTTCTGGTTTTTATTTCAATTTTACATACATTACACACGATATTGTCTTCGTTAATACATAAAATGTCACTCTCATACTTCTTAAATGCATTTCGTATCTCAGAGCGAATTTAACGTTTTGACTTCGACATTATGAATGGATCAACACTACACTATTCAACTCGTACTAAATACTTGAGCAGGATAACACAACTGCACACATTGCAACGCAATGTGGACCGGGGTTCCTTCGTTATGTACACTTAGCGGCAAAAGGAATGGGCCGGTCGACAATTTCTAAGTTCCAGAGACATACATTGCGCATGCTCGTCTCGTCAAAGCCGTAGTTCACTAGATAACACATAATTAAACCATTTAAATTTTGCTGTATTTTGTTTAAGGGTCTAAAATATGTAATAAAATCGAATGGCGGGTTGATTCTGGATACATCAGGGCCCTTGAAGAGTGAAATAATAATAAAATTGATAAATACAAAATCAACCGGAGCGAGTATGAACAGGAAAACCAAGTATTATGCCGAACTGATATTAACAGTCACGGTAGCTTAAGTCGTTACGGCATTGGTCTATTGAACAAGTTGATACTAGTAGCTCAAGGTTCGAATCTCCCCCAATGTTCTTTTTTTATTTACATATTTGCCATCATATGTGTCTCGCAAAGCTATAATTATGTGGCGATATCTCTTAGAATATGCCCAAACTCTAATAAATAATATACCTCCCTCTCTCTTTCAAGCAATACTGCTATCTGTTAATACAACGTTCTGTCTCGTCATTACGCTTGAAGATGGCAGAGAAACAATAACTCATTGCCCTGGTTAGCATAGGTTATTCTGCGTATGCTACTCTCCGACAGGACTTCGATTGGAGAAATGTCATTTTCTCCGACGAGGTAATTGTCTCCAATAGCAACGATAGTACTGCCCTAGTTTATTGTATGAATGGCCACCGATACAATGAACGCTTCGTGAGACGAATTATTAACAAGTCGGGTTGCGTGATGGGCAGGACTTCTGGAACGCATCCACGGGCGGTTTACGGCAGAAGTCTACGAACACATTTTGGCAAATGTAATGATTCCTTCCGCCCGAAAACGATATCCAGAAGGAACACTTTTCTTCCAGCAGGATAATCATCCGATACACACCGCCAACCGGGTTCAAAGACGGTTTACGAGGAGGCGTGATGTCGACCCAGTCGACTGGCCTCCAAATTCACCAGATATGAATCCGATTCAAAATTTGTGGGCTGCAGTCAAAAGGATCCTACACTCTAATTGAGCAGAACAACCACCCGTTCGGACACCTGAGAAATTGTGGGACAGAGTTCTAGATGCGTGGGAGGAGATGGCCAAGAATGTAGACCTGTTCCATAATCTTGTGGACTCCATGCCGCGCAGAATAAGGGCAGTTGTTGACGCAGGTGGTTTGTGGACGAGATACTAGTGCCCACCACAGGCCTTGTTTTGTTAATATATTAAAAAATTGTTTGTTTTTGTTAATTTAATTATTTATTTGTGTTTGATATGCGTCCGGTTTTTTAGGATGTGAAACAAGTATTTTTGTTTATACAGACCAGGTCTCACCTATTAATAGCCCACAGGTGATGGGCAATAATATTTTTACAAGGCAGGCATAACGAAGTTTGTTAACAAATGCCATTTCACATTTAAACTAATAAATTAAGTAAAAGTTAAAATTTAAAAAATAATAATTTTAGCGTACCGGGAGGCGAACTCACAACCTCTGGTACGGATATCAGAGTTTTTACCACTGGGCCACACACTGCTCGTAAACTTTACTACGTTAGAGACGGACGACTTTCAATGAAGAGACACCACAGCAATGCCTTGCACTGGGTTACGTTTACACGAGTGAACCGCGCGATAGAACTTAGCATATCGAGCAAGAGTCGGCCCATTCTTTTTGCCGCGAAGTGTATGCTGCTATACTCGCCAGGTACACAAAAGACGAACGACGCGGCGCGTGCCATATACTCCGATACAAAACAACTTCACTTTTCCTTAAGTCATCCCGCCTACAATCTCTGCTTATAACACTAAAGAATGATATCAGAATGTGAATGATAACTTTAATATTATTTATACCTCTAAAGAACGATAACAAAATAAAATAATAATTTGAATATTATTTATAACGCTAAGTAACGATAACAGAATATAAATAATAACTTGAATATTATTTATATCGCTAAAGAACGGTAACAAAATAAAATAATAATTTGAACAAGGCTCGAATTCACAATCTACGAATCATTAAGAGAACACATTACCTCTGTTCTACGAGACGCAGATGTGAATGACTCCTGCTTAAACATGTTAATTCCGAAACTGCTTCTATAATCACATAAATCGTGTAACATCACCGTTATCCGAAGTGGACTTGGAAAATATTCGATGTTCACGAGTGCGGCCACTTTCTTTTTGACAGCTGTACATATTTCTCGTTCTGGTTCGCTGACATTGAGAGTTGCGCTACTAGACTTTTCATTCGGTAGAGATATAATCCAAGCTCACACAACTTAACAGTTTTGGTACCAACTTTATAGCTCTGGTGATCAGGGTAAAAGGCATTAACATGGAGTAATACACATATAAATAACTTTCCCATGAAAAATATGGTTGCTGGCGACAACGACAGGGTCGATAATATAGGAACAGATAAGAAAGTAGCAGCCAAAGTCATCGCTATTCCTGTCGACAAAATTACCGTATTTCAATTAACGATGTTCAATGTAATTCATAATTATGTCATTCAGCATCGAAATTCAATGTGGTGGAGCTATTGACGACAACTTCTGTCTTTCTGCCCAGCACTTGAAAATCCACGTCAACGTTGACTATTGTGTCTACTGTGATGCTTGCATACCTCGACATGCTTCTCACATCCGCTTCACCTGCCATTAGTGTATTCTATGAGCTTGAGAGATTTTATATTCAACAAGATGGCGCACTACCACATTAGCACCGACAGGTGAGAACATACTTTGACGAAATCATGTCAGATAAATGGATGAACGATGAAGTGCTTTTGAGTACCAATCACGCTCACCCTATTAAACTCCACTCGATTTTTACTTAAAGGTGACCCTAAAGAACGTGGTGTACCATACAAAACCAATTACATTGGCGAAGCTACATGAATAGACTGAAATGGATTGTGTAATCGTCACAGTGGATACATTTATCAACGTTGTTCGTGAAGTAGTTCGTCAAACCCAGAAGTGACTGTACGCTAATGGGGAGCACTTCGAGCTGGGCTATGTAAACTCAGTCCCGACTACTAGTTTATTTACTCGTGTAGGTTAAATAATTGTCTATAATCATAAGCGTATATGTAAACTAGGTTCCAGTACCTGAAAAATACGTGGAGATATACGCCTACTTGACTTATTACGTTTTTACAATTTTCTGAAATATTTCAATGTTAATATTGTGATTTCTGTTCACAATATGCTTTGTCATGTTGATAATCTAAAGCAGGCGTTCTCAACCTGGTGCTCGCGAGCACCATGGTGTTCCTTTAATGGTAGGCCTATTTGGTGCTCTTATCATGGCAATAAAAATGTGCCGCGAGCACAAAGTTCCGGAGATCCTCCTTCAATTAAAAATGTTTTTCTATGAGCCGGAAAAAATAGTGTTCCTAGACTTCTATTACTCGTATAATACCTTAGGAACCTGACAGGCCATCTCCTATTTTATAATGTAGAAACTCTTTCACTTCAGTGTGGACGTGATCAGAAAAATGAAGATGTTTCAAGAGAATACTGTGACTCCTCCTGCTGAACTTCAAGACCTGAAATATTTGTTCTAAAAAGAGAAATTCATATCCTTTGGAGAATAGAAAAAAAAACTGCGAATACTGCTAAGATTTTCCCTCCAATGTCTGATTATGTTCGGGACGAACTACCTATGCGAAGCAACTTTCTCACTTATGAAATACCTCAAAGAACAAAGCAAGGTCACGAATAATTAATATTTGTAGCATTATTTATGTGTAACTTTAAGCGACTTCCCATGGTCGCAACCGAAATTCTGAGTAACATTGAAGTTCAAGGATATCATTACTCAGATTAGAGTTTTCAAAATTAATTAATTTATTTATTTTTTTTTTAGTTATTTATTTAGTTACTTATTTATTTAGTTATTTACCTATTTATTTAATTACTTATTTAATTAATTATTTATTTATTTACTTATTTATTTAATTACTTATTCATTTATTTACTTATTTAGTTATTTATTTATTTATTTATTTATTTATTTATTTATTTATTCGTTTGTTTACTTATTTATTTATTAATTATTTTATTTATTTATTATTTTATATATATTTATTTATTATTTATTTATTTATCTAATTATTTTATTTCATCTCATCTTTAAGTTTACTCATTATATTGGGATCAGTTTTCTTTTTTCTGCTTTGTTGTGTAGTATGTTATTCTTACATCTCTAAGTGGCGGCCTGAACACCTGCAGACTTCTAACATGAGTACAGGCTGTTACAAAAGAAACATTACAGTGCTTCCATTCCTCAAATGAGGAATATGAATTCTTATACATCCAGAAATTTAAAATAAATACAGTATTATAGCCCAGTCACATGATCTCAAGACATTAATTCATCAACTTAAGCACAGAAACTTATTCATAAACAAACGCAAAAAATATCTTTTCAATTCAATAGAATAATAGAAAAAAAAAGAGGTCAGACAAGTTGACCCCCCATGTCTTCAAATAACTACGCCTATGGTTGTATGATTTGTCCCTTATTTTTGTGATAAGTGCATAAGAATGATGTATTTTTTAGTTAAAAATTGATAAACAAAATCTGCACAAAGCAATTAACAACACATTTTTAGCTTCAGAACACTAGCCAATTACGGAAATTATACTTCTGAATAGTTCATTCTCTATTTGTAATATCTTTTTACCCTTAAAACTAAAGAAAAAAGATATTCCACTAACAAATTCATAATAGTGTAACTCTGAAAATATTGAGATTAGGACAAGTGTTTATATGATTATTTTGCTCAGAATGTCTTCCAAAATAAGCTCCATAAGTGAAGGTAAATCCTGGTGAATCACTCTGTATAACTGTGTGTGCGTGCGTGCACGTACAGGATAAAAAAATGTAAATTATGGTTTATTTAACGACGCTTGCAACTGCCGAGGTTAAATCAGCGTCTACTGACATGAGCCTGTCGCATTTATTATGCTATTATATATCTATATAATAAATCGGAAACATTTTCAGAAATACATGTCCTTAGTTAAAAAGTTCTGTAGGAATTATATTTTGCAATTAACATGTTTAATTTGTCTGTAAAACTTTATTTCTCTGTAAACGAAATTGCAAATATAGGCCTACTCAGAAATACTGTTCACTCTTATCACGAACAATTTCAATTATGGAAGTATCTGCCTTTTTAGCACGTTGTCATTAATCTGTAAAATCATTAAGATGGTTAACTTGTATGAGGACAGAAATCAATCACGAAATATGTTGCGTTTACATAGGCCTGTTTATGCAGCATGGCCCGTTCCACAAGGAAAAACAGGGTGACAACTTTACAATTTAAATTAGTTAGGCATCATGGGTGGCAACATGCTGCCCATCTCATCTGTAAAGCAAATTATTCAATTTCAATAATTACTGCATAATAAAAAAAATTGTCGTTCACAATCATAAGCAAATATGAACAATGAATTTTCACTGTTCATTAATGGCAGGGAACGGAATTCAATAATACGCATGACTCTGTAACACTAAATGCATTTAGGGTCGAATTCATAGTCGTCACTTATAAAATGAGGAAACACTTAAGTAATGAGCGTTTCCTTAGCACTTATTTCAGATCGTATTGCAGAGACGCTGCTCATTCATATGCACTGAGCATTCCCTTGACATCGAAAGAAATATGGCAACATGGCTAGACGTGAGTGGTTTCCTACATTCAATTGTTTTCCAGCGCCTTCAAATTGCTAAATCGGCATTATTGTCACACACAAATACAGAAGTAAATATTATAGAGCTAAAAATTATACAAGATGTCCAGAAAGCATTTTACAGAAAAGAAAGTAGTGAGCTAAGATAACTAGTTATGAAATATGGAGATATTGTCGGAAAAAAAAAAAAAAAAAAATTATAATTGTTCTCTCCAAAAGAAGTAATTGACATGGAATAAAATTGCAATTGAGTTTAATGCAAACTCCGGAAATATTCCTGCAAGTAAATCATTTTAATTTATTTTTCAGTTATTTTTATGCTAAACAAAGTGGAAGTGATATAATTACGTAAATTTTAACAGATTATTCCTTGGGTAGAATACAAACAAAAATACAAATGACACTTTGTTGGGACGTGAATACTTTTCGAAAAAAAAAAAATGCCGCTTAAATCTACCTGAAATGCTACTGTATCATAAAATCTCAAAGCAACCAGTACTTTCAGTAGTGGCGAAATCGGTAAGCCTCATGGTTGTATTGTGAATTGAAATGAGAGACACCAGAATATTCACAACAGAGTTCTTGTCGAAACGGTATCTCCTCTTAAATTGTTGATCATTATTACATCACTAAAGGATTTTCCATATCTCTGATATATCTTTTGCTTGCCGAAACTCATTTTCATTTTACTTACAGAACTCGATAAATTAAATTAAATCATAATCATCATCCACTGTATACCGAATCAGCTGATTACAATGCATGTGAGGAAACACTTGAGTAAGCTGACAAGCTAACTTATTTGAATAAGTGTTCACTTCAGTGGTATTTATGAATTGGAAATTATTATAAGCAACTGCTTAAGTGTTTCCTTACGATAAGTGTTGACTATGAATTCGGCCCTCAGTCTTAACGAAATGTATCATTTTTTTTAAATTGGCCGTTTATATTATATTGTTGTCTCGGACGTACGTATTGACACAGCACGAATATTTCCATCAGCATCAGATTGCAAAATTTCAATCGTACCAGTCTTCCAAATAAGAGGCGTCAAACCGATTGCAGGATTCGCTGTTGTGTAGACCATTTGTTGTTGTTATTGCTGTTATTGGAGCTGAGACAAGAAGTCACTTGAACAGTATCTCCATATGTGCTGTCCATTCCATTGAATGAGTTGCTATCCTGACAAAAGGGTTGTTGGACATTAAACTAAAACTGGTTCTGATATGAACATTACGAATTTGTTAACAAGAAAATGACTGAGTTGAGGAATGAAAACTCATCTGGGTCATTAGGAACAGAATCAGCAAGGCATTCTTCAATCTGTAGCTATACCGTGTATAACTTTTCAAATGTTAAGAGCATATTTCCTGAAACTCTTTTCTGTTAGTACAGGGACATCAATTTAATTTTACTAACATTTTTAATATTAACCTGGCTATACCTTTGAATTAACGGATCGAGAACCGGAAACACCGTTTGCTACCCTCTTACACTACTGGAGTTCGATGATACTGGCGTAAAATACAAATCACTTTACTAGGTACAGGAGGGAAGAAAAGTAGTTCATTCATTTACGTAAACTAGAAAATATCGCAATTTTGAGTTTGATCATTTTCATTAGCTTTTGTTTAATCAAAATACAGTACTGTATTAACAATGAGTGTTTTTACTCACGAACTGAGATATCCATGCGAATGTATTCATTATGCAGTGTATATTATACTATCTACAGCACATTAGCGTACAATGTAGAGAATGAAGTTAAATTGAAAAATAATCGTAATATGGATATTTAAACATATTTTTCAAAATAGTGGCCGTTCATTTCGATACAGGCTTCAGTTCTTTTGTGCATATTATCGCACTATAGACTATTGCATCTAATTCAAATTATTACCAGTTTCGTCCTCCGTACTAGCAACTCATGTTGAAATAATTCTGCATCTACTCTATAAAAGAGTATCTTACGTACTGTAAATTCAATCTTCACTTCTGCCCGACCCGCACAGATAAAATTATTCCGACATGCTATCTACTGTCCATCCAAGTAGTTATGTCCCAGGATCGTAGAAAGGGGGAATATCACGTGACAGTTAATTACTCAACAAGGCCCTTTTATTTAAGTTATTTTAAACAGTTGTATAATATTAAGTAGACGTCCAATTCCTAACAAATTATTGTTTTCAGAAAAGATCTAAGAGAGCCCAGCCACTAGCCCTTACAGAGGGACGAGCAGAAGCAAGTGGGGGAAGATCGGGATGCGACGTAGGCAAACGGACGACAGTACCTGTGCGAAAATATGATTCAATATTGAAAGTTCTTTCGTCACTGGAAAACGCGAACGTATTTCTGAAACATACTATACTAACTAGCTCACTGCGGTCTTTGTTCTGTTGGAAAGATCAGTTGGAAAGTCACTAGTAGAAGGGGTGGGAGTGAAGTACATTCAAAAACTAAGGTACAATAAAAATTGAAGTAAAAATAAAATGATGTCCCTGTATATAAATGATTTGAGAGAAAGGAACAGAGGCTAAGAATGTTTGAGAATAAGGTGATTAGGAAAATATTTGGGGCTAAGAGGGATGAAGTTACAGAAGAATGGAGAAAGTTACACAACGTAGAACTGCATGCAATGTATTCTTCAACTGACATAATTAGGAATATTGAATCCAGATGTTTGAGATGGGCAGGGCATGTAGCACATATGGGCGAATCAACAAACGTACATATAGTGTTAGTTAGAAGGTCGGAAGAAAAAGACTTTTGGGAAGGCTGAGGTGTAGATGGGAGGATAATATGAAAAATAATTTTAGGGAGATGGAATATGATGGGACTGGATTAATTTTGCTCAGGATAATGACCGATGGCGGCAGTGAATCTCCGGTTTCCTTAAAAGCCCTTTGTAAGTAAGTATAAAATGTATCATTTAATGATCTGATGACGGGTTATCGACCAAAGTGTGAAGCATGAGGAAGGTTAAAATGGCACGCTTTTCCTTCTTGCGCAACATAGTATTGCATTTTCGTTTTATGAGTTAATAACCATAATTCTTTAAGTTTGATTCTTGCACCTGTGAATCATACAAACAGGACAATGTAACGTTTTATAATATTCCTACTGCGTACGTTCCTTGCTTTACATACAGTCAATACAATTTGAAATTGGTCTGCTTGGTTTAATACATACTGAGGATAACTGCCCCATAAACAGTTTTCTTGCTGCTATTTTCATTTTTAAGCATGGCGAACAGCTAGAGGGCTAAATTATTTTTTTTCTCATAAAGAATCTTCCATTAGTTATTCAAAAGTGTCTTAAGGATGAAAGCAGTAACTAAGAACCTGCATGTAGCATTCTCTTATGTTCCTACAAATTAACCATCTTGTACGAGGAACATGGCTCTTTGAAGGCATTATTAAAGGGGTTTGCTAATTATAAGGTGCTGACGAGCGAAATAGCTGCCGCCTACACTAAGAAACTTCTTTGCATTCAAGGACAGATTCAGTGATTTTAACTTGCTATTTTCTGAGATTGTACGATATTGTTCAAATATTTGTATTTCTTTGTGACATTGAACGTTATACACAATGACTTTCTCAGACTCATGAGTAATAAATCTCAGAAGTCATCATCACCATCCAAACAAGTATAAGGCCCTTTACGATCTCAGTGAGCCATTCTGTCCACCTTTCTTGCTCGGCCTGAAGATATCTTCTCTTGGGGACGATATTGAAGCATGGATTTTGGAAGTCTATTCCGATTTATTCATTGAACACAGGTTTTTCCACTGGAGCTGGTAGCCTACATGTTTATAAACTGTGAGAATGGTTGTAATTGAAGTTCTTTCATGACATCCTCATTTCTTTTGTGGTCCAAAATGTTGCTCTCATAAATTTCATTTCACAGACCGTTATTCTGCTGACATCCGTACTTCTCATTGCTTCACTTCCGTAACATAATACAGGTCTAAGTAAGGTTTTATACAGATGTGCAGTATTTTTGTATGTCGCTGTATTGGGGAAGTCTTCATAATTTTGTTGATTATTCCCATTTTTTTACTGCATTTTCAAAATTTAGAAGTCATATTGTTTCGCCAAAAAATGTTAAATTATAGCAAAGATACCTAAACTCATTTACTCTTTCTATTAATTTGTTGTAAAAGCAAATTCTGCTTACGACCGGTACTTTTTGTTTTCTTTTTTTCAATATTGATTTTCATATCGTATTTTGCGCTGACCATATTTAGATTGTGCACTGAATGCTGAATCTCATCTTCATTGCATGGAACTAGGTCTAAATCATCAGCAAAGAGTAGACTGTCAAACTGTAAATTTCGACTGATAGAGATTGAAATATGATGCGTCTGTTTCCAATCTTTAAAATGATTTTGTTCATATATATGATGAAACGTAACGGAGATAGACCATAGCGCTGTCTTAATCCGCTATGAATCTATTGCCAATCTGAAAGTCTGTTGTTGATTCTAACTGCTATCAAAGTTATTTTGTAAACGTTATGAAAATTGAAAGCTGTTGGGGAACATGATCATTTGCTAACACATCAAATAATTTATTTCGATTGACTCTATCGAAAGATTGTTTAAAATTAATACAGCAATGTGTGACTCTAAGTTGAATTCTCTGTTTTTTCAATTAGCAATTTCAATGAAAAATAACCATAACAGTAAGAATTACCTTTACGAAAACCATTTTATTCTTCTTTAATGATACCTTGATAATGCTCATGTAATTTGTGTTTGAGAATATTTGTATATATTTTGAATCCGGAGTTCAAAAAACTTATTCCCTATAATTTTCCTTTAGTTTTGCATCCCCTTTTTTGTGAATGGAAATTATCACTGATTTAGTCGAGTTAGTCTCAGTAGTTAAGTGTCTAAATTTCAGTTCTTTGGTATCATTACATTTCAGTTTAAAAATTATAGTTTATTTAACGACGCTCGCAACTGCCGAGGCTATATCAGCGTCGCCGGTCTGCCGGAATTTTATCCCACAGGAGTTCTTTCACATGACAATAAATCTACTGACATAAGCCTGTCGCATTTAAGCATACTTAAATGCCATCGACCTGGGCCAGGATCGAACCCGCAACCTCGAGCACAGAAGGCCAGCGCTATACCGACTGCGCCATCCAGGCCGACTACATTTCATTTTTGCTATGCAATTCAAGACATAGATATGTCAAAATTCGTTACAATTTTCATCTTGAGAAATATATGCCAAGCGAAAGAAAGCTGTAGAAACCATAACGGTCCTGCACAACGTAGCTCACAGGATTTGGGTTGTTGTGGATATTTTCTTCCTGATAAGTCTACTGGGTTATCGTGGCATGACACGTGTCTCCAGTTCTTCGCTGAAGAGTGATCCTGTATCATAGCAATCCGATTAGCTATATTATGTACAGTATTCCAACTCTTTGGCATTCCAGCTACCCAGCTACAACTATTGTTGAATCTGTCCAAAGTAGTCATTTTATATCTTCAATTAAGGATCTGACTCCACTTTGTACAAGATCCTCATCAGTAATAGAATCCCTCACAATTCAAACCGTAGGTATAGAGATTCTTGTTCAATTGCGACACAAGATTTAGCAGTTAGAAATTATGCAGTTTTTCCCATTCGTATTCGTGTACCGCAGATAAATGCAAGTACCGGTACTATAAGTGTTCTTGGACGCATCTGATCAACCGTGAAACTATGTGTTAACGTGAGGGCTATTTCCAGACAGCTGAAGGAGACTGAACAGCAAAAGTAAGGCTTTCTCACAGAAGGAAGCCATCTAGTGTAGGGGTTGGCAGTTAGTTCTTCAAACAATCTGGATAAACTAAAAAAACTATTTGCCACGTGTAGTGAGTATTACTACAATGATAATGATACAGAACTTTCTGTTCAGTGTGTTGGAGAATGCCAAAAAATAATGGTTTCACGAGGCATGAGTGGAAAATGACACGGACGAAAAATTCACATATGACCGACGCGAGTAAAAGTATTATAAAACATTTAGCTATATTTCAAGAGCAAAATGTGTTGTAAGTGTTGGATTTTAAAGTGTTTCCTATGTTTGTCATACTATCTCGACACTTCGGCATTAATTTGTATTTTTTTATACAGTGATACAAAATGTTCATATTGTAACCAGCTATATGAACTGTACGGAAAATATGTCCATACATACTCTATTAAGGGAAAAATTGTAAACATATAGGATGATTCAAGAGGATTTACCGTCCTTTACGGAGCTTATTTTCGAAGAAGAGCAAAAAATGTCATATAAACATGGGTCCTATTCTTAATATTTACTGAGTTACGTTTCGTTATTTTAACACATTGCTGTGAATGTTTAATCTTGGTCAGTGTGCAGTCAGCAGCCAGTGCGAGCGCTACAGAAATAAAAAATATTCGTATGCAGTTACGTAGCGCGACGAGTGCCGTTCACAAGTGTGCGGCCAAGTGTACTCAAGCGGACGGCGACATTTTTTTAAATGTATTGTGAACTCTCCAAGACTAAATTAGGATGCAAAATTGAACTGCAAATAATTAAGTCGGTGGAAGTGGTGTGATTTATAATAATTGTTGTGATAAGTGCGTAAGAATAAAGTAATTTTCTAGTTAAAATAGAAAAAGTTGTCTGAACGAAGCAACTAAGGAGTTCACAGCACATTTTTAGCTTCATAATACTTGCCAATTAAAGAAATGATACTTCTGAATGGTTCATTCTCTTTTTGTATTATTATTTTACCTTCAAGCTAAAGAAAAAACATATTTTACAAACAACTTTAAATTAATGTAACTCTGAAAATATTGAGAATAGGAACTATGTTTATATGACTTTTTTGCTCAAAATATCTTCAGAAATAAGCTCCGTAAAGGACGCTAAATCCTCGTGAATCATTCTGTATATTAGACTACTATCAACCTAAAAATAATGGAATTTTGCACATTAAAAATAAAATTATAAGAAATAATTTATTACATTTCACTAGACATTTTATTCAGTAGGCCGATATGTACTGTCTATAACATTTTTGTAGTTTATATCGTTTACACCCTGTATAGCAAGATGGTAGAAGAAATTTGATCGTTGGAAAGAAAACTAACGTTTAATTTAAGACACTTACTCCATATTAGTTATTTTTATACTTTTCAGTTGAATTATTATTATAAATTGTAAACGTTATCGGTGAGAAATTATAAACTTGGCTAAGTCTTTCTTTCAACTGCGTCTGTGGCTAAAGTTCTAGCACGCTGACCTTCCATGTAGGTGGCTAGGATTCAATCCCCGATTAGGTCGTGATGGAACTGTGGTGGACTAAAGAGACGTTAGAGAGGGTTTATCTTGAGGTACTCCCGTTTTCGTCTGCCATTCCACCAACACACTCCCTCTTTCCCTCATTTCATTTACGCCTATCAGTTGCAATAATTGAAAATAGGATGGGGTGAAGTCTTGAGGTTAAGAAGGGTTCCGGGCCGTGCGGTTTATCAGGCTACTCCACTGAGGAGGGATGAGACAGGGTGGCCAACTTGTCAGCATCGAATTCGCGTATGCCACCCGGACCACCTGTCGTATAGGCCTATAGGTCTATAGAACGCACAATGGACCAAAACAAGTCAAACACTTTTTTTCTGGTTGCCTGAACATAATTTCAACTGTCGTTTGTCTAACAAGAGAAAAATAGACATTCATTTCTCAAAGGAATCCACTCGGATCTTACGAAATCATCAGTATGGCAACAACATTTCAAATATATCTGAATTTTTACATACATATTGATTTCTTTTCTTTTCCTCTTTTTTTTTTTTAATTATGTATTCTTGACTATCTGGTACACTTCGTCAATCCCGGCAGCCTTTAAATAAAGGAAGTTTTAATAATTAATTACATTGTTGCGTAAATTATCTAATATGAAATATCAAGATCCTTTAGAAGATGAAATAAAATCTACTGTGATTCCATTAATACCTATTAGCCCTTTTCATGCACTAGAGATATTCTATGAGTATTACATTCATATCTCGGGGCAAAGCTATTTACAGAGGTAGTGGACTGTATGAGTATTATGAATATAGTATAACAATTATTACAGATATCTATCTGTTTAACCCTAACTATTAATTACTCCTACTGATTCATTGCGTCCTGTTAAATATTTTTCATAACTCTGATCGGATAGCTAAAAGTTAGAGTTTATAAAACAGTTACATTACCGATTGTTCTGTGTGATTGTGAAACTTAAATTCTCACTTTGAGAGAGGAACAGAGGTAAACGGTGTTTGAGAATAAGGTAGTACTTAGGAAAATATTTGGGTCTAAGAGGGATGAAGTTACAGGAGAATGGAGAAATTTACACAACGCAGAACTGAACGCATTTATTCTTCACCTGACATAATACTAACAATATTATCCCATCACACCTCCTCATACTCATCCTCTTCACAATAGCCCTGCCAAGACTCTGGAATTCGCTAGCTGCTAGCATCAGGGACTGTCGAAATAAAATTGAATTCAAACGCAAACTTACTAGGCAGTTGATCAGTAATTGAGACTCGTTCAGACATGGTTTCTTGTAAATAGTTCTCTCAATCTATCACAAATATTTCAATATCCGGTAATTCATCACTATTACTCTAGGTGTAATTTGTAATACAGTAAATACAAAAAAATTCTGTGTTCATAACTTCTATGATAAGTCTACCTTTCATTAATCAGGTAATCATTTCGTACTTTGATTTTTATTGTAATTGTAATTGTAAATTTAATATTAATAGTAATTTCACTCTTCATATTAATGTTGTAATCCCCTGGGCCCTGGTAGAGGGGCAGAGAAGGCCTCACGACTTTATCTCTACCAGGTTAAATAAATAAATTCTGTATATTAGATAATAGGAAACAATAAATGCAGAGATGGCAGGGCATGCAGCACGTGTGGGAGAATCCAGAAATACATATAGAGTATTAATTGGAAAGCAAGATGCAGAGACGTAGCTGGGAGGATAATATTAATATGGAATTGAGGGAGGTGAGATATGATGGTAGGGACTGAATTAATCTTCCACAGGATAGGAACCGATGGCGGACTTATATGAGGGCGGCAATGAACCTCCGGGTCCTCTAAAAGTCACAAGTATTATTACTGCTACTACTACTACTACTACTGATGCTACTACTACTGCTACTGCTACTGGTACTGGTACTGCTACTGCTGCTGCTGTTATTTCCAGGCTTCAATGCCTGTTTGCATTAAAGAAGAAATCTGGGATTTCTTAGATTTACCAAAACAAATTTGCCGTCAGTATTATTGTCGTCACTGTTAGAATTTTGGTCTTAGGCGATAGGATTTGAAGGGTGATAAAAATTCTTTGCAAGGCTTCATCGAGGATGGAAGGAAAGTTGTGGGTCCTATGCCCTAGAAAACCTAGTCCGATGAAGGCTATTAGTAAAATTTGTCAGCTATTTCTCTTCCACATCGAGTCCCAAACGGAGTAATCTCTGCAGTTGAACACTTCATTAAATAAAATAACAAGACCGCCTTCAATTATTTCCCCTCCTATTTCTCCTTTTATTTTGTTGCATAGGAATTTCATTCCTCTCTCCTGTTGGCTGCGAGTTGCGTATTCTCTTATTTTCTATTCTGTACCGTCTCGTTTTGTCTTTTATTTTCCATAATATATGCTGTCGTCTCAAGTGCACAGCATTGTCCTTGTTGCGTCTGCCCTCGTTTCAGCTCCATAGGTCGTGGTTATAGCAGTTTTGTCTGTTCTTACATTTGCTTCCGTTCCCATTCCCAGATATTTAATATCAAATATTCTTATACAAGCTTTCAGAAATTGCTTTAGTTCCGTTACTTTTTCTCTAACAATATCCTCGTAACTTTGCTAAGCGCCAGGAATTTTGTGTACTTTTACAAACCTTTATTTTATTGATAAACTGACTTCCTAACATGCCCCAGTGCTAGAGCATGGGCATATAAATCGTTGAATTTGATCAGTTCTCGCCGCTGGAGAAAGTTTTGACGGAGAAGAGCAAAATATTATGATTTTTCCGGGGTTCTCCCGTTTTCTCAATAGTACAAATTCCTTCCTATTAACTTTCCTTTATTCCAGTTCAATGAGAAAAATGTTGTTCCAAGATAAGGTGTACGAGCTTTGGTGATGCCGAATGGAGACGGCCAGTCAGTTACCAGTTCTTTGTGCAACGTCTACGACTGTGCACCTAGCCGGAACCACCTGAATTGACAGAGTGGCCTATATCATTAGGCTCTCACTCAGGCAATTATATTTTCAGTCGCCGCTAGAACTAGGATTCTTCATTTAAAATTCTGTAGTGACACTTGTGGCAGACCAGTCGGGGTTTTTCTGAGGGCCCTCCGGTTTTCCCGTGTTAGGCATTAATATAATCACGTCTGTTCTCCATCTCATTATCTTTCTTTCTGCATTCCTCGATCGCCATCTGGTCTACAGTTACGAGTAGGATTGACTAACGTTGTCAGTTACTGTTGAATATGTGTCAGTTTAAGGGGCACGCAGGTCAATTAATGAGCTTACTATATACATGGAACACGAATAAGAACCAATATCCATAACAGGACAGGGATGCCCTCTGGGAGATGTACAGCTATCAAAAATGGTGGCCGCACTCGTGTACAGCGGATATTTTCTAAGCCCACTTCGGATAACGATTAATTTACATGATGCATGCGCTCATAGAAGCAGTTTCAGAACTGAGGTGTTTAAGCAGGACTCACTCACATAGAGCAGCGGTAGTGTGTTCGCTTAATGCAGTCATGTCAATTGATGCCCATAGGCGCAAGTGCGCACTTTAGAACTCAGGAGAGCCTGAGCGCTTTACAGCGGAAAGGAGAGAGACAGACAAAAAAGGTAGTATATACCGCTTGGTTGAGCTATATTCAGGGATGGCAAGCACTGATTCAATTGATAAGGGGAAGAGACTTATTAAAACTGTATCCATGTTAATTTTTAGATTTGTCTGAGAAGTATAAGTGCATATAAGGATGTAAGTTTTAATTTTAATACTCATTTTTCACAAGTTTGTATTTTTATTCAGAAGGAATATTTTCTCATTTTTTTATAGAAAAATGAAATTTTCAGATATAGGCCTATTTATTTAGTAGCCTTATATGTACTGAAACAATGTTTTCCTAAATCTAATATACCATAAATACGTATTACTGAAGATAGTGTACTACAAATTTTGAAAAGATTCACATGAAAACGTTAGTAAGGAAATGAATTATCAAAGCAATTACTTTTACATAATAAGCAAAGGATATGTAAAAATGTCAGCTGTATAGCTTCAGCAGGTTTCGAGAAATAATTTAATATTCCGATGATAGGAAATTGCTCACCAATATCACCTTAAAAGCATAATGCGATAATAGTTTTGTTATGGATTATTAGTTACACTTAAGAGATATGCAGTATCTAGGTAACTTTGCTTTGTATTATAATATTGTTTTGATTACTTAATTGATTATATTTATGAGGCTGAAGATACCATGAATATCAATTCCAACTTATCACGTCATACTTAATCTCTTTTCTTGGGATATCACTTTCTTTATGAATAATGTGTGTCATCCACTTAGTACAGTATAGTTGTAGTACTATGGAATTTATGTGAATATTCCTTCTTAACTCTTTATTATGTTATTAACGTTTAAAACACAAGTGCAGTATTAAGAAATTGGTATTAGTACTTTTGCTTTACAGGCAATATAGATAATAACAAACAGAAAGAAGCCATATAAAAGTAATGACATAAAATTTCACGTTCCGTTTGAAGTTTGTGCACCACTGTTTTCTTAATCCAACAGGCTGCCTATTCATATACACAACCCTTCCTCCTTCCATTCCTAGCGCTTGATGCCCGCGCACGACGTCAATGTCAGAAAAATACGCTTGCTTTGACATCACTGGCTTCATGTTTCGAAGGTTATGATTTCGTGCCTTGTTAAAGTTATTTTATTTTGTTATCGATCTTTAACGATATAAATAATATTGAAGTTATCATTTATATTCTGTTATCGTTCTTAACTGATATAAATAATATTCAAGTAATAATTTATATTCTGTTATGATTCTTTAGCGTTATAAATAATGTTTAAGTTACCATTTTATTTTGTTATCGTTCTTCAGCGATATAAATAATTTTCAAGTTATAATTTTATTTTGTTATCGTTCTTTAGCGATATAAATAATATCCAAGTTATCATTTACATTTTGTTATCGTTCTTTAGCGTTATAAATAATTTTCAAGTTATAGGCTAATTTTATTTTGTTATCGTTCTTTAGCGAAATAAATAATATTCAAGTTATCATTTTTGAAGTCATAAAAGAGAAGGTAAAGCGATTTAGTCCTTACTACAGGAATTTTGCAGAAAGTAAAATATTTGCTGTAATCCAACAAAGAAATTAGAACAGATTTTTTTTTTAAATATGTAACATGAACATGCAGCCTCCGACAGTACTGGACACCTGTCATACCCAAACTAAAACAGCTGCTTTTCTTCCACACTTTCACCAGGCACAAGTACATCATCATCGTCATAGTTTGAAACATTTACTTTTGAGACAATAATCAGAGTCCGGCTATGTGAAGTCTAACTTGGATTATTTTATACTAAATACAGTACAAATTAAAATTTCAAATAAAAAGGCATAAAGACAACCATATTTGTTGTACTATTTAAACAGAAATAATTAAAATTGGTTAAAGCTTACCTCAGTCAAAAACAAAGCTCTTGTTTTGCACTTACAGCTTTTCTGAATGTGGTGTTTTAATGCTGAAATTGTTCTTCGATATTAGAAAGTAAATCATAAAGTTAATATTTTGACATTCGAAAATACTGGAAAAATTTTGTATCATCATCTGTTAGCTTTTTGAATAAAGTAAAATATGCTCCTTGTGTATTTCGTTCTTTTAACATATCTTGAACCCATTTTGTTCTTTTCCTCTATCGTTTAGTCCTACGTTTCCCCTCGTCTAAAATAATAGCACATATACGAGTAATTAAATTTTTTGTTGACCACATATTTGTATCTTGAGAAGTGCACATGTTCACGGTTTGAAATGTACTGAAAGAGAATGTCAGTGTGAATACAACACATTTTAATGGAAAGAATACGGAATATAAACAGAAAGGTTAAGTAATGTATAGTGAAAATCGATCTTTATATTGTTGGATTTTTTTTGTTACTGAAAAATCTTTAAACATGAAGTAGTGTGACATTTTATTATCTTGGTCCTAGTTTATTTCCACTATCTTGATACATTGCACGTCCTTTGGATTTTTCCTGATGCTAATCCTATCTACGCACGTTTCAATTATTATATCAATTAAATTTACATCCAAAATGAATAATTATGGTCTTAAGGAATTATATACAATTCAAGGAAGGTCTGTGGCATATTTTTGTTTTAAAAGTTCTATATGCAATTTAAAGTTTCTGTGCTAGAATACATTCTTTATATGAGATACCGTACATAGTTAAATCTCACACTTCGAAATTTGATCAGTTTGGTACTACTGTCTGTGATACATGGCTTTTCTTCGAGTAACTTCCAGACATACAGTCTACAGGTTGATTAACGAAGTATGAAAGTTTTCCACAGTTCTTCTCATCAACGGAGGCACTAAAATCACTTAATGAGACCTACTTGATCCTGCTCACCTGCGACGGGCTGAAGATGGGACCAGCAAGTTCTTCGAAAATGCTAGGCTTGGTATCCTCCTCTACCAACTACTTGAAAGTTTCTCTCCTCCTTGTCCACCACATAAGCTGGCAACCCCGTATTGTAGTTGTTAAAGTTGGAGACGAGTACGCCTCTCAGTCTTCCTTCAACAGTTTGAAAGTTTTTTACTTTTCATACCCTCAACAAGTATTGGTACACGGTTAACAGAATGGCGGTTTGTACCTCATTCTAGATCCAAACCATGCTTTCACTAATAACTGGCTGAGAAAAGAGCGAGTTTATAGTTCTCCTGTCATGATGACCATTTCGCTTCCTTTCAATGTTATCCACAAAATAATATTAACATATTTATTTATTTGTTTACAACTTTGATATTTTTACGGCTGGTATTACCATTAACACTGTTCCTCACTAAGAATGTCATTCCTTCATTTGAAAACAACTAGGGATAATAGACGCAGGAAGGGAATCATTACATTTTAGAGAATTAGAATTAGTGGTTTCTTGATTTCCATTCTCTCATAAACTGAGAAGTGATTTTGGTAAGGAAAACTTAGTTCACAAATTACCATCATTACCCTCAACATCATGTTTATCACGAAGCTCAATCAAAGGACTACTGTGTGGATTTTCCACTTCGGATGCCGTGGATCAAACGGTCACGTCTCAATTATGAGTAGAATTTGAAGTTAACAATGGTGATGCTGATATGTACAAGGCCATTGCAAAGGCACTTCAAGCTGTAAAGCGTTATAAATAGAAAAGAACATCACTGTAGTGGATACACAATAGGGTTTGGTTCTTACAGGACATTGGGAATATAGCCTAGCTCCTGTTCTCTTATTAAACACGCGTAGTTCTTTGTGCGACACCAAATACATAATTTTGCTCACAATATCTTCGAATATTGCAAATTTCTTGAGATGCAGCATTTTCAGTTGTTGTAAGAGTGTTATGTGTGCCAAGAAAATTAGTCCTTTAAGGAAATCCCACATCCAAACTCTGCCGGATTGAGATCTGGAGATCGTGTTGGCCTTATTGTTTGAAAATGCCTATTGATTATGCGATCGTCAAAGATCCGTGTAATTAATTGTTTTGCAGGGTGTATGTGTGAGACAATGCTCCTTCTTGCATGAAGATTAAGCTTGTGGTTTCCAGGTCGTGATTCCTCAGTCTAATGTGATGAAGTTATGCAGCATAATGTTGTAACGTTCCACCGTTTACTTCGTGTTCAATATTATTCTATTGTTGTCTTCTTCGAAGAAATATGTACCAATTTTTAATTGCGAATTGAAGCCATACCATACGTAGTGATTTTCAAATAGTGAAGATCTTGTTGTTAAATACTGGATGTCATTTTAAGACCAAATTATGCAATCTCACGTGTTAACTATACCATTAAGAAAGAAGTGTGTTTTTCCGTCCAGTAAATTTTCTCCAGGTAATGATTATTAAGTTCAATCTTTGCTAGCACAAATAGAGCAAAATCATATCTTGTTTTCTTGTATCTTTCTTTGAGTGGAAATATTGATTTTAGTTTATACCAAACCATGCCTTAATTCAACTGAAGATACTTGGACATCTGATTAACACTACTAATTCCGTAATAATCATTGCTACTTATTCCGTTATTCGTCTGAACCACATCAGGAGCTTTGGCATCATTTGATTGCCTTTGCTTTCCCTGATTTTATCAGCAACAGAAGCAGTTTCCTCTAACCACCTGATTAAATGCCCGTCTTTACGAATGGATCATGGGATTTATTTTAAATGAAGTGTTCTAAATATTCAAAGACCTTCAGAAAATTTCTATTGCTTTCATAATTGCACTAGACAAAATATAACCTAGTAGTTACTTAACGAAAGATCAATGATTTTGAAACTTTAAAACTTTTGTAGCAATACTAATAATAAAATCATTTCTGCTTCAATAAAATGTTGGAAACTATGAAAACGGAAAAAAAAGTTACAAAACCGCATTCTTTCCCCTACAGAGTGTTTTTTCATCAAATATTACAACAGTTTAACGCTTTAAAATCTGAAGTGACTTTTGAATGACATTATGTTCTTCCCGAATAATCATTTTTCTCCTTCCATCATTTCACCAACTAACCATAATCATTATCATCATGATTATCATAATTCAAAGAAAATAGCGATTTAAAATTTATTTCTACCCATTAGTGTATGTAAATGAAGGATCAACATATTTTCTAATTCATCACATCATATGGAAAACCTCAATTTAATGTATAATACGTTGTCACGAGATAAGCATTGCAGCTTGCTGGGTGTTCCATAGTGTATAGTTCTTTTGAATTAAAAAAAATTTCAAATCATTAATACCATTCTTAACTACTTTCAAGGACTGGTGAACCCTTTTCAACCATTCCTCTCCCATCTTGTCTTGTGTGAAATAGTTTCAAGCTATTTTCATTTCGTCCCACTTCGAGTATAATTTTGACACGCTTTATGTCTAATTTCCAACACAATCCACCGTAGACTACACACAGGGTGAATATAAATTCAAGCGACAAACTTTCAGGAGTTGTAAAGGACACCTAACTAAACAATTGGAGATAGAAAACTTATGGTCATAAACCAGTTGTTCACAAGATATAGAGTGTTAATTATATATGTTTAATAAATTATTTATATTTTATACCTCACTTTTAAATTTACCTGTAATGTAATTATAATAATTATTTTAACAAACAATAATTAGTTAACAACAAATAGAATTTCTACTGTAGAAAACGTACATACAAAAAATTATCATATGAATGTAATTGTACAACAATCTAAAAAAATAACAAATTACTACAGGTTTTATTCAAAGTACGATCCTGCTGTTTTGATAGAGACTCTGCACTCCATAATTATTAACCACCTGACCACAGCAAGCATATCAGAAATTTCTCTCAACTAATGGGCTGCAGCAACGACCTGTCCCACAAGGTTTTCCGCTGAAGCAACCGGAGTACGATGAACTTCGGTATTCATTTTAGCCTACGAAAAAAGTTTAACAGGCTTAGATCAGGTGATCTAGCAAGCCAGGATACTGAAACACCACGCCCTATCCATCTATCACGAAAAGCTTTATTAACGTACCTACGTACAGTTTCCCTGAAAAAGGATGAGACGATTGAATATTCCTAAGTCTCAGATGTAAGACACTGCGCATGATCGGAGACCAGAGCACTGATACACAAGATAACGAATATTGAGTTACTTAAATTCAGGCTATTTGGTTTGTTATTAGCATCGTTCCGAAATTCACTTCAAAAACTGCTAAAAATACGATAATATTACGTAAATAAAAGATAAATATATACATAAATCGTGTAGTTAAATCGACAATGGACCTTCATGACTAGATCGACACTCCGCACAGAAAGGAAAGCTTTCATGTCGTTTCAATAGCTCAGACGGTAAGACTTCTGCGTGTTGTCTAGAAGAGTGCGAGTTCGATTCTTAGTCTACACAACGATTTTTTTGTCTAAGTAACGTTGAAATAGTTAAGTAACGTTGAAATAGAGTTTTACAAAGTCCTCAGATTAAGTGTTAATGATTGAAAACAATACAATATTACAAGTTATAATATTATAAACGTTAATCTAATGAATGCATTTATACACACACATATACAATGTAAATGCAGAGGGTAAACTAGGGTCTGTTGGATAGTGGGGCTACTTCCGTCATTGACTTCTAGCAGAATGTGATGCCCACAAGTGGCGAGGTAACACGTTAAAGTACAGAGTGTCCAACATGCCCTACTGTCCAACAGACCCTAGTTTACCCTATATATTAAAAACTAAACATTAAAATGAAATTTAAAAAAATATATATAATAATAGACAAACTTTTACAAAGGTTTAGAGTCCTTAGGCTATATCATTTGTTGAGTAATTATTACAAAATTTTATTAATAGCTTTCTCATATGTGTAAGAAATGCACTCGCACAAAACAATTTTTGTTAAAAGTATGGCTTTGGATTATTTCATTCTCACACCTTCAGTTAATTTTAACTATTTTATCTACGTGTTTGCAATGGTGTTTAATTTAATGTGCATTCAATTTTATTCATGTTATGATTGAATGGAAAAGCACTGTTGCAGTTATTGACTAATTATATATATTAATACTATTTATTAAATGCGTCTGTTAAGTTACCAATTGCAGTATCTTTTGCAAAATATTGAATGTTTAAGTTGTCAATAATATTTCTGTACTATATACTATAATACGTTAAAAGAATTTGCAATAGCTTTGGGATCCTCTACTTTATAATCATTGGTTTTAATGAAAAAACATTTTCTTTCTTAGGATATCTACAAGTTTAAATTTAATAATATTCCGAATAGGTTTAATTGCATTATCTGAATTTTGTACTTTTCTATTCAAATATATTCTATTTCCCTCTTTCATAATTTTTGATAAATTACACTGTACTTCTTGCAGGATCATTACATTGCAACTCATTACATATAGATACTTCCTTTTAATACATGAAATTTTGAAGTCCCTGCGTTATCTACATGTTTTTACTTTTGAATTTTTTCACAAAATTGAGTGGAGAACATCCACTGAAGTGATTATGAAATTAAGTGAAAAATTCAATACATTTACTCTTAATATCAGTAGTACCAGTATCATATATGTTTTTTTTTTCCAAGATTCATTTTGTAGACATAAATGTAAATAATCACTAGATACAGCATTTACGATCCTTTCTTAGTTTTTAAATTAATATTTTGAAATTGTTCAGTGACATTGGAAACACTTAGGATTTGTTTATCATGTTCTGACAAGCCATTGATTATAGGTTCTGTCGAATAGGAATCCAGTCTAATTCTGTGTACAAAACATTTATCAATGGCTGTGCTACTTCAGCTTAGATTTAATTTGATTAATTTCGCAACAATTGGACTTCCTGTTATATCCTGTTATATTTAATTTAGGGTTGATTTATTAACTCTTACTATGCAAGATGCCTCTTATTTCAATAATTCAATATCACATTAAATAGACATTGTCTACACTAAAGTATTATCGTCATCCCTCATTTCTCATCGTAATGGCGAACCGACGTGACATGATACAGCGAATTATAGCTCTAGTTGAGGCTGGATATGGGGCTAGATCTGCTGGCCGTTTGGTGGGTGTTCCAGGAAGTACAGCCGCGAGGTGGGTTATCGTTACCAAAATTTAGGGGAGGTCGAAAATCGTCCTATTCCTGGGCGTCCGCGGATTTCTTCATTGGAAGAGGATGCTCTCTTATTCGAGACAGTTTGACAGGACCCCTTTCTCACTGCTAACGAAATAAGAGCAGCATCTAACTTTCCCGGCTCTTCACAGACTGTGATCAGCAGGTTGAGGAACCGCGGTATTAGGAGCCGGAGGGCTGCGCAAATGGAAATATTGGGGGAAGCACAAGCTGTCGACCGTCTTACCTTCGCTACCAATCGAGTGGATTTCGATTGGAGAAATGTAATTTTCTCCGACGAAACAACCATCTCGAGTGATTAGGAAGGTCCTGTCCGTGTCTATCGTGAGGATGGTCTCCGATATGACCAGCGCTATGTGCACCGACGTGAAAGATCGGGGCGCTTTAGCATATTGTGTTGGGGGTGGATGTCTTACGGTGGACCTGGCGTTATAGAACGCATCGATGGCCGGTTTAATGCGGAAACTTACGAGCACATTCTGGAAAATATATTCCTTCCCTCCGCCCGAGAACGTTTTCCCGAAGGAACATTGCTGTTCCAGCAGGATAACCGTCCCGTGCACTATGCTGGAAGCATTCAAAGATGGTTTCAAAGGAGACCCGAGATCGAAATCATTAATTGGCCTCCGAAGTCACCTGACTTGAATGTAATCGAAAATTTATGGGCGGAATTGAAAAAGAGAAGAATAGCCACCTATGCCCACCGACGCCCACGAAATCGAGACGAATTGTGGGATGAAGTTGTTAACACCTGGGAAGATCTCGCCGGGGATCAGAACTTATTCCACAATCTCGTGACATTCATGCCGGATCGACTTAGAGCTGTAATAGAAGCTGATGGCATGTGAACAAGATTTTAAGTTAACAGATCTCTTTTTGTTTCTTATGATTTTTGTTTGGTGAAGAATACTTTTAACTTCCAAGTAAGATTTATTTATTTTTTTTTTTGACGAGTTCAGCCCACTTGTAAAACCCAGAAAATGGGCATAAATTATTCCATATTTTTCGACAAATTAGACAGTCGAGGAACTCTGAACAAATTAATTACACCACAATAAAAAAAAAGTTTTACCCGGATTCGAACACGAGACGTTTCGGTTATATAGTGGAACCAACACGCTACTATATGAGCTATCGAGACAAGATAGCAACAGCAGCAGTCCAGAATGTAGATCCCTTAGCAGGCATTTGCCATAAGGTGCAGTGAAGCAATGATATTTTGTGACTCGAGCTATGTTGTGAAATCCTGGCCTTAAATGGCAGTCTTCTTCGTGATCCTTATTCTGGTCCTTGTCCTTGTTGTGGTCCTTGTAACAATTCTTGTACTATTTGTCATGGTATGTATCGTTACGTCGATATCGAGTGAACCGCGCTGTAGAACTTTTAACTTCCGACGACCAAGAATCGTCTCATTCTTTTTAAGGGTAACTTTACGTCAGCTCGAAAATGTGCTGCAATGCTCGGGTAGTGAACTGAGTTGAGGTGTAGTATGAGCGTACACTTAACGGCAAAAAGAATGGGCCGACTCTTGGTCGATAGAAATAGAAAGTTCTATGGCACGGTTCACTCGTGTAAATGTACTACACCCAAGGCATTTCTGTGGTGTCTCTTCATTGTAAGTCGTCCGTCTACAACGTACTGAACTTTACGAGCTGTGTGTGGCCCAGTGGGTAAAATGTCCGACATTGGTACCAGAGGTTGAGTTCGCCTCCCGGTACGGCAGAATTAATAATATATATATATATTTTTTTAGGTTTTAATTATTTTACTAGTTTAAATGTGAAATGTCATTTGTTCATAAACTTCATTATAACTGCCTTTTAAAAAATATTATTGCCTGTGAGCTATTAATAGGCGAGGCCTGGCCTGTATAACAAAAATACTTGTTTCACATTCTAAAAAACCGGACGCATATCAAACATAAATAAATAATTAAATAAACAAAAAACAAACAATTTGTTAATATATTAACAATAAAAGGCCTGTGGTGTGGTCAGGTATCCCGTTCACAATCCACCTGTGTCAACAACTGCCCTCATTCTGCGCGGCATGGAATTCACAAGATTATGGAAAAGATCTAATTCATTGCCACCTCCTCCCACGCGTCTAGAACTCTATCCTACAATTCGTCAGCTGTCCGAACGGGTGGTTGTTCTGTCCAATTAGAGTGTGGGATCCGTTTGATTGTAGACCGCAAATTTTCAATCGGATTCATATCTGGTGATTTTGGAGGCCAGTCTACCAGGTGATCATCATGCTGGAAGAAAAGTGTTCCTTCTGGATATCGTTCTCGAGCGGAAGGGATCATTATATTTGCCAAAATGTGTTCGTAGACTTCTGCCGTAAAGCGACCGTTGATGTGTTCCAGAAGTCCTGCCCCATCGAATGACATCCACCCCCAACACGCGACGCAATAGCTTGTTGATGGATTTTTTGTCTCTCTGCCATCAAGTGTAATGACGAGACAGAACGTTTTATTAACAGACAGGAGCATTTCTTGGAAGAGAGAGAGGGAAATTTATTTTTTTTTACATTTGAGCAAATGGCTAGTTGTGTTGTGTTCTGTGATTTAAGTACGTTATTGAATATCACATTACTACTCGTCAGTCTGTACCTACATCTTGTTGTGTTGTGTTCTGTTATGTGCTTCAGAGTCCTTTCATTTCTTACAAGCACATACAATTGATTTTACATCAGCACAGTCGACTTTGATATAATTAGAAGTGGCTAATCGTCGACAGGACGTGATACTTTTAGAAGGATATAAATATAAAAATGTCTTAATCGAAAATATTGTATTGTATGGCATTGTTCGCCATGGCCTAAGATATCCTGCCTAAGACTCGCGTTACGGAATGCGCGCTGGTTCGAGTCCTCATGGGGGAAGAAATCTTCTGATGAAATTTCGGCCGGTGTATGGGACCGGTGTCCATGCAGCATCGCGATGCACTTGGGGAGCTACGATAGGTAGCGAAATTCGGTTGCTAAAGCCAGCTATAAGGACTGGAAGAATTATCATGTTAACCAAACGATATCTCCATTCTGATTGGATGAACGTTCACCTCTGCTTCGGCATGTGAACTTGAGGCCAGCAGCTGGCTGGTCGGTCTGAGCACTTCAAGGGCTGTGGCACCACGGATTATTATGGCGTTGTTCAAGGATATGTGCTATGCTACTTTGAAACCAGATAGCGACAGAAACACTACTGGACACTAATAAAAATATGAAATATAGTTTTCATGAAAATATACTTTCACATTTAATCGGGAACCAAAAAGTACGTATTAACTTAAGAATAAAAGCGTGTGAAGATTTGTATTGTAAACCTAAGTAATCAGGAAAGAACTTCAGGAAATCAAAATAATGAAAAAACATTTTCTACAAAAATGTATCCCTTTAGATCAGACCTGCAGAACCCGTAAGTAGGGAAAATATGGCATCGGCCTCACTCCTCTCTCTTGGGAATGATCAACTTCTACTTAGAGTTGTTAACATTCTTTGCGTGTGGAAAATCCATCAGTGGCGGCACTGTAATTTTCGAAAAGGATTGTGATAATTAGAATTAGAGTCTGGCTGGGCGGAAGAGAAGGCCTACTGGCCTTAGCTCTGCCAGATTAAATAAATAAATAAATTAAATAAATAAAAAAATTAAAAATTATTAAAATTATAAAGTTAAAGTTTTTATAATGCGTTATATCGTTTCAAGGTTTACGATTATGCCAGATTTTCTGTAGGTAGTTTCATTGAGATTTCTTTGCACTTAACCTGCTTTAGATTTTAGAAAACTTTCCTCCTATCATCACCTACGGAAACATAAATTTGTAGCATTCAAGTAATCTACCTTGAAAATTAATATCAGTGTCACTATTCACTTCAACACAAAATGAACACAATGAGTGATGATTCTAATTTAACAGTATATAAATAAATATTCAATATACAGTTCGTAATAATGAACTTACACGAAAGTTTGTCTGTTCCATAATTCTTAATATGGGCTTTCTTGAAATGTCATTTAATATTGCAATGACGTGTAGAAATAAATTGGATGGGACACAGTAAATAAGAAATTTTTTTGTCTTCTTTAACAACAACATAATCATATTCCGATTTCCTTTGCAAGTAGTATTTCTTCACGGATTTAGATTTTGCCATTTTCCAGTTCTCTTCAAACTCCAGTACGCGTATTGAATATTTATTTATTTATTTATTTATTTATTTATTTATTTATTTATTTATTTATTTATTTATTTATTTATTTATTTATTTATTTATTTATTTATTTATTTATTTATTTATTTATTCAATTATTTATTTATTTATTTATTTATTTATTTATTTATTTATTTATTTATTTATTTATTTATTTATTTATTTATTTATTTATTTATTTATTTATCAATTTATTTATTTTGCTGCAGTACATTACAATGTTGAATGACAGCATTGACTCACTTATGAACATACAATTTACATACATACATACATACATACATACATACATACATACATACATACATACATACATACATACATACATACATACATACATACATACATACATACATACATACATACATACATACATACATACATACATACATACATAGGTAGACCTTCTTATATTTTATGCACACATACATTTTAAAATTTATTTTACATGTTTCTTTAACTTATTTTTGCCCTCTTATTTCCAAAGGTATGTTCCTAAGGATTTTATTATCTGTTCATTTGTAATTCTTGATAGCGTATTGTGTACCTGCCGCCGCGAGAATGAATGTTGATACAGCCGAGCGCCTCTAGAACGCTATGATCACACTGATAGAAAAGATGGGTGGGGTGGAAGGGTTACGAAGGCAGTCGCTCCGAGGAGCTACAGTTCTGCAGGTGTGCTTTACATAGTCCCTCTATAGGCAACGCCGTAAGATTCTTCCTCCAGTCCCTTCTTTTATCCAAGATGCAATGCATCTCATGATTTGCTGGCTCCTAATGGAGAAAAGTTTTTATACATAAAATAAGCGAAAAGAGTAACAAACAGTTAAACATGTGGAAAAATAAAACAAAAAAATCCGAAGATATTTACATATCATGGAAAATATAAATAAAACAGTTTTTATAAAGTGTAAAACGAACTTGTGTTTCGTCACAAGTAATTCGTTCTGTATTTTTGGTTGTGGCATTTTTTAATATGCACTTAACCATTTCCATCAGATGTAGGTATACAATCCATTTTTGTGTCAATGGTTTCAATGTCACTTGCGTATTTTTTCTGATGCTAAAACAGTGACAGTATGTGGGAATACCACAGTCTAGTATATACAGTCACGAAGCTCAATACGTAGTAAATATATATTAATAGATTGTTGCTAACCACTAGGATCGCTAATATCGCCTCATTACAGACAATGCGAAATAGTACCGGGACAGTCTATTGTTCCTAGCACCCTCACAACTCAAGCTTCGTGACTGTATATACTAGACTTTGGGAATACCTTAAACGACTTTGCTTAGAAATAAGAGCAACAGAACTTGACATCTCGATGTTCCTTTTGGACTTCGAAATAGCAGCAGATAAAGCTGCTAGAATTGACTTCCTACAAACAAATATTAGAAAATGCGGGTTTCATTTGGGCCATTGTTAACACAGAAAAATTCAAGCATTTCCTAAACTTCACGAAGAATTTCTAAATAACTATAATAAATGTCACTTGAAAATATGTGTCAGAGAGAGAACAATAAAATTGTTTGTATACGTACATCTGAAGTCTGAATAGCGTAAAAATGTAGCTAATTAGTGATGTATGCAATGGAGGGGGAAAGAAACCAGCCACCCTATCTCATTATCTCCTAGTCTATTTGCCTCATAGGCGATGCCTTGTTGGTATCACTTGTGAGGTTCAGACCTGTGTTTAGACAGTTGACTAAACAACAGCAAATCCGAAATTCAGAAGTGGTTAAAGTGGTTTTTTAGTTAATCGTATTTATATTAAGAAGAAATATCTGATGCCTTCGTGGAACACATTTCCGATGAAAATGCACTGACTGAATGTATGATGTTTGCAGATTACATCTTGTCAAAACACTGACACGTGAATCTTTCCGCCGATACTGTAGTCCGTGACACCTGAAATTGATGTGATTACTACTAATACGGCTGAAACATACATTTTTTAAACCGTATCCTCTCATTTTCACGGTAATAGACATTTTAAAACAACAATATACAGTTATTATGCTGAAAATTCGCGAAGTCCAAACAAGTAGTCGAACTACAAAGCGTGGTGCAGACAGGAAGAAGGAAAATATCATGATACAGCAGGGTCATTCCATACATAATTTTAAGAATATGCCAGCAATGTCATGAATTTTTTGGACTTTTAATATAATAATGTTATTATGAAAAATTAAACTGCCAACTTTGACCGCCATATCATTAACATTTTAGTCATACAGATGACTCAAAAATAGGTGGCAGTTACATGTTATCCATAATTTAAAATATTCTATACACCATGTATGAAGTATCATCGAAACTAAACAGACGCCATTGTAAACCTGAGTAACCATATTTTAATTAAGGCATGCTCATAAAACACTTCATTGAAAAAAAGAAATAGTTTTATATTCTAATGCAACAAATTAAATTCATGCGAATTTCATTCGTATTAAAGAAAATCTTATTCCTAGTTCATCTCCCAAGTTTTATGACTTTATCTAAAAAAAACCTGTGAATAATTAAATTAATAACATTATTAGTTTTTCTTCCGACAGTTGAAAATCGCTTGCTGTGTGTGGCGGACGCAGCGTTCGCGAGACTTCGTAACCATGAATAATCTCAAACGTCCGTCTCCCTGACCTTGATCGCGCAACATTCGTACGACGAGAGAGTCTACCTGCTGAGCTCCTTTGTTCCGGTGAGCTATTTTTATTAAAAACTGACATGATATTTAAGTAAGCATTCTGAAATTTTCACAGTGGAATCAATATACCCTAAAGAATTATACATATATTTTTTGCCTGTAAAAATGAATTGCATTTTGTGTTCTATATTTCTTAAAATCATTTTACGGTGGGTAACTATTTAAAAAAATTATATATTTTTTTTTCATTTTAAAGGCATTTATAAACACGGCTCTCCTTTTTCGAATTACATTGAAATCACTTTTCCACCTTCCTTTACATAGTAAGAAACCTTCAATAAATGAAACCGCGTTATTTCTTAAACTAATATTTTATATTCTGATTGTTTATTTATTTATTTATTTATTTATTTATTTATTTATTTATTTATTTATTTATTTATTTATTTATTTATTTATTTATTTATTTATTCTGGTGTAGTTAAGGCCATCAGACCTTCTCTTCCACAACACCAGGAATACAAATACAATAATATAAATAAACAGAAATAAATACACTATAATATACAAAGTAAAGCTGCTCAAGAAATAAAGAGAGAGAAAAAAAACACTATAAACAAAGTAAAGCCACACAAAAATATACAGGTTGCAGTCACACAAACTTTAAATGAGTGATTAAGTATCATAATTAATTCCATCCTAACTAATTAACTAACATAAACAAGAAACTTGCAATTTTAATCTAGGTTAAAAAGAAAAAAAACACAAATCAATACTTCTAGCAATACCTAAAAAACATTAACTAAGACAAAATTTTCCAATTTAATTTTGAATTGTGATAAAGTCCGGCAGTCCCTGACATCATTAGGTAACGAATTCCAGAGGCGAGGTATTTCTACAGTATAGGAAGATGAGTATAAAGACGTTCTATGATGAGGGATAGAAAGAAGTGCTTGATGTCGGTTTCGAAGAGTTGTAAGAAATTGAAAGCGCGATAACAGATATTTCGGAGTAGAAGTATGCATGATTCTAAACAGAAGAGACAGTGAATGTATTGTTCTTCGTTCCTTCAGACGCACCCATGAAAGTAACTGGAGGGAAGGTGTTATATGGTCAAATTTACGAGTATTGCAGATGAATCGTATGCACACATTATGAACACGTTGTAGTCTCTCAGCTAAGCGTGAACTTACATTAGTTAGCAAGGAATCGCAATAATCAAAATGGGGCATTACAAGCGTCTGAATAAGATTCTTTTTTAGACTAAGTGGTAGAAATTCTTTCATATGAAACAAGGAGTGAAGTTGAGAAAATATTTTTTTGCAAATGTGTGTTACTTGAGTATTCCAATTTAGATCGCTATCCATAAAAATGCCAAGATTTTTAACGGTTTCACTGTATTTAACAATAATCCCATTCAATATTATATGTGGTATAGTACTGCTATCAAGAGTGCTTCGTAGACGATTATGCCCCATTACGATTGCTTGCGATTTCTCTGGATTTAACCTTAATCCAAATTTGTGTGCCCACAGTGAAATCGAATTCAAGTCTTCGTTTATTTTGTTTACTGCGTCACTAGTCTCGTCAGGGTGGAAATGCAAATAAATTTGCAAGTCGTCAGCATACATATGGTATTTGCAGTGTTTTATCATATTAGTCACGTCATTAATATAGATCATGAAGAGTAAAGGTCCGAGAACTGATCCTTGTTGAATTCCAGATTTCACGACACACCATTTTGAAGAATAATCGCATGCAATGACACATTGTTGACGGTCGCGAAGGTAGGATTCAAACCAAGTAACAGAACTTTCAGAAAGATTCAGAAGTCTTAATTTACATAATAGAAGGTCCGTGTCAACTGTATCAAATGCCTTACTGAAGTCAAGTAATGTCAGTAATGTTAATTTACGTTCATCCGTGGCTGCCATACTATGAAAATATAAATAAAGTAGTGCTTGAAATTCATATTTAGAACATACAAAATAACCTACTACAATATGTTTAACTTTTGAAACATTATGGTTCAAAAACACACTTTTTTGCATGGAATGACCCAGCAGTATCAGCGGTATACTAATGGAGAGCTAACATGTACTCAGTACCTCGTAAATATCGGATTCCGAGCTTAGATAAGTACAAATATTAGACTTATTGCAATTTTGCAAATATGTGTGTGTGCCGATTTGACATAAAATTGTGTATACCAAATTGAAAGTGTGCCCAATTATTAAAATTATGTCGAAATGATCGGCAGCAGTTTTAAGTCTAATTAGACAACCACAAGTAGTGTAACTTGCGGTCATGTGACTAGTAATATAGCTCAAGGTTACAGCTTGAGACAACCCAGAACAAACACAACATAAGACACGTATACCCAGCTCTTGTGAGAGAGAGATAAATTATTTATAGTTTACTACAGGAAATGATACCGAGTCCACTGAACCTTTAGTTTTGAGAAGTTACCACTTGAACCAACAACAGCAGGATGCGAAACGTACGAATCTTAAATCTAAATCTAAATCACTCGCTGATTTAGGGAAGTTTAATTTTGGGGTACGTTCAGCAAATTATTAAATCTCAAAACATATGCCACCCTTTCCTGTTCATATTTGAAATGTAATTAATAATTTATGCAAAATTATTATTAGCCTAATTAATCTAATATTAATCATTAAATCATTACAGCATGGGTGATGATCCAATAACAATAATTGTATTTAAAATCATGTCAATAAGTACCTGTACGCTTAATAGTGCCATTATTAGTGAAATATTCATATTTTAAATGTGTTGTCAACGTATACTGATATCTTCTCTATCATGTTCAAGAATGAGAAGTGGTTTTTACATTGATATTCTTTGTCTCTCCTACACGACTACATTTAATATAAAAGACAATACTAAAAAGGAAGACGATTGAGTGACAATCCATATCTAACGTTCTTTGGTTATCATATTCAAGGATATGAAACAGTGATAGGTCTATTTTCTATTTTAGAACATAGCTGAAAAACTAAAATTCATCTACAAAATTTTTGCCACATCTTTACAATCATATCCGTTACAGAATATTGACGAAATATTATTTTTCCCCTGCTCTGTGATTCAGGCGATATTCCATCAAATTGAATGGATTCTGGTCTCTTTCCAAATTTCCTTACTATAGAGTTATAGGGGCGTTACATGGCGCATCCCTAAGGACTTATGTTCAAACAGGCTTTTTTTTTTTGCATGTAGGATGGGATGGGTCATTTGTCCACTGTGCTGCACAGCTAAAACAACCCACTTAGATGGTGGTGGTCTACCGTATCACACAGATCTCTATTATACATTTCTCTTCAAATATGTTAATTGTGGCACCGGATACAAAAATGTGAGGTACACCATTACATGTAAAGAAGTGCTGTGACGAAATATATCATATCATATCATATCATATCATATCATATCATATCATATCATATCATATCATATCATTTCTCTTCAGGGTTGACGTCCTCCAGGAGTCTAGAAGTGACTACCACTGCCAGTTACAATAAAACACTCACCATGGCGGACAGCCACTCCGGCGTCATACAAGCACAGGAGATGTCCTATTTTACGAGACGGTTATAATGAAAGGGGAATTGTGGTAACTGTTGGTGAAATGACGAGACAAAAATAGGAGAACTCCGAGAAAAATCTTCATAAAGATTGTTTTTTCCATCACAAATATAACAGTCCTATTGCAGAGATTTGAAATATTGTCCGTTGTCGTCTCAAACCAGCGCTCCGCCAACTGAGCTAACAAGTTGGATGTCACCTTACTATACAGATTGGGTTCGTGCCATCCTGACCACATCACCAGCGAGTCTCACTGCTTATGAATGACATATATGTCACAAATGTGAGGACACATAGACGCATAAGCATCACAAAGGCGAGGGCAGATAAGCGTCACAAAGGTGAGAACAAACAAGTGTCACAAAGTTGAGGACACTTGTCACAAGCACATAAGTGTCACAAAGCTGAGGACACTTGTCACAAAGATGAGCACATATGTCACCAAGGTGAGGACACACAACTGTCACAAAAATGAGGACACAAATGTGTCACAAAGATTAGGACACATAAGTGTCACAAAAATGTCCCGCGCCGTGGCGTCGTGGTCTGAAGCATCTTGCCTAGGACTCGCGTTACGAATGCGCGCTGGTTCGATTCCTCATGGGGAAAGAAATTTTCTCATGAAATTTCGACCAGTGTATGGGACCGGTGTCCACCCAGCATCGTGATGCACTTGGGGAGCTACGATATGTAGAGAAATCCATTGTAAGTGTCACAAAAATAGAACAAAAAAGTGTCACAAAGATGAGGACACATAAGTGTCACAAAGTAGAGAAGACATAAGTGTCACAAACGTGAGGACACATCACAAAGATGAGGACACATTAGTGTCAGAAATATGAGGACCCATATGTATCACAAAGGTGAGGACACAGTATTTCGAAGATGATGACACATTTCAGAAAAGTGAGGACACATAAGTGTCACAAGGATGAGGAGACATAAGTGTCACAAAGATGAGGACACATGTTACGAAGGTGAGCACATAATTACAAGTGTCACAAAGATGAGGACACATGTTACGAAGGTGAGCACATAATTACAAGTGTCACAAAGATGAAGACACATGTTACGAAGGTGAGCACATAATTACAAGTGTCACAAAGATGAGGACACATGTTACGAATGTGAGCACATAATTACAAGTGTCACAAAGATGAGGATAGATAATCATCACAAAATTGAGAACACGTCACAAATGTGAGGACAGATATCACTAAGTTGAAGACTCGTAAGCACATAAATGTCACAAAGATGAGGATACAGAAGTTGAGGACTAAGTGTCACAAAGGCGGTGACACATATGTGTCACAAATCTGAGAGCAATGTGTGATAAAGATGATACATATGCCACTACGGTGAAGACATAATATAAATGTCACAAATGTGAGAACAGCAATTCAAACTTTTTATTTGATATACTAGGTTTTCACTGCATTAGGCATTGCAGCCCGAAAGAGCAGAAGATCGTGCTCGGGCGCAGTTTAGTTTAATTGCACATAATATTTTACAAAAGTGAAGTTTGTTCATTCAGTAGAATAGCATTAAATAGAGTAAAATACAGACTGCATGTACTACTCTATATAAATATCGAAACTACAAAAGTAGGTTTACATGAGTATTAAACTTCAATTTTAAACTCAATTAGCTTAAAAAAAGTGAAGAAAGAATTAAATAATTAATCTAATTTGTTTCCTAAATCTATGTGTATTAAGTTTACTTAGTTCAGAGTATGCTCTAATTAAAGCATTATATATTCTGGGTCCAAAATTTCTGCTGTGTTTTAATCCAACTGTTATGTGGCATTTGGAGGTGTGTAGAAATAAACTGTAGTTTTGTCTCGTACATTATTCATGAGTATCAAATTAAAATTTATTTTTGTTTTTATGAAAGTAAATCAGCAATATGCGTTTATAAATTTGTCCTAGAATTGATATAGCATATTTTTAAATAATTAATTTTGTTGGATAAGCTGAAGGTTTATATGGAATTTTTTTTATAATTCTTTTTTTTTTTTCCAAATACACTGAATTATAGATTGAAAAATAGCTAAGTACTCTGTACCCAGGACGTATACAGGTAAATAAGAACGTGTAATAAAGACTTTATGGATTGTTTTACGAAATCTGTTACACAGGAAGGAGATAAGCTTGTCCCATTTTAAATGTTGGTCAATAATACCTAAATATTTCACTTGTGAGGATATATGCATGACATGAATAAGTAGGTAGGTTACAATTTATGTATCGTTATATTTATATTACTAATTACTTTGAATTGTTCAAGCTCATGTGATGTTAATGAAAATGGCATTAAGTATGTGAGCATCCATCCATGATTTAATCATTTTAATAACATTGTTACATTGTGCCGAAGAATTCAATGTCATGGACGCATGAAATTATAAGAAATATCCAATTCCTTTAGTTACATTTTAGATTTATCTGCAAGACTGCGAATAATTTACTGTATGTAGTCGCTCAGCATAGCTACAATAAAACCGGTATCGTGGGACATAAGCCAGGGTATTGTATGTGTGCTTTCTTCATGCTTCGTTGCTTTTAGGAGGAGAATGAAACCAACAAATATGTGCGTTATGAAATTGTACTCGGAGTGCTTATGTAAGTACAGTCGCAAGACTCTCTGCCTGTGGACTGTAGCAAAAACGAGAATTCTCTTAGAATCTCTGCTATTTTTTATACTATGACTATAAAAAGAGAAGACGAGGGGAATATCTGAACAGTGCCGAACGAGGCTCAAGGGCGAGAGAACGTGGCTCTCTTGCAATTCAAATACAACTTTAATTAGTAAAAAATAATAACAAGAGAGAGGAAACGAAATAATGATGAAGCAGAATTGATAAATGTTTTTTCGTGTTCATTAGCGTGAGATAGTTTCCAGTCCTGTATAACCGTAGGTACGTGTTCTTCCTCTTTTCTGTAGCACAGCACAAAAGTAACAATGAATTGCTGGTGGTCCTGAGCACATTTATTTCTTTTCAATTCTATTTTTAACGTACTTTGAAGTAGTCTATTCAAAAGTAATTTCCTAAAAAATGAAAAGGTACGATGAAGCTCACAAAGATGTAATGTATATATTCGTGCGTAATCTAGTAATTGCCAAACCTGAACAGAAACCTGAACTGTAAATATGTTGATTAAAATTCAGTGCCTCATATAATTATCGAATACGAAGTTCTACCTTATAGGCATATAACCCATAAATGATACTTCCAAAAATAGACTTGAAAATATGTACGAAATTTAATTAAAGAAGGTATTCTATTTACGTAAGAAAATATAAGAATACAGCATTAAGAATAAATAACACTGCAGTTTTACATCAACTCTACTAGGAATATTTGTTTATTATTGAAAAAACTAGGGATATGACGAATATTAGATAATTAGAATTAGCGAGTCCTTGAGTCCTTGGTGTCGGCAAAAACAAGAAAAAATATTTCTATATTAGACGAGAAGTCAGAAATTTAAATTTGTTTTACAAATGTGCTGTTCATATAATAAGTACATTATTAAGTATGTAACAGTTACATAGCAATTTATTAGGTAGGTCACATTATCTAAAATCGCCTATTATTTCATTTTTCCATATGCACAATGTCCTGTAATTTATTTCACTTTTGTATTGGTAAGTTTAAAACAGGAAAACACTGTTTTTATACTAGTTGGATTATTACATAATTATATAAAAATTAATTATATTCTAGCTATTATCTGAAACTATATAAGTATTAAGTTAAGGAAAAGCTACGTTTATTATTTATTGTAGCCTACTATTTTATAATTCATTGCATTTATTAGAGAGGTACAGTCTACAAAACATGTTCTGATTTCTTGTTGTCTTGTATGAATGTAACACATTATCTATTAAATAATAGAAATAGTTTAATTTATCTTGCAGCGAAAGTGCAATAAAGTTTACTTTGCTCATCCCTTTTTATTCACTGCTGCTGCCGCAGTGCAACCAGTGAGCACTTGAGCGCACGCAGAACCGTCTTAAGTGCTCTTGACCTTGACATCACTGGTCTAAGCCATTTTCTCGTAAGCGTTTTTCATTTTCATCTTCCGCTCGTGCTACAGTAACTTATAAAAAAGTTCGAAGTTGAGGCACATTATCTTTAAGTTATGTGCACACAGGTAAGAACGTGTTTACAAAGCACTGCCAAGGTAGTCGTCTGCTCTTATACACATACCATGTCAGTCGAATGGAGGAGCCGTTGTAATACGTAATACAGGTCCAGCAACGGGGGGGGGGGACCTTCGCTTGAAGGGAAAACGTAAATATTAGGTTGGATAGGATACAACGTACAGTATTATCATTTCTCACGTGTAGAAAAATAACATTGTCCTTAAGTCTATAAACAGTTATTCAGAGCAATACTATTTACAAAGGTACTTTGTAGTACTACCGGTGGTGGTGGTGGTGGTGGTGGTGGTGGTGGTGGTGGTGGTGGTGGTGGTGGTGGTGGTGGTGGTGGTGGTGGTGGTGGTGGTGGTGGTGGCGGCGGCGGCGGCAGTTGTAGTAGTACCAGAAATAGAAGTAGTAGTAGCAGTAATAGTAATCAGTATGGTACGGATTTTTAGATCATTAAATGTTATTTTAGGTACCTATAATAGGCTTGAAAGTGTAGGAAATAGTCTCTAAAGAATTGAAGATAGGTTCTATCAAAAAATAATGTTTTCTTTAAAAACATGTTTCAAATCATCATGAATTCACTTCTAGAATTTAATAATTTTAAATGCTTATACACCGTTACCACCACCAGTACTACTAAAAGTACAAGAAAAACAAATATCTAACTAGTCATAAATAAACTGAACAATTAAATGTGAAAAATAAGTTTTAGGCATAAATTAAGTAGGCCTACACAAGTCCAATATATAATCAATTTTTACCAAGCCTTGTCCGTCAATGTCTATAATTAGCTTCACAATAAATTAATAATGCTTTTTTCCAAATTTTCAACTAAAAAGCAATACCGTCTGTCACTCAACACAAATTTGTATGCTGAAAATGAATGCTCTACATCCACTAAAGTAACAGGAGAGTGTTTCAATTTTGACACTACTTGGACAGGAATGTTACATTGTAAATCCTTGTTCTTCCCTGCTAGGATATCTGAAGCAGTATACAGGTACTTCAGTCCTACATTTCTCTGCAGAACTTGCTCCATTTTGTCCCATACTTTATTTCCAACAGAACCAGCAGCACATTTTAAATCTAAAATACAAATTTTCGAAATAAGAATAGGTGTTTTCACCTATTACAGACAAAACATATTTAATAGGCCAAAATAGGCTTTGTCGTCAAAATAGGCACTTTTAGGTGCTATTAAAATACCAATTTTAGCATAGTTTTATATTAAACATGTACTTGCAAGTTTTTATGAACTTAATTTTAAGGATTAAAATACGATTTTACCTAAAATCCGAAGCCTAGTAATCAGAGCTAGGAACTTCGTACCTATCGTTATCGCCCTATGCAGAATACGTCTAGCCAGGTGCGACGTCATCAAAACACACAGCTATAGCTACTAAAAGAAATAGGAACGTGCAATGGAAAAGAAAACAAACTCGTCGTCAAAGCAATATTCCCGTTTCCGGAAAAGAAAGACCTATAGGACATTCGTAAGTGCACATCTAGTTACATAATTATGTTTGTTACATGCATACAGATTAACATTCATACAATTGCTCTTTACATATTTACATCATTTACACATATAAAATATAACACAGGGTGTAACTTTACTGAAATAATGCAAAAAATAGGTTAATAATAAAATAATACATTTCGTAAATATTTTGAAACGTTTACTAAGCAAAAACCAAAGAGGAAAACAAACTGAACATGCATGCATGCATACATACATACATACATACATACATACATACATACATACATACATACATACATACATACATACATACATACATACAGCCGCCCTCGGTAGCGTAGTTTGTATAGCGCTGGCCTTCTATATTCGAGGTTGCGGGTTCAATCCGGCCGAGGTCGATGGCATTTAAGTGTGTTAAAATGCCCCAGGCTCATGTGAGTAGATTTACTGGCATGTAAAAGAACTTCTGCGGGACAAAATTCCGGCACACCGGCGACGCTGATATAACCTCTGCAGTTGCGCGCGTCGTTAAATAAACCATAATTTAATTTTATACTCACACACACACACACAAAATCGCTTTTAATTTTAACTAACAACCCACAGTTTATTCTAAATCTTAAAAACTCAGGAATAAATTCGATCTCTTTAGTCTTGAGTTGGGTTATCATTTTGTCTTTTAATTTCAAACAAAGACCCATACAATTTCATATAAGTTATGTCTCATATTCATCAATCGGGGATAGATTAGTTTCTAAATACTGAATGTGAACAAACTGCGTGAAATATCACGAGAAATCGTCAGACATGTATAAAGAGACAGACAGTGTGGCCGAAACTGTTTGGTATCAGGGGTACTGAAAACATTCATTTCAGCGAAAAACTCCAAATATAATATTTCCAGCATCCAATACTTCTTCTTTGTATTTCGTATAATGATAAAGTAAAAATATGGAAAAGTGGCGATTTAATGAGACTTTGTTCTTTCACAGATCTTAGTTCCACAAAAATGTTACTTATTCTTAGTTTAAAATAAAACACTATGGGCCATATTCATAGACATTCTTAGCGCGGGCTTCCGGTGGATGATCAGCAAACTAGCGTTTTTCGTATTCATAAACCAGTGTTAGCGATATTATGTGATATGAATCCTGTACAAGTAATCAGTCGGTAGCCGGGGCTAGTTTAGCACGCTCGTAGCGCGGGCTAGCGAAATGTCTATGAATAGCACCCTAAGATCATATGTGCAGTCATATGTGCAGTAGACCAAAATATAAGAACGAATTTAGTTATGAAAATAGTCTTGAGAATCGTTAAACTCTAAACTTTTTGTTAGGTACAAAATATATCATCATTGTATTGACATTTGAGAATGAAACATATAGCAATAGTAGGCCTATATTATTCAAAATATTACAATAACGATTGAACTGTTGAACAAGCGAAACGAGAAATTCTCGTTTGAAAAAATTAAGAGAGCTTAAAAGTTTAAAAGAGAATAGATGAGTTTTATGTCGAACTACGTAATCCGTTTTCATTTGAGGACAGAAGTCATATGGTTAAATATCCGTGTTAGCGCAGAGATGTATGTTTCTTGTGTTTCACAATGTGTCCACCTGAGTGCGGAACTCTATTTGAGATGGGCTATTGAAATTTTGAACAGGTATTCAAGCTTTGTATGTTTTCACGGTTGGAATACTTTGAATATGTCGCACTTGTGACTGCCAGACCGTTTAGTGTACACAGCTCTGCAAACAGAATCTACAAAATTGCCAATAACATCAAGGCCAGGAGCCTAGTTGATTTCCTACAGCTGTTATATCGGATTTAATACTTCAATTCACAGAGATCTCTTTTCCAGATATATGTCACATATTAAGGTGCGATTATCGTCTTCAAATTAGTGTACATTTGTGGACAAATATTCTTAGTACATTTTCTGAATTGATTGTCTTCCCATGTGACGGTCTTTACTTTTCTCATCTGAATCTGGTTTTCCTCGTTCTACATAATTACTGAAATCTCATTAGCTTGTGTGAGTCGAAGTCCAATCGTAGCCCAGAGGGCTTAGCGGACCACTTCTTACTACCGGATTAGGCTTTATTTCCGCACATTCTGAGGAATTCATAGGAGAAAATCCGAAGCAAGTTTACTTCGATTGCTGCCGTTTCATTTTCATTACTCTATTATCGCAAAATCGCTAATTTACAGACTTTAAACAGTCCTTATACTTCAAATGGGCAATAAAAACTAACTTCCAAAGTGACGTAATAATAGTGGGAATCAGAAGAAGAAATCATCTTTTGAACACAATCACCGTCAAAGCCTAGAATTTCGTGGGATTTTTAAAAGCAATTGTCCCTTTTCGTTACAGAAGATGAGGAGAGGATGATTATGATGTAGAAATATTGGGATAAGAATTGAAATGAAAATATGATCGCAAATAAAACAGAACGTAACTTAGTTAATAGAAAAATGTTATTGTTTTCGACAAGATTAAACTTACAATTTTATAATGGCTTTCCAGAGTCGTCAGTTCTTTCTTTGATATGTTATTTAAAAACTCTGTATCAACTGCATTGTTACATTGCTTCGATGGAATTTGTTGATAATGAGATGGTTTGCTGGAATGAATCCGAGGGTGTAACTACCATTTCGCTTTATTTTTATTTCTTTATTTCTACCTTTCTTTTTCCTCTATTTACTTTGGCTGTGAATAATTGTTTCATGTGAATTTGCAACTCTGTGCTAACGTTCGAAGTGTGTCTGCCTATGTGTGCCTGTCCAGGAAGGTAAATACGTATAACGGAGATCGAATATGAATTATAATGTAGGAATGCAATTACAATGACACATTATTAATTCGGAATTCGCGATAATTTGGAGAGCTCTTCTTTTACACAGGAGAATTGGATATTAATATTAGTGAGAAAGTGAAAGTGAGCGCAAATAGGAATGAGAGAAAATAGTGAGAAAGGGTTAAGAGAAGTGAACAAGTGACAGCATAAAATTAGTACTAACATTTGAACGTTGGAACAGTAAATGGATATAAGAGAAAGATAGGAGAAAAGGTCAAAGAACAAATAGGACAAATAATTAAATGTATGGGTGCTGAGCAATATGATAATTTATAGAGATAAATTGAATTGGAGATTTTAGTGAATAGTAGTTGGGGGATAAAGGGGGTGTGAAAGTAGTATAGAATATTAGATATATTAGGATTAAGGAACAAACAGAGAATAGAAAATGAAATATAGGAGAAATACTGAAGGGGAGTTTGACCAAATAAGAAAAAAGGTCCATAGTGTAATTGGGAGTATTGGTGTAGACGTGTACTGCAAATAATGTGTTATTGTAATAATATGTCAATGGTGGCACCGGATACAGAAATGTGAGGTACACCATTACATGTAAAGAAGTGCTGTGACGAAATATATCATATCATATCATATCATATCATATCATATCATATCATATCATATCATATCATATCATATCATATCATATCATATTAATATTACAAACATTGAAGTGCAAGTAACTCACAAAGAGTGGAAATATGATGATTATGGCACATTTTGAAAATCTTATCTACTTTTCGAAGTACTTAATTACGGTAGAGTCTGTGTTATATATTATTTATATTTGTGAATTTCTCTTCTGCCCAACCAGACGCTAATTGAATATGATAGGCTTATATATTGCAGTTTATATATAGCTTTTAATTCCTTCTTGTTCATTTCAAAAGTCACATGAGAAAATGTGAAAGATTCCTTGCATTAACGAGGTAGCTCCACCTTTACAAAGTTTTGTGAAAGTTATTAACTATGTATGTATGTATGTATGTATGTATGTATGTATGTATGTATGTAAATGCAATGTAATATATGTATGCTTGTATGCGTGTACTGTATGTGTGTATGTAGCCTGTGCCTATGTGCGTATGTATGTATATATACAGGTCTATGTACTGTACGTACATAAGCCCGCTATCGGTCCCTATCTTGTGTGAGATTGATCCATCTCTATCATCATATCCCACCTCCCTCAAATCCATTTTAATATTATACTCCCATCTACATCTCGGCCTCCACAAAGGTCTTTTTCCCTCCGGTCTCCCAACTAATACTCTATTTGCATTTCTGGATTCGCCCATACGTGTTACATGCCCTGCCCATCTTAAACGTCTGGATTTAATGTTCCTAATTATGTCAGGTGAAGAAAACATTGCGTGCAGTTCTGCGTTGTGTAACTTTCTCCATTCTCCTATAACTTCATTCCTCTTAGTCCCAAATATTTTCCTAAGAACCTTATTCTCAAACACCATTAATCTCTGTTCCTCTCACGAAGTGAGAGTACAATTTCACAATCTATACAAAAACCGGTAATATAACTGTTTTATAAATTCTAGCTTTCAGATTTTTTGACAGAAGACTAGATGACAAAAGCTTCTCAACCGAATAATAACAGGCATTTCCCATATTTATTCTGCGTTTAATTTCCTTCTGAATGTCATTTATATTTGTTACTGTTGCTCCAAGATATTTGAATTTTTCAACCTCTTCGAAGGATAAATCTCCAATCTTTATGATTCCATTTCACAGAATATTCTGGTCACGAGACATAATTATATAGAATGTAATCTATACTAATAATAAAATTGTAACCAAAATTTTTCTGATATTTTTGCTTTGCCAACAATTATTGGTGTCAACATGTGTAATTAACCATCTTGACACCAAAAATTGCATTTTAGAAATTTTTGTTTGTATGTCTGTCAGGATGTTTGTTATCTTTTCCCGCGATAATAGCTAAACCGATTTATATGAGAATTGGTATATAAATTAAGTTTGTTCTAATTTAGATTTTAGGCTATACCGTATGGCATTCAAAATACTTTAAAACGAGGGTTATAAAAGGGCCTGAATTAAATCGAAATATCTCGCTTATTATTGATTTATGTGAAAAATATTACATAATAAACGTTTCTTTAAAAACGATTGCCGATAAGTTTTATTCTATGCAAAATTTTGATAGGACTGATATTTAACGAGATACACGAGTTTTAAAATAACAATGCTTTTTATCAGCGCCGCCTCAGACTAACAGGCTACAATGAAATGAAAACAAATGACTTTGTCTACAAGAGGCCTTATACACAACAAACGGAGAATATTATTCATTTATCACTATTTTTATACAGGTATAATTGTATTCTATGAAGGGAATATATAATATTTTTTTTCAATATTAACATACAGAGGAATGTTTGTGTGTTTCTATGAAGTAATCTCAGAAGCTACTTAAGCGATTTGTATAATTATTTCATCATTGGAAAGTGTAGTTTCTCTAGATGGACATAATGCTACATGCTATTACGGTAACTCTTGAGTGAATTGAGGACTGAGGCAAGATAGAAATAGATTCTTACGCACAGAAAACTTGATATTCTGCCGCAGTATTATATTACTTGATTATTTAAACTTTTTTGGTTCACATAAAATACTCTAATTTTTTACACTTCAGTTTCTTTTTGTACACAGAACATAATAGTATTTTTAAGAGTTTGTCGTAAAGATGAGTATTTTCCCGAGACCAAAAATACAGCACATTTGGAGTAAAAAGTAGTATTTTATCAATGAGCTTACTGGAGCTGAGTTATTTTACAAAATGTCACGAAATAGTGTTCCTGCGCTCATAATTTATCCATATTAGTTTCCTCTATTTCTTAAAATAATATTTATGTACCACATTCATTTTCATCTCAGAGAATTAACGAACAACGAGAATGTATTGATTTGGTATGAAGTAATAGTATGTTAGCTTAGCATTCCATTATTTTACAATCCAAATATTAACTATGCTCATTTGAATTATGTTAAAATGGATAACATGAATAAAGTATGCAATGAATCCAATGCAAAAAAGTGGGATACTAAGCCAAAAGGATTATGTTGCGCTGCTGTAAAAGTTGTTCCTTCTGAGATTCAAGAGCCCCACAACCAATTAAGAATCTACTTATCGAAGTACATCCTTTTAAATAATAAGACAGTACAACACCTTACTTCTAGTTGCATCGTTTGGTACAACAGAAATATATAAATTCAATTCTACGCCATCATTTGACGTTAAACCATAGACTTATCATATAATTGAAAATATTCTTCCAGCTGAGAGTAAGAGCCTTCAATTCTTACAAGTATATTTCATTTCAGACGCTGACCGATTGTTTATTAGGTCCAATATAGTAACAATCTTAAAAGTGAAATTGACTGAACAACTCCAAAAAGTATTGCATGATAATAACAGTTAAATTCATACTTTTAAATACAACTTTCAAATTGATTTAGGAGAAAACGACTTACAACATACAAAAAGCTATTATTCACTAAGTAATTACGGAACTTTATGTAGATTGAAGTCAATATTTATTTCTAACAAGTGCAGCGGAGCTCACGGATATGGCTAGTGCAAAGTAATATAAACTCCAGTATAGCCCTCAATAAAGTATACCGAAACTAAAGAACATGAAATTTAATTGAACATACAGCATCAACCAGTAATGTATACATGTTATAAAAATTCTCCATTATTCCTTAGACATGTTTCGTAAAGCTCCTGAAGATTACTGAACATGTATTTGATTGTCACTGTTGTTACAGAATGAAGGACATGTCTGATGTTTTGTTTCAGCTCAGTGATGTTTGTGGGTATCGAATCTCTGTATACACGCTCTTTTAGGATATCTACCCAACAGATATACATTGGGGGGGGTAAGGTCATTAGAATTTGAAGGGAAGAGATATTCTGTGTTTCTTAAAATCACCCGTTGTGGAAACTGCTGGTGCAGAAGTTCTAGTGACACTGCTTCAGTGTGTGGGATAGCACCCTCTTCTTGCAACCACTGTGAGCGGAGAGGAGATGTATATTGAGACAAAATCTTCTTAAATCTTGAACAAAGAGCTGAACAATCATTTCGCGATACCTTTCCTGGTTTACAGTTAAATGAGATTCATGTTCATCCTCAATGAAGTAAGGCCCAGTTACACCATATCCTAAAATTTAACACCAAATTGTAGGTTTGTCACTGTAATGAGAACGTGTAATACACTCCTTTTCATCTCGAATCGAAAAAATCCTGTTGTTTGCATCTTAATATATCCATCCAACGTAACGTGACATGCATCCGAAAAGCAGATTGTGATACATATTTTCAGAAATACGAGTATAAAATAGTCGCCATTGACTTAAATCACGTGCTTACAGATGTTGACTAACTTGCATTCGATATGAAAGTGCATCCAATTCATGGATCATTCGTTGAACCAGTTGAACTAACATTCTCGTTAGATCTTTGCGATCCGTCGCGTCGTTGACTTTTCTTGCTAGAGAACCATCCCAGGTCGTGTATGTAGCTTGAATTTAATGAAAATGCATATTTAAGCTAATTTTAGTTCGTTAAGAAGCGTATTAATGTGAAACTTGTAAGATTTATATTTCCACTGTTATTATGTTCTAGAATATGAATGAATGAATGAATGAATGAATGAATGAATGAATGAATGAATGAAGTGCATTTATTGATACACAGTCATACAAACTCATGTACACAAGATCCTTCGCACGATCCTGTACTGCCGTTCGTGCTACAACTATGCACAGTTTGAATCTTCAAAGAAAACAAAACGAATACTACGAATAATAAAATAGTAAAACAAGAGTAATTGTTGTTATTACTACTGTTATCATTAATTATCACAATTACAACTAATCTAATTTCATACCAAATTCCATAAAAAATAATAAAAATAAAATAAACATTCTAGAATATGAAAGAATAGCATTAACGAGTTTTTGAAAGTGTTCTTAACAAGTTATGTAGTAGAAAGAAAATGGTTCTTCTTATACAAAAGAAAGTCCACAATGACAAAAAGAAGTAAATATTTTTAATAGGAATATTTTCTGTAAGTATTTATATTTTTATATAAAATAGGCAAATTGACTCGCTCTATCAATAGAAGCAAAATAAAATCAAGATTTTAGTGACTGATATTTAATTACTATATACAACTGGTTCTCTGTGGGTGTTTTTGTCCACTAAACTAAAATGTTCTTTGAATTTCGCTTCTTACAACAATAATAATAACAATACATACATTAAGGATATTGAATACGCTGAATTCCTACGGAATTTAAATTAGTTATAGATGAATGTTGTGATGAAAATTAAGTAGTCGAACTAGGAAAAAAAATTATCAGAAATATATTATTGGAGTAAAGCATCTGATAAAAGATCATAAAACAAACCGAGATATTTATTGTCAAATCTTATGGATTGCAATGACAGCGATCGAGGTGAAACATATACTTCAGGATCAGCAAGTGAAAGCAGTCTGGAGGAATTAATATATAATGCAAGAAAAGAACAATAGAATATGTCGCCAGTAAAAAAGTAAAAATCATCAGACCCAGAAAGGAAAATGGTTTAAAAATAAAGGAATGTTACCCATGATTACAATTTTAAAATAAATTTTCAGAGGAAACCTGTATACAAATACCTGTTTTCTCAGCACATTGGATAAACACTAGAAATTTGATAGACATGTCATTCAGAATGAAATGTCAAACATTTCCAAGGGACGGACGTGGAAAACATACCTTGAAACATAAGATGATTAAGGAAGAATTAAGTGAAGTGCAGCTGTGCAATTGAAGAGAGGCAGGCTACATCAATACAATTAATACTGACAGATGAATATAAAATAATAATACAAGAAAGACTGAGTATATAATAATGTTTAACAAATATGAGGACCGAAAGAGCCATAAGAACTCATATTTTGTCTTTCCTTTCTTACGCAATTCATTGTACCAGAACCTCCGTTATTTAAGTATTGAAGATTTGCAGAATTTGCTGACAAAACTGGCGAAGACGACAGCGATGCTTGGGCTACACTTAGTGGTAAAAAGAGGGATACTTTTATCAGGTGCACACTGGATACAAGGAAGCTGTTTCAATCGTGAGAAGAAGGCTGATTATTTTTCCAGAGAGCAAAATTAAAATAAAATGAGAATAAATAAATAGTGGCCGGTGGGTGGGTGCATGGAATTTGTTACCAACCATCTCCCCGTGGTGAGGTTTTGGTTGATGTAGCCTTTAATATATTTGTATCTTTTATTTTGTATTTCTATAATATCTTGGAAATTACAAATATAAATCCTTTTATTTATCTCTCTAAAATAACAGATTGTAGCAGTCTACATCAAGCGAGATCTGCAAACATGCTTATGTTAGAAAAGCAAATGTGCGTCTCGGTTAAAAGTGTTTCTAAAAGGTCCAAATTTTTTGTGCGAAATGTTGGTACCATTATGTAACTTTTGCGAAACTTTACATTTTTTTATTTCGGAAAAAATAAGTTCGACCTTTTTCGATACGCTCCATTAGTGTGCAAATCTAGCTGGACAAATTTAATAACTTCACTGCATTTCAACGGATTGTTATGAAGTAGCACATACATTTTGAGTACAAACTTTACGTTTGTATAAGACAAACTAGCTCTTTATAGAGGGTGGTTTTAAACAAAATTAATAACTTTTCTCCTATCTAACAGATTTTTATGAAACATTGTACGGACGTTACAGGTAGCATACATTTTTGTGTACAAACTATATTTACGGTTTCGTAAGAAGAACTACTCCTTTATAGGGAGTGCATTTACACAAAATTAACTTCTCTCCTACATAATAGATTTTTATTAAACTTCATACAGAAGCTATATGTAGAATGTATTTTTGTGTGCAAACTCTGATTATATCTGTATGCTACCTGTAGGTCTAAGGTTTGTACAAAGTTTAATAAAAATATATTATAGCCTATAGGAGAGAGAAGTTATTAATTTTGTCTAAATGCAAATCCCATAAAGGGGTAGTTCCTCTTATGAAGCCGTAAATATAGTTTGTACACAACAAATATATGGTACCTGTAACTTTCGTGCAGTGTTTCATAAAAATCTGTTTGATAGGAGAGAAGTTATTAATTCTATCTAAATGTACCAGCTTTAAAGGGGTATTTTTCTTGTGTAAACGTAATCAGAGTATGCACACAAAAATATGTGCCCCCTGTAAGGCCTGTACACAGTTTCATAATAATCCGTTGAAATGCAGAGAAGTTATTAATTTTGTCCAGCTACTAGATTAGCGTTCTGATCCATGGTGCGTTTGTTAAGCTTAGATAAAAAGGTGTCCAATGTATTTTTAACCTGGTGTTCGATGTCACGTGAATAATTTGCCAGGCCTAAAACACTCGCATAGTGATTAAAAACTTCCTTATTCCATTATTCTTTTATGCCGTTAAGCCAGACATGGAACAGTTGCCGCAGTGTTACCGTATGCACTACCACTGAAAACGGTAATTACTGATAAATGCGCAAGAACGCGCAACTTTGAAACAAGGATTCAGTACTCTAAATGATACTGTATTAAATGATAAAAAAAAATGTTGTAACCGGACATGACCGACTGTATTAAACTCAAATTTTATTTGGGTAACTTCATATATATTTGTAATATTCAAATATCTTATTTTAGAGAAATGTTAGAAATAACTCATTGTTCATACTCTTCTAAAAATAGCCTGCTGCTGATAAAACAGTAACATTCTCCAAATTTTAAGGAACACGAATTCATTTACCTATGCCTAACTAAACAAATCAAAATTTTATTTTTGTCCACCTAGATTGGGAAAATTGCACATTGTCCGCCCTAGTGTACAGCCTCTTTTCAAATTGTCGGATAAGAGAGAAGAGAGGAAAAAAGAAAACGTTGTTTGATCTACGAATATAAAAGTTGTATTTACGTATTTAAATTCTATTACCGACAAAATCTCCTTTGTCAGGAAAGTTCAGTTCTACTTTAAAATATTTCGCTATCAACCAGCCGTGAATGGGCATAAAACGATTGGACTCGCGTGATTGTAGGTTCGAACTTTGCATTTCTCACCAGCACAGGATTACTTCCGATACTCTCGGTTTAGCATGTCCTCTACACTCTCAGCAATGCTGTAAAAGATCAGTTGTATTGTAAAAGTGCACACGAAAAAATAATTTCTGCTACCTACACTGTTGTTTTTTGTTGCCCGTTGTTATACCCTCTGCATTGTCACTCTATCACATTGAGGTATGATCCTTGTCTTCAGGCAAACGATCGTGTCTGCTTAATATGTAGGTACCTTCAACCAAGGATGGACATTCGTGTGAATTTATACCGCGTGCACTGAGTGAAAAATACCCGTGTGCACTGCTCTGAGTTCTCAAGATTGACTAATCTCTAGGCACTTTTGACTTTCTTGTATCGCTGAAGTCATTAATCGACAAACAATGATTTCAGCACTTAAAAGGCGAACTAAAATACATAAACAATTAATGTTATATAATCAGAACCTTTAAAAGTCACAGTGTGGCTAGCACAAGTGATATTAAGACGCTCAGGGCCGTATTCATAGACATTTTTAGCGTGGGCTTCCGGTGGATGATCAGCGTTTTTCGTATTCATAAACCAGTGTTAGCGATAGGATATGATTTGAATTCTGTACTAGTAATCAGTGGATAGCCGGAGCTAGCTTAGTACGCTCGTAGTGCGTGCTGCGAAATGTTTATGAATAGTACCCTCAAAGTCTGAATGGAATTCCGTATGGGGACGTGATTATTTTCTTCCGGAAACAGAGAACTGGTACAGTATTTAGTTCGCGGAATTTATTACCACTATCAAAAAATTTCATTTACAGTTTCCATTATAGCCACCAGCGTGGCTCAGTCGGTTAGGGCGCTTGCCTGCCGGTCTGAAGTTGCGCTCGGACGCGGGTTCGATCCCCGCTTACGTTGATTACCTGGTTGGGTTTTTTCCGAGATTTTCCCCAACCTTAAAGTGAATTCCAGGCAATCTATGGCGAATTGTCGGCCTCATCTTGCCAAATACCATCTCGTTATCACCAATTTCATCGATGCTAAATAACCTAGTACTTGATACAGCGTCGTTAAGTAACCAATTAAAAAAAAGTTCCATTATGAAATATAACATATTAGTCAGTATTGAGATATCATAGAAGTTGATTGTGAAGCACTTCCGAATTATCTTCGCGATAGAAGTAAGTTGAGGAGATGACCGCAGACGTCCAACATTATCAACGTAAATGGAGACACCACCTTCTTAGGATGCCTGAACATCGTTAACCAAAGAGATTATTGCATTACCATCCACGAGGACGAAGAGATTTAGGCAGACCTCACAGACGTTGGACGGACCAGTTCTATTTGTAGTTCACAGACGGGAAACAACCCAAAACTGTGTATTGGCAGAAGAAGAAGAAGAAGAAGAAGAAGAAGAAGAAAGAAGTAAGTGAGACATATGTAATCCGACTATATACTCGGAACATGTTGTATTCTCGTATTATTTAAGATGTTTCCCCTAAAAGTGCTTTTCTTTTAATTTATTATTCAAAAAAGTATTTCTGTATCATTTCGTTTTCTTTTTTATCCCTTCAGTGTTCGCGCCATAATTTGTGACACAAGTACTCGCACGAATTACTTTTTAGGGGGGTCAGAAGCAAAGGGGTATATGTGACAATTCTAAAAATATTAGTTAAGGGGTTAGATATAGATTAGAGCAAATAAAATTTTGGAAATATTCAACATTTTTTTCCTCCATTACTGTATCTTGTACAATAATGAAAATTAGTATGTGTAAAACGCTGTCCTTCTGCTATATGAAAACAATATTTTTACGATTAAAAAATTATTTATATCCTTTTTCAAAATTCAGTTCACTGTGCAGCAGTGGTGGCTGATTGACTGAGGCAAGTGAGGCCGGGCCTCAGTCACTTGGCTTAACTGAAATCTAATTTTGTGTTTTTATATAATTTATTAGTTATTTGAATGAAGCATATATCGCTGTAGAAGCATTTGAAAACTGTGATGTATATAGACCTGTTTTGCAGTAATATTTGTTCCTGAGGCCGGGATCGCTAGTGCCGGGTCTGGTTTGTGATGTATATAGACCTGTTTTGCAGTAAAATTTGTTCCTGAGGCCAGGATTGCTCGTGCCGAGTCTGGCTTAATGCAATTCGTGTCCTTTCGCGGGCTTTGAGTTTACGCTTAAAACGTTGTAGCTGAGGCACAATTCGCCTGGCCTGATCAGGTTTCACTCGCCCATCCATGGGCCGGCCTCAAGGGTAGTGTGGGGTGGGAATAGCAATGGTGACTTGTCTTCCTAACTAGGACATAAATAACAAAATTCCAGCTCTTTGGCAGGCAGAGACCTAATCGATTCTCTCCCCTTATGTGTTAGTTTATGACTTAAGCGAGGGTGTTCTACTATTGTACTTCGTAGTACAGTCGTGAATCTCTGCCAATGTTATATACAGGATGTTTCAAAAATACGGGGCTTAATTTCAGGTATGTATTTCCCACATGTAGACAATCAAAATAGTTCATTACAACATGTGTCCGGAAATGCTTCATTTCCGAGTTATGGCCTTCACAACATTGAAATTCACCGGAACGTTTTTCTTTCCGCAGGTCGTTGTCATTACAGAACATGTTCAAAATGTCCACCTCCTGCTTGAATACACACCTCACATCGATGTCTCATTGACCTGCGAACACGATCCCAAACTCCAGGAGTATTGCGTATGTCCTCAGAATATGCCACAATTCGATTCCGAAGGGATTCCAAATCAGGCACCGGAGACGAATAAACCAATGATTTTAAATGGCCCCACAAGTAGAAATCGAGAGGGTTCAGATCAGGTGAGCGTGGAGGCCAAGCAATTGGGCCACCTCTACCTATCCATCGATTAGGAAACCTTCGATCCAAGTACCGGCGAGCCGTACGACTGAAGTGTGCAGGAGCGCCATCATGCAAGAAGTGAATGTGTTGACGATTGATCAGTAGAGTGTCTTCTAAAACATTCGGTATGCTGTTTTCCAGGAAGTTTGTGTACGCCTGCCCCGTAAGTCTGATTACAAGTACATGGGGCCCAAGTAATCGATCACCAATGATACTGGCCCACATGTTGAGGGAGAACCGCACCTGGTGATGAGATGGAACAGTTGCAAGTGGGTTTTAATACGCCCATACATGCTGATTGTGGAAATTTGTTATGCCATCTCGTGTGAACTGTGCTTCATCTGTAAATAATATTAAGGCAGGAAAGTTCGGATTTACACCACACTGCTGCAAGAACCACTGACAGAACCTAACTCGTGCAGGGTAATCTGCTTGTGACAGGGCCTGTACACGTTGCAAATGATAAGGATACAATTGATACTCTTTCAACAGTCTCCAGACAGTCGTATGAGGAACATTGACTTGCAACGCTACCCTTCGAGTGCTGATAGAAAGAGTCATGTTCACAGCCTCCAGAATCTCCTCCTGTACTTCTGGAGTTGTAGATCTTGGTCGTCCTCTTCCCAAACCAGGAGAGTTAAATTTTCCATACTCGCACAGACAGTAATGGAGACGTAGAAATGTCTTCCGATCTGGACATTGTCGCTGTGGGTACCTCTCCTGGTACAAACGACGAGCCAGCGCAGCATTGCCGTCCGCCTTACCGTACATGAAGTGTATCTCTGCCAGCTCTTGATTTCAATACATGTCGCACAGTCTAACGCCTACACAACACTGAATGTAACCTTCGCCTCGGAATGAACTGTCAGAGTGGCCTCTTAATGTCTCCTTTGACGGCAACGACCTGCGCAAAGAAAAACGTTCCGGTGAATTTCGATGTTGTGAAGGCCATAACTCGGAACTAAAGCATTTCCGGACACATGTCGTAATGAACTATTTTGATTGTCTACATATGGGAAATATATACCTGAAATTATGCCCCGTATTTTTGAAATACCCTGTATTTCGGGAAAATATTAACAGAAGCAAATGAGAGAAATAATGCTGGTGCAGTTAATTCATTGTTAGAGTGTCCTTTTTCGAGAAGAAATAATACTGAAGAAAGGAAGTTTTAAATAAAGAGAGAGACTACCGAGATACCTACGACATCGCTGATAATTTTCTGACACATAATCTTAAAACGCGAGTTTCTATTGCATCCTGGTATGGGCAACATAAATGGTTATATGGTAATGTGATGCAAAATAAATTTCTCTTGGCCTTGTTTGTTGCTGTCAAAGGAAAAAAATAAAAAGAAAAGAAAGAAAGGGGAATTTCAACACATAATATGGGATGCTTCATCACACTGAAAAAAACACTGAAACTCGGAGCATAACAGCTTATTTGGTGAGTGAAATTATTTTTCATTATAGTAATAATAATAGACTAATAATAATAATAATAATAATAATAATAATAATAATAATACAGTATTAATGATATTAATAATATAATAACAATAATAATTAATATCATAAACATTTCCTATCGGAGGCACTTAAAATAGTTCTATCTGGCCTCACCGAGGATTTAGATCACCGGCCGCTACTGCTGTGCAGTGATGAAGCGTTTCACACATAACTGAAAAACTACCCAACATTCTGTGTTGAAATTTCTGTGTGTATTTATGCATGTCATATCTACAATATGATGCAAGATCACTTTTCTACCTTTGATGGATTGTCTGATAAAAAAATAATTCAAAAATGGTCAAATATTAGTATTTTCTTTTAACACAAAATAAAAATATATATTATTTATTAAGGAATGTAGTTGAAAGAGCATGATATTGTAAACATGAGTTTCAGCAATAAAATAAAATAGACAGAACATGAGAAAGTTAACAAGTTTATGAGTTATGAGGTAAACGCTTCATCACTGCACAGTAAACTGACACTATTTTGAATTTTGAAAAAAAAAAAGAATCTGTAAAAACTTTTTTAATCGTAAAAATATTTTTTTCATATAGTAGAATGCAGGTTTTACACATACCAATTTTCATTATTGTACATTATTGGGGGAAAAAATGTTGAATATTTTCAAAAATGTTACTACTTTAAGCTGTAGCTAACCACTTAAGTGCAACCAGGGCAGGCTAAAGTATCCAAAATTTAGTGGCAAGGGAATATATATTTTGACCACATCACGCACTAAAATTGAAATAAAATATTTCACGGAATTTACAAAAACTTAAGTCCTTTCAACCAAATTTTCTCACAAATAACTTAAGTGCACTTATCCCTTTGTTTCTGATCCCCTCATTTGCAATTCACTTCCCTTTTTTTTTTACTACACAAGTTTTTACAAGTATGACAAAGTCAATTTTATTTTACGAAATATATAATAGTAATATTACTTTACTGAATCTTAAATATAACTGTTTATGATATAATAGTGTAACCCTATTTAAATTCATAAGCTTATGTTTAATTTAATGAGTGATATTATGATACAAACTACACTCTACAGTTATAATTTCCTATTCCTAAAATTTAAGTTACTATTGAGTTGAAGACTTGGGTTGGGTTTCCTATAGATCACATCTTGATAGATAAACAGAGACATACTAATGTAGTAAACATCCGAACTTTCAAGGGGCAGACTGTAATTCTAACCATTATTTGGTAATTGGAGAATTAAGAGAAAGACTATCAGTAGCCAAGCGAGTAGAGCAACAAGTGAATATTAGTAAATTCAGTATTCTGAAATTAAAGGATGAGAAAACTAAGTAGCATTATCAGGTCGAAATTTCGAATAGGTTTGCCACTTTAGAAAGTTCCTAGTAAGTTGAGAAAGAGTTATATGTTAATAGCGTGAGAGGAAAGTAACAGAGATATTATAAAAATTGCAGCTGAGAAGAGCATAGGTTATTATGAAACTAAGAAAAGGAAACCGTGGTTTGATGAAGAATGTTGCATGGTAGTAGAAAGAAGAAAAGAGGCAAAATTGAAGTTCTTAGAGGATCCAGTTGAGGAGAATATAGATATTTCAATTAAAAGACGGGAAGCAAGTCGTACACTTAGGAATAAAAAGAGAAGTTACTTGAAGGAAAAACTGAATGATGTAGAAACAAATACTAAAAATAAAAACATTCGAGATTTATATAAGGGTATGAAGGTATTTAAGAACTGATATCAGGCAAGGGTAAACGTGGTCAAGGCTGAGAATAGTGACTTACTTACAGACTCTCATTCAATCCTGAACAGATAGAAAAACTATTTTGGGCAACTACTAAATGTACATAGGTCAAATATAAATGATCGGGACGAAATTCACATAATTAGGCCTAAGTATTGGGTTGAAGTAAATGTCTGTTGCATATGAGAAGAAGTCATTATTCTGTAATTATATAAAATATGTTGACGTAGTCAGTTATATAGCATGATAAAATAATCACATTAATAGTAGAAAATACGTGAAAAATGTCTTGAAGGATTTATAGGTATAAATCAAATTACAAATAAGAAAATGGAAAATATGCTCTTGTAGTCTCACCCGTTAAAAACACTGGCGTTAGCACTCGCGCGATTTAAAATTGCAAACCACTACACAAATATTAGCACACAGAAAAGAGTCAGAATTTTATTCAAACACTCCAGACATTAGAGCTAAACTGTAACAGGAAGGTAATGAAAATTTCACGCTATCAGCATTGAAAACGAAGATGTGATGAAGTAGTAAACAGCAGTGGATTACAAATGTATGGCGCGCATATAGACTAGAGGGTTATGTGTCCTAACATTTTTAGGTCCATTTGAACTATTTAAAATTAGAGAAAATTTTCAGCAGTATGAGTAATTTTATTTAAAATATTAAAGTTAATTATTATTAATGGTACGAGATTTATTTATGTGTATTTACACCGTCAAAAGAACTCGCTAAATTTTAACCCATCCTCTCGTGTTATAGTACCGTTTCGGTTGAGAAGCAGTTCCACGTGCATTGAATATGACCACCATTCCAATACTGCATATTTTTATTTATTTTATTGGGTTATTTTACGACGCTGTATCGACATCTAGGTTATTTAGCGTCTGAATGAAGTGAAGGTGATAATGCCGGTGAAATTAATCCGGGGTCCAGCACCGAAAGTTACCCAGCATTTGCTCGTATTGGGTTGAGGGAAAACCCCGGAAAAAACCTCAACCAGGTAACTTGCCCCGACCGGGATTCGAACCCGGGACACCTGGTTTCGCAGCCAGACGCGCTGGCCGTTACTCCACAGGTGTGGACAATATACTGCATATGTAAAATACATGGACGCAGTGCAGGAATCTGCCTTTCACTGCTTTAGCCTTTGTGAAAGTTTAAGCCAGTGATGTCAAAGCAAGCGCATTTTTTTTACCTTGACGTCGTCCGCGGGCATTAAGCGCTAGGTATGCTAGGAGGAATAAGCAGCCTGTTGGATTAAGAAAACAATGGTGCACAAACTTCAAGCGGAACGTTAAATTTTATGTCGTTATTTTTATATGGCTTCTTTCTGTTTGTTATTTGCTATATTGTCTGTAAAATAAAAGTACTAACACCTATTTCTTAGCCTAATATTGCAGTTCTGTTTTAAACGTTAATAACATAATAAAGAATAAAGAAGGAATATTCACAAAAATTCCATAATAACTACAACTATACTGTACTAAGTGAATTAAACACATCATTCATAAAGAAAGTGTTATCCCAAAGATAGACATGAATATGACATGATAAGTTGAAATTGATGGCATCTTTAGCCTTATAAAAGTAATCAAAACAATATTATAGTGCAAAGCAAAGTTGTCTAGGCATATGTTTCAACTGTAACTAATATTACATAATAAAACTCTAATCGCATTATACTTTTAGGTGATATTGGTACGCAACTTTCTGTTACCAGAATATTAAATTATCTCGAAATCTGCTGAAGCTCTAGAGCTGACGTTTTACCAACACATAGGCACACATTTTTGTTTGTGATGTAACAGTATTTGCTTTGTTAATTCATTTCCTTATAAACATTTTCCATGCGAACATTTTCAAACATTTTAATACACTATCTTCAGTAATACGTATTTACGATATATTAGATTTATGAAAACATTGTTATACTGTAAGGCCACTAAACAAACAAAATTTCACTTTTCTGTAAAAAAAAGTTGAGAAAATATATTTCTGAATAAAAAAGCAAATTTCTGAAAAATGAGCATTAAAATTAAAACTTACATTATTATAATGCACTTATACTTCTCAGACAAATCTAAAAATTAACATGGATACAGTTTTTAATAAGTTCTCTTCCCTTTATCTATTGAATCAGTGCTGGCCATCCCTGTATATAGCTAGACCAAGCAGCATATACTATCTCTTTCGTCTGTCTCTTTCCTTTCCGCTGTAAAGCGCTCAGGCTCTCCTGGGCTCTGAAGCGCGCGCTTGCTCCTATGAGCATCAATTGACATCACTGGTTTAAGCTGTCTAAAATGAAAACCGTGAAAGATTTATAGCACGAGGAATTAGAATGACAACTGGAGGATGAATTTGAATGTTGTAAGAGTAAACAGATGCTAGTATCCGTTCAATTTCGTAAACACAAACTGTTAAATTGAATGTACTGCATTGTGTCTTCCCGTGTGTACAATGTTCTGGAAACATGATCCCTGCAGGCTTTTATTCAAATTTATTTACTTGCCCCGAGTGATCCAGAGAATTACTTTAAATTTGTTTGAAGTTGTTGAAATAAAATGAATGATAAAAATACTGGATAAATCTGCTCTCTGATGCTGAAACTTTCATCATGCTTGACTGTATTAATGATTTTTGTTTACTGTTTCACTTGTCAGGAATTATTCGTGTCTACCGTCAACCTTTGCCGTCGATATCTTGAAATACATTTCGTCAGAAATATTTAGAATCAGCTCATGTTGTAATGTCTTCGTCTCCAAACCCAACAGATTCATGTTCAACTTCCAATGGGTAGTGCAGATTAATATCCTATTCATAAGAATTGAAGGGTTCAGAACTATAGTGAGCCAAGTGTCATTTACTAAAGCCGTAGAAAACAAGGGTTAAATTGGAGTTATAACCATAATGCAATAGAAACATATAGCAAGTAAAAAAAGTATACACATTAAAAAAAATTATATGTCAATCGTCATTAAACTATGGTATTCACTTAACTTTAACCCTTTCTTTCTCCGTTTATAATAAATGGCGCTTGGGCCACTATGGCTCTGAACCCTTCAATTTGTTAAGTGTTTCTTCTCTTGCTTGTCCTGTAATCCCCCGGGAACAGACTTTGTATCACTTTGACCAGAAATGCCTGCTACTTGTGAAGAATACTCACAAAATTGAAAGCAAAATGTGCCAAAAATTAATAAGTTTGAAGGTTTAGTGGCATAATAATTTATGACATTAGTGATGAATAAACCGCGGGAGTGCGGGCCTTTGACTGTTAAGTATGACTGGAGCGTTCCGTGGCGAGTATAATGAACTCTCAGGTAAGCAACTCACTGTGCGTGCTTTAGACGTACAGTCTTGAGTATATGATTTGCATACATACAATAATCATACATTTCGTATTTACCTAATTGATGCGATATCGACAGAATCTTTTTCTTTACAATAAGGAATTACAATGTACAACTATGTACATACGTGGATTGTCAAAGGAGAAACTTCAGCGTTTATCAGTTAGAATATGTTTGTACTGCGAAAAGCTTCTTTAGACATCGCATGAAGTTAATGGAGCGTACGTGAAAAGGTTTACATTCTCATTTAAGTTTTTGTCCTGATTTTTCACCAAACTGTTCAACACTGCATAGCCATTATTTTTTATTACACTACCTAATTTGTCATTTACCTTATCAGGATACAGTCCTTGGAGTACCTTGTTAATTGTTTCCGATAATTTCTTAATTAATTTAATTCACTCGGACATTTGTAGACCAGACGTTTCCAGCTGAGTTATAACTTGTGGCAAATTTCCGTATTTGGTCTTTATGAATTGTAGATTTTGGTGCATATTTCCTGAAATCAGGGATTTTGCTGTTGTAAATGGTAGCTGAATCTGTACCATCTAAAGCATGAATAACTAGTTTGAATTTATTGTAATGTTCTGTAAAATATAAGGCAACTTCAAGCCAGGTGCTCCATCTTGTAACTATGGATTGAGGTGGAAGGGGGAGATCTGGTGCAATTTCTCGAAATTTTAATATTCTGGAAGGGGCTTTGTTTGTTTTTTTTTTTTTTTTCACATACGCTATAAAACAGTCCACATCGCTATATAAAGCACGAATAGCTTCAGCAACTCTATGCAGCCCGTGCGCCAGGCAAGTTAAATGCACCATGTTGGAATACCGCTCTTTAAGTTGTTTTGCTGCCTTAATAATATATGGAGCTGCATCAGTGACGAAAAGAAGTACATTATCACATTTAATCCTTTTCGTCAAAAAAGGCGCATAGCTTTATAAAAAAATTGGACAGTAGTTGCATGGTTTACCTTTTCCAATTTCTCTGAAGTTAGCACAAATTTTTTCCCTGCACAGTTCTCGAAAAGTATACCGACCACCACATTTGCCACATATCTACCACTTACGTCTGTAGATTCATCAACTGAAACCCATATATTTTCTGATCGTTCACGCTTTCTCGAATTTTGGCAATCGTATTCTGGTACGAAATTGGTAAATATTCTTTACGTATTGTTGCTTCTCCTGGGATATGTTAATTTGTATATTTTCCAGAAATGATCTAAAGTGGGGAATGTCCGAAGTTCTGAATGGAATGTTTGTGTGTACCAATATGTCACATAAGTCTATATTGAATTGTGACCAACTACTGTATTTGAACTCGATTTGTTCTTGTTTGCGTTCAACATTTTCCTTGTGTCCTTTACTATTACAGTGTCTTTCAAAACAGTACTTCTTAGTTCGTAATAATCTGAAATTACACGTGACACATACAACACTTTCTCCTTCTATAATAGCCTAAATATATCGCGTCCGAATTGTTCCACTAAATTATTTAGTATTGCACTTCGTACGAGTTGTTTTAGGCATTGCAATATGTGTCATTTCACGCACGCAACTCTTCAGTATGACAGCTAAACACTCTCTGAATGTTTCGGGTTCGATGCGCGGAACAGTACTGCGAAAGGCGAGAGAGACTTACGTCATACTCTATACCCGTCTGCATAGTCAACTGCAATCGCCGTATTAGGGCCCGCACTCCCGCGGTCTAGTGATGAACATCATATCAAATAATTCTCGTCCCATTTTCAATGAAAATTAAATATGAAAGAAAAATAAAGCATGATTCTTATATAATGCTGAAAATTTCTACCTATTCCATAGGAGTGAAAAATAAATGCAAAAAAAAATAATAATAACTTCGCGTGTTGGAAGAACTTCGAGGCAAAATGAATTATTCAATTCGAGATCAGGTATTTATAAGTTCGTATTATAGCATTTTATTATTAACGAACCTGACTAGTAATTGAGTGAATAAATGAATCATTTGACTTTTTATTTTTTTATTGTGCACAGAAAACTAGAATTAATATTAAAATTTCACGAAAATTAGCTTGGTATAATTATACAGGATGTATAAAAAATACGTGTACAAACTTCAGGCATGGTTTCCTTACACCAAAAGAAGGAAAAAAGTTCATATGAACATATGTCCCATAATCCTTTGTTTCCCGTCCCGCGCCGTGGCGTCGCGGTCTAAGGCATCCTGCCTAGGACTCGCGTTACGGAATGGGCGCTGATTCGGGTCCTCGTGGGAAAAGAAATTTTCTCATGAAGTTTCGGCCAGTGTATGAGACCGGTGCCCACTCTGCATCGTGATGCATTTGAGGAGCTACGATAGGTAGCGAAATCCGGTTGCGAATGCCAGCTATAACGGCTGGGGGGATCATCGTGCTAACCACACGATACCTCCATTCTGGTTGGATGATCGTCCACCTCTGCTTCGGCATGTGGGCGTGAGGCCAGCAGCCGGCTGGTCGGTCTAGAGCCTTCACGGGCTATAGCGCCACGGATTATTATTATTATTATTGTTATTATTATTATTATTATTATTATTATTATTATTATTATTATTATTATTATAATCCTTTGGTTTCCCGTTAGGAACTGTTCAACACATTGGTACCCTCATAATATGCCAACACACAAAACTCATAACCAATGCTCGAAATGTCCTCCTTTTGCTTCTAGACATGCATGCACTCGTCGAATCATGGACTGTCGCACCCTTTCAAATACTCCGGGATGATGTCGAATGGTTTCGCAGGCTCCCATGACACGTCGATGAAGAGTTTCTTGATCCGGGATGTCTGCTCCATAAACCAATTGTTTAAGGTGCCCCCAAAGATAAAAATCCAAAAGATTGAGGTCGGGAGAACGTGCTGGCCATTGAACTGGTCCTCCTCTGCCTATCCATCTGTCATGGTAGACACCAGTCAGTGTATCTCGAACAAGGCGACTAAAATGTGCTGGAGCCCCATCATGCATGAACCACATGTTTTGTCTTATGTTCAGAGGCACATCTTCGTGCAGTAATTCTGGAAGAGTGTTTTGGATAAAGTCCCTGTAGATAGCACCTGTAAGACGTGCTGGTAGAACGTATGGTCCTACCAGACAGTCACCTACAATTCCAGCCCACACATTAATCCTAAATTGTTGCTGATGTCTAGCCTGAAATACAGCACGAGGATTACGATCTGCCCATACGTGTTCATTGTGGAAATTGGTAATTCCATCTCTCCCAAACGTTGCCTCGTCTGTAAACAAAACTGATGAGACAAACAATGGATTGGCTATTTGTGCTAGAAAACATCGGCAAAAGTTCTCCCGTGGTGGATAATCTGCAGGCGAAAGGCCCTGCACATGTTGCATATGATACGGATACAAGAGCTGCTCGTGAAGTACCCTCCATGCTGTACTGTGTGATGTACCAGTTGCCACAGCCAATTGTCTTGTACTGATGCCTGGATCGTCTTCGACACAGTGTAAAATGTCTTCTTCGAGGTTCGGCGTACGGACAACTCTTGGTCTTCCTCGATCACCAGTCTGTGGTGCAACGGTTCCTGTCTCAGCAACGCGACGATACACAACAACAAAGGTTTGATGATTCGGTTGTCTTCGGTCTGGAAACGCCATCTGATACAGCCGTACAGCCTCGCGTCCATTACCATTCGCGCGACCATACATAAAAATGATGTCAGCCTGCTCAGAAATGAATATCGTCCTGCCATGGTTGAACGAAACACGTTAACTCACTCCACGTTCACAATTGCAACGTTAAAGACAGACTAATGACAAATGACACATGTAAACAAGTCTCCATGGCAACACTTCGCCATCTGCAGTCCATTTCTAATACAACGAGTCACAGCCTCCTGTGAATGAGTGCATAAAGAAATTAAATTCTTTTGGTGTAAGGAACCCATTCCTGAAGTTTGTACACGTATTTTTGATACATCCTGTATAACAGGCCTACTTTTCATAAATTACTAACCAACTAAATAACAGGAATATTACAATAAATTTTGAAATTAAAGCAGTAGAACTAAAAATTTCATAAAATATACGAAAGAGCTCCATAAAACGGTTATAGGAACAGAATATTTAATGTATAGTTGTAATCTCTATATATTATTATTTGCTTGATGCACTACTGTTAAATACATAATTGGTTCTTATCGGCTCCATATTTAATTAAGTGTTCACTTTGTTGTATGGGAAATCACCCCCTCATATTTTCCTGTACACAGACCGCGACATACCGGTTTTACAAATTGTTACATCTTCCCTTGCTAATTAATAACGTCTCACAAATGTCACACGACAAATGAGGAACAAAGTAAACACACCTTTCCTCTTATAACGTAACTCCTCTATTCGAACGTTCCAAACAAAACCACATAAAGAGATGAATGCAAAAAATCGAGAGAGTTGAAAACTAGTTACTAAACCGAGAAGGCTTCTTGCTCCAGCAAAAGAATTTCTAACATTCTAACCTCATCTTCCAAACACTGTACTAATTCCTATATATATATATATATATATATATATATATATATATATATATATATATTGGTATCTAGCATGCCGTGTGCTCTATGATCAGCCTACTCCAAAGGAAATTATACCACTCGCATGGTTGGCATGTCGCAGGCTCAGCCTAATCTTCCGAGTGAGATAATACAGGTTATTCCACACTTCATGTGGTTGCTCTATCGCAGTCGCAGTCTCAGCTCGAAAGTCGACAATAGAGGTTATTCCACACCTCATGTGGTTGACCTATCGCAGTCTCAGCCTCAGCTCGAAAGTTAATAACAGTGGTTATTCCACACATCATGTGGTTGACCTATCGCATTCGCAGTCTCAGCTCGAAAGTCTACAACAGAGGTTATTCCACACCTCATGTGGTTGACCTATCGCAGTCTCAGTCTCAGCTCGAAAGTCGATAATAGATGTTATTCCACACCTCATGTGGTTCACCTATCGCAGTCTCAGTCTCAGCTCGAAAGTCGATAATAGAGGTTATTCCACACCTCATGCGGTTGGCCTATCGCAGTCTCAGCCTCAGCTCCCAGGTCGATCATAGAGGTTATCCCACACTTAATGCGATTGCTCTGTCGCAGTCTCAGCCTCAGTTCGAAAGTCGATAATAGAGGTTATTCCACACCTCATGTGGTTGACCTATCGCAATCTCAGCCTCAGCTCCAAAGTCGATAATAGAGGTTATTCTATACCTCATGTGGTTGACCTATCACAGTTTCAGTCTCAGCTCGAAAGGCGATAATAGAGGTTATTCCACACCTCATGTGGTTGACCTATCGCAGTATCAGCCTCAGCTCCAAAGTCGATAATAGAGGTTATTCTATACCGCATGTGGTTGACCTGTCACAGTTTCAGTCTCAGCTCGAAAGGCGATAATAGAGGTTATTCCACACCTCATGTAGTTGACCCATCGCAGTCTCAGCCTCAGCTCGAAAGTCGATAATAGAAGTTATTCAACGCCTCATGTGGTTGGCCCATCGCAGTCTCAGCCTCAGCTCGAAAGGCGATAATAGAGGTTATTCAACGCCTCATGTGGTTGGCCCATCGCAGTCTCAGCCTCAGTCGAAAGTCGATAATATAGGTTATTCCACCCCTCGTGTGGTTAGCCTATCGCATGCTTATCGTCAGCTCGAGATTCGATAATAAAGGTTAATCCACACCTCATGAGGTTGGTCTATAGCAGATTATCCTCAGGTCGATAGACAATAATAGTGTTTATGCCACACTCCATATGTTTGGTCTGTAGCCAGTTCAGCCCCAGCTCGAAAGTCGATAAGAGGTTACTGCACACCTCATGAGGGTAGTCTATCGTGGGCTAAGCCTCAGCTCGAAATTCATAGTACATGTTTGTAATTCTATCGGTTATACGAACCAAGTGCTCTAACCACTGAGCTACGCCAAAGTTCAATCCACAGAACCGGATAGAATCCCTCTCCTCTAGTGTGGCCTGACTCCAAGTTCGACATATAGGCTATGTTGACTATATTAAATCAACTGCCATTTTACAAGGAGCGCACTCAATTGAGTGACTTGGTAATATGTACTATTGGGCGAAGAATCTACGTAAAGGTTAATTTTTTATTCTACTGGATATATCTGTTATGGGAACAATCTCCTCCCAACCACCAGTCACACAACTGAGTGCGCTCCTTGTGTAATGGCAGTTGACTTAATTGTCAACATACAGTAGCGCTCAAATGTATTTTGTAATAAGAGTTTTTGGTTGCCAACACTATTTATCTACTGCAATAATAAAGTGAGTCCTACTGCTGTGTCAGTTACTAAGGTGCTTCACGTTGCTGTGGTCACGCTGTCTGAATACTCGTAAGTTTCGTTTACATCAATAACACTTTCAATTTCTCTGGCTCATAAGTATTTGGTAATACATTCTACAGACATAAATGTAACATTTTTAGTGTTCTGCATGTAATTACTTGTTCTTGCAGATTGAAGGCATGTCGAAACAAAAGGAATATCCAGTGGAATTAAGGGAAGCTGCATTAAATGCCCTTTTACAAGGCAAAACAGAGTCTTATGCTGCCAAGGATTTTGGTTTACCACAACAACTAGTAAGTGTGTGGTATCGGCGTTATAAACAAACAGGCAATGTAAATAATAACCCCCGATCAAGTCGTCCTCGGAAAACTTCAAACAGAGTGGATTGAATCATAAAAAAGCAGTCTTCTGCTAACCCACTGAAGTCCGAAATGGCAATACGGAGCGATTCGGAAACAAATTATGGATTAAAACTTCATGTTTCAACAGTAAAACGTCGTCTAAGTACTCAAGGTTTATATGCTAGGCGGCCTAGCCGAAGGCCACTGATATCTGAAAAAATCGAAATGCCAGACTGAAGTTCGCAGAAATATATTCCAAGTGGACCTCTCAAGACTGGTCTCGCATCTTATCGAGTGACGAGAGTAAATTTAATCTATTATCGTATGATAGTATTACGTATGTACGACGTCATATAAATGACAGAAACAACAAGAAGTATCAGGTTCCTACAATAAAACTCTGTGGTGGTAGCGTCATGATATGGGATTGTTTCTCCAGAAGTGGTTTTGGACCTCTGACTGAAGTCGAGGCCAAAATGGATCGTTTCATGTACCGGAATATCCTGGAAGAATATATGGTGTCACATGGAAGGAGATGCATGCCACAGCAATAGATTTTCCAACAGGACAACAATCCGAAGCATGTATCAGCCCATGTCAAAAATATGTTTACAGAGAAAAAATAGGACTTTGGAGTGGCCAAGTCAAATCTCCTATTTAAATCCAATAGAACATCTCTGGAAGGAGTTGGATCGACGTGTTTGTTGCAGGCAGTACTCCAATAAACATCAATTTTTGGAGATTTTAAGGAAAAAGTGGATGACCATTTTAAAAGAGCGTCTGGAAAATCTAGTGATTTCTATGCCAAGAAGATGTAATGCTGTCACCAAAGCAAGAGGTTATGCTACAAAATATTTAAGTTCTTTTTCTCTAAAACAGAAGGATTTATTCATATTCAGTTCATTTCAAAGTTACCAAATACTTTTGAGCTATTGTCATTCGAAAAATAATGTTTGTTTACATCACTTTTCAGCACATTATGTATACGTTAGTGTTACTTGTAAGGGAAATATATGATTTTCATTAAAACAGTGGAGAAATTCTTTTGAATCATTTTATGCTCACATAGTTTCGAAATTGTCATCCTACAAAATACTTTTGAGCGCTACTGTATACTGTATGTGGAACCTGGAGTCAGGCCACAAAGGGAAAAACACTAGAGGATAGGAATTCGATCCGGTACGGTGGATTGAACTTCGGCGGAGCTCAGTGGTTAGAACACTTAGTATGTAGAACCAAGGACCTGGGTTCGATCCGCGGCGCCAGAACGAATTTTTCTCCTCTAATAACCATTGTCACTTTTCAAAAGCCTGACTTCACGGAAAGCAAAAGTCCCGCTGTATACATGAGTCATCCGTTCATTCATCTACTACTAGTGTGAGATATGGAGTCAAGTTCATTCCTGTCACCTCAACAGCTTGGAAAGAATACAAAGAGCTGTTTGCCAAACAAACATTGGTGCACACTATCTCGCAAACAATGTTAAAATCTGCAGTGAACTTCATGTACCCTTCCTGGTTGCACATATTCAAAATCTACAGACTACTTACAGAAATAAGCTACGAGGGTCGTTTCGAAATTAATGCCTTTTTTTTTTTGTGTGTGTGTGTGTGTGTGTGTGTGTTGACCTATAATGTCTGAGCCGAATATTAGTGGAGTTATGGTAAATGCTGAACCTTCACGCTAATGTCCTGTTAATTTGGATTTGGTTGTTGTGCGACAAGTAGCGGCAGTAGGACAGTCTACCAAAATGTCATCTGACATGGAGGTGAGTAAGAAACAGAGATGTGCTTCTGAATTCCTCACTGCCGAACAAACGGACTCACTACTGGGTGTTCATTTCAAAGTGTGTCATGACGTCACTGTTGTTGGGTCACCGATTTGAAGCGAGTTTCAGCTTATATGTCAGAGAAGTTGCCTATTATATAAGGCGTTCTTCTATCTGAACTTGAGAACGTGTACGGTATAACGAACGTCGTAGCAACAGATGGCGGTCTGTACGGTCTGTGTGCTACCATAACCTCTTTCGAACTGTGTTTTCGCCGTCAAGTCGTACGCAGAGTATTTGTTATCATCGGTTGCGTACGGTAACATTACACAACACTAATCAAATGCTCCGTGTCCATGTTGACCGTCGAAGTTAATGTCAACAAATACTGTACGTAAGTAATCGTCTTAATCCTCTCCCCATATCCCGACAGTACGTATTTCAAAACAGTTCACATTCCTGCCACTACCGGCATTACCGTACGTATCGGTACGTACTCTTCAGAATGAACGCCGTACTTGCTAGGCAACTTCTCTGCCTCTTAGGTTATACACTTCTGCGGAAGTGTAGGAAGATGGAATTCTCTAGGCTCATCGGTTAGCCACATGACGGCATACAGTGAGCCATGACACATTTTGAACTGAACACCCAGTAGTTTACAATGGTTATAAACAGGTAAACACGTGAAGCTATTTAACTGGCGTGTTAAATAGCGTAACTCAAGCAGACTGCAAGGTCAGCGCCTGGCTTACTGACGTCACGCGGAAAATATAAAATTGCGAATAACTCGACTTCTGATTGTCATCGAGAGATTAACGTTACACTATTAGATTTAAAATAAGCTAATCTCAGTTATTTTACACTCAACTAACATTCGATATGTGTTGTGTTCCCATTTAAATTAATGTTGTGGAGTATTTTGAACATTATACAAATCTGGTTTTCAGGTAGTAGCTCCCTGTAAAGCAGGTCTGAATAATTTCAAGGAAAAATTATTCCGGAGCCGGGTATCGATCCCGGGACCCTTCGCTTAGCGTGCGAATGCTCTGTCGACTGAGCTACCCCAGGACCTATACACGACACCGTCACAATTTTTCCTTTTATATCCACACAATTCAAATGAGCTGACAAGACGCCAGAACTCAACTATGAGTGCACACAATACTGTGTGACTTAATTTGTGGCTTTCTCTTAACGTACCTAACATTGTTCAAATGTTCCCCCAAGGAACTGTTCAAATGTGACCCACATGACCCTATCAATTTCGACTATTCATTAAAAGGAAGAAATAAATATTAGAGATCTAGAATAATTTTCGAAAAGCACATTCATTAGGCTCAAATATTACATAAAGAAACTCACCTCTGAAACGTTCATGTTGTAAGAATATCCTTACGAAGTTCGAAAAAAGAAAAACTTTCTAAGCACTTCAACACAAGTGCATCCAGGAAGTTCACACCAATAAATTAAATGGAAGAAAAATGGCAGTCAGTTTATCAGAAGGGCTGCTTTCTGCTGTCAGTACCGGCAACTTAATGAAAAGTATGTATTGAGATGAGAAATTTAATCGTTCTAAAGTGCTCCCCCCCCTCCTACGATGTGTCACAGTACCAAAATTGTCACAAAAACATCAATTTATCGCCGTTCAAAGTTTGTTATAATACCTGTCGGCAATAATTTGCAGTTCATCCAGAAGAAAGAAATGTTTGCCGATACTAAGAAAAATAAAAGCCATAGATACATTTTGCGATACATCTCTTTTATTTGATTATTTAACTACGCTGCATCAAATACTGGGTTAGTCAACGTCGATAGCGTCGATGAGATTGGTGATAGCGAGATGGTATTTGGCGAGATGAGGTCGAGGATTCGCCATACATTACCTAGCATTCGCCCTACTGTTTTGGGAAACCTAAAAAAAAAAAAAGAACGACTAGGCAGTCAGATGAAGTGGGGATCGAACCCGCGCCCAAGCGAGTTGCTTAGCCGAGTGAACTATGCCGGAGACTGTTTTGGATACTATGAAAATAAAAACCATGGAAACGCTTCGCGATACTATCAAAATAAAAATCATGCAAACATTTTGCGATACTATAAAAATGTAAACCATGCAAATGTTTTGCGATGTTATGAACATCAAAACCACCGAAATGATTTCCCGATACTACAAAAATAAAAACCAAGGAAATGTTTTGCGATAATATAAAAATAATAGTCATGGAAATGTTTTGCGATACCTGTAGGCCTACTGTAAAATAAACCATGGAAATAATTTGTAACATTATACAAAATACAGCTGTGAAAATATTTTGCGATATTATAAAAACAAAATCCGTGGAATCGCTTTGCGATAATATAAATATAAAAATAAAGTTCATGGAGACACATTGCGATACTATAAAAACAAAAATCATGAAAATGTTTTACGGTATCACCACAGTCTAGTATATACAGTCACGAAGCTTGAGATGATTTTTTGCATTTCTCGCTATACAATACTCCAACTGAGAGTACTAGGAACAATAGATTGTGCCGGTACTATTTCGCATTGTCTGTGATGAGGAGATAGTAGCGATCCTAGTGGTTAGCACTATCTATGGATGCATATTCCCGACGTATTGAGTTTCGTGACTGTATATACTACACTGTGATATCAGTGATATCACTACAAAAATAAAAACCATGGAAACTCCTTACGATACGACAGAAATAAAATACTTAAAAACCGTAGAAACGTTTTGCGATAATGTAGAAATAAAAACTATGGTAAGACTTTGCGATAGGATAAAAATAAAAAAAACATGCAAACGTTTTGCTATATAAAGAAACTAAAGACCATGAAAGCGTTTGCAATATTATACAAATTATTACCATGTAAAAATTACGATCGAGTGTTATGTGACATACAATCCTGGGACCAAAGTGTATTTTACGACCTAAAGCCCTGTGACGAATCAGACTAATGGCGAGTAATTTGTGACGAATCATCCGAATCCCGATGTCAGGCCAGCAGTCGGCTGATCGGTCTTGGCTCTTCATGGATTGTGGCGTCATGGATTATAATATCACATAGGGACTTCGTTTACACTTACATTGGTCTTTACATTTTCCTTATTAACCCATGATATGCACAGGTTTATAATTCCAAGTTAGATTGAGGTGTATTACCAAGATTTGTGAAAATATGTGTATATTATTATTATTGTTATTGTTATTATGATGATTATTATTATTAATATTATTATTATTCCAATATTCTTCCATATGTGTATGAAATTATTGGAGGCGTAATAGATCGACTATTGATCACATTTTTTGTATTCGACAGATACTGCAGAAAAAATGGGAGTGCAAGAGTACAATACATCAGTTGTTGATAGATTTCAAAAACACGTATGACTCGATTAAGAGAGAAGTTTTCTATAATATTCTTATATAAATTGGTATTCCCAAGAAACTAGTTCGATTAATTAAAATGTGTCTCAGTGAAACGTACACCAGAGCGAGTATAGGCCAGTTCTATCTCATGCTTTTCCAATTCACTGCGGGCTGAAGCAAGGAGATGCACTATCATCTTTACTTTTTAACTTTGCTCTAGAATATGCCATTAGAAAAGTCAGGATAACAGAGAGGGTTTGGAATTGAACCGGTTACATCAGCTGTTTGTCTATGCGGATGACGTGAATACGTTAGGAGAAAATCCACATACTGTTAGGAAAAACACGGGAATTTTACTTCAGGAAAATAAAAATATAGGTTTGGAAGTAAATCCCGAAAAAACAAAGTATATGATTATGTCTCATGACCAGAACATAGTACGAAATGGAAATATAAAAACTGGAAATTTATCTTTTGAAAATGTGGAAAAGTGAAAATATCATCGAGCAACAGTAACAAATATAAATGATACTCGGGAGGAAATTAGACGCGGAATGAATATGGGAAATGCCTGTTATTATTCGGCTGAGAAGCTTTTATCATCCAGTCTTCTCTAAAAAAAACCTGGAAGTTATAATTTATAATACAGTTATATTACCTGTTTTCCTGTATGGTTGTGAAACTTGGATTTTCACTTTAGGAGAGGAACAGAGGTTAAGAGTGTTCAAGAATAAGGTGGTTCGGAAAATAATGGGGCTAAGAGGGATGAAGTTACAGGAGAATGAAGAAATTTGTGCAACGTAGAACTGCACGCATTGTATTCCTCGTCTGACATAATTACTTACTTATGGCTTTCAAGGAACCCGGAGGTTCATTGCCGCCCTCACATAAGCCCGCCATTGTTCCCTATCCTGAGCATTACTTGTTTTGGGCAATTTCACTCATCTTAGTCATTGTTACTAGTATCAGTCATTTGGTTTACTTATTGTGCTGTATTTAGTCCGGATACATGGGACTTACTTATTTACTTGAGTTCAGACAATTTGGAATTCAGGCAATTCAGTACTATTGGAGTTCATTACAAATAAAATAATACTTAGACTAGTTTATTCAGTTTAGAAACAAGTTACGTTACTTATATACGGTACAAGAATTGCCTTCGTTCTTGTGCTCGCCAACTTATGCCATGTTTTTATGCAAACATTATTGAAATATCTTTCGAAATCCATGTTTCTGCTAGTCAACCTATTTTTACAACTTATTATCTTTCTTTTCTACACTTTTATAATGCGTTGCAATATTTACAATATATTTTCTGAAGATAATAATAGATCTTAGACTAATAGATTGGTGGCAGTGAATTCCCCATTTTTCTCACCTCCATCCGAAATTGATACACGTCATAATTCCGTACTTTCATTAGAATAATTAGAAAAGTAAGCCCAAAAATGAACACCACTAGAAACGGTACGTACAGATTTTTATTCCATAGTCACTGTTTAGAAAACAAATGACGAGCATAAATTGTCCTAGTGTATCAAAATGGGTTACTTTCATCATTCATTATCTGCTTATAAAAATAGTCAAAGCTTTCTATAAAATTAATTCTTGTAATTTAGTTGACTTTTGACTTATCAATTTGTTTCAAATAGGCCTGTTCCCTCTGGTTTTCCCTTTTGCAACTTCACTAATCTATTGATCAACTCTTTCATATCATTTTCATCACTGTGTAAGTTACCAATTCACTTCTGATTATAACGTACTCCTTTCGTATAAAGAACTTTTTTTGTCAGGAATGGTTGTTTCTCTAGTAGTGATCTTAATAAGATATTTATTTGTGACTATATTAAAAGAAACTATTTATCAATAATCCAACTTTTTGCTGGCATGTTTTCATATAGCATTTCCAAACACTTCTCCCAATTTTAATTATTCTTCAATAAAACGGAACTCAGCGTTGTTAACCACAAACACTGTGTTGCCTCTCTCGCTAGAAATTGGTTTCAACTTTATTCTTCAATAGCCCAATCAAATACGTTACGTGTTACGCTATAGTTGCATCGAAGCTAGTAATTAGGAGATGTCCATCAAGCTACAGTAATAAGAGAAAATAACTAACCCAATCGGTTTTCACTTCCCTTCATCTGAAGGCAAAAAACTGTGAGTTCGAAATTCATGCACGTTGTATATAATCAGGTATATAATTCACTTGGTTCGGAGTTCATTCGTTTGGTTCGCAATTCAATGACGCCCCAATAGAGAATGCGCTACGAATAATTATGCCCTGGGTCACAACATAGTATTTAAGGGCTATGAATCGGAGCCCTGGGGCTTATCAGGTATTGATCAAGGAATGGAGCCTATCTCTTTCAGGGCTGAGACAGAATGACAGCCTGTTATCATCGGATGTCACCTAGACAACCCGTCGGAATTGAAAAATTATCGTATGTATAAGGCTCACGATAAATCAATGTAAGTCTAAGTCCATGACACATCCTGGGTTCAGCCCTCTAAAAGAGATTCAGCTATGCAATAATAATAGACTGTAGATCGGACGGAATGGTGTTGATTCTAACGTAGAAAGACGGAGAAAGCAATGAAAAACTCAACTGCAACCTTGTGTGCCACAAGTACCACTAACGAAATGTAATAGAAAATCTCAGACCTGATCTGGACTCGAAAGCAGACCGCCTTCTTGACAGACCGTATGTTTACACCACACCCGTGCATAGTATTAGTCGATCGTGGCGAGTGGAGCCGCGGACGTAATTTGAACTATCGCGATGACGCTATACGAACGCAGGAGCAGTACAAGTGGCACTGCGGGCTGCAGGACTCCACTGTCCTCGGTCGAGTATTACCGTTCTACGGACAAATATCAGCAAGAGCGACTGCGTGGAAAGTTGTCGGGCTGTCTCGTGTGACGTCAGCTATCATGAGGTCAGAAGAGTTATAGCGTTAACTGCTATATTAATAATCTACAAGTGTACAGAGGAAGAACATGTCAGAACCAAGTCCAAGAAATAAGCGCAGATCAATCACGCTTGCTTATAAATATGATTGGAAAGAAATGTTCTTCATTGAATTGAAATAAATTGCAAAATATTTAATATGTACAGATTTCGGCAAAAAGTTTTTTCGCATAGATTCTTTATAAGTCGCAGAAAGGAGGCGCATGATCAGAGTGCGAGCGACCTGGTTCAAAGGAGACTAGTTGAGATAATAAAATTGTAATTCATTGTATGTCTGATCGTGCGCACTGCCTCCTTTCTGGAACTTATAAACAATCTGTGCGAAAAAACTTTTTTAAGATTGTACATAGACTTTAAACTAGTTAAAGGAATTCAAGCTTAAGAGACATTACTCCACATATCAGATCCAACAATATTATTACTATATATCTGAATACCATGTGAAATTAATAAATAAACTCAAAGAAGCACCGTTATGAAAAGAGGTTTACATTAACTTAAAATGACACTCTTTGGAGGGACAATCAATCAAGGCGATTTTAATATAGGCTATGTATATTTTGATTTTTAGAGAGATACCGAGGAACAGATATATAGCGAACCAACTTATCGGCTCAGTTACAGATATTGTTTACCTTTAGCAAGGCCTCACAAAAATTTTGATAATAGAGATATCATTAACGAACGCTTAATAATGCCTACATAAGAATTTTGTCCTACCATAATGAAAATGTATCAGTCCGTTATCATGTCGCATAGCACTGCAAGACTCAAAAATAAGTTTTTGACTTAGAAATGTAGAAGTTGATTTATGAGTAGATGTATGCTTGAAATGTATTGTAACTTAATATTATTTTTATTAAGAATTTAGCATTAAAACGCTTCACCGGTTTGATCACATTTGTAAGTTAGTGATAATATTGTAACTTATTATATTACTCCTTGAACTTTAAAACACTTCGTGTCATAAATTTCTACAATGCACACCACTGATGCGGCAAGCTTGGACTCGAAAGCGGAATTGGGGACTGACCTTGCCACCGGGCAGTGTTGCCAGATTTGAGAAAATTTCCTCAAATTAGGCGACTTTTGTTTAGAAGAGCGAAATTTTGAGGATTTGAAGAAAATTCCAGACTTTTGAGAAATTGTTGGCTTTCATTTGAATATATGGAAGAAATGTGCAAAAGAAAACTGAACACTATATATTTTCAACGTTTAGTTGATAACATAACGCTTTAAATATGCAGTACAGAATGTTAAGGAGCAGTGATGTTTTAAATGAGGAAGGAAAAGATATGTTTTTCGATAGAAATAAAGAAAATTAAAAACCAGATAGTTCTATGCTGTATGATCACTTGATCAGATACTAAAATTTGTATTTCCTTGTTGATTCTCCCACACATCAGTACTAGTATAGAAACGATATTATCAGAAATAAGCCTCAACAAGACCAAAGGTAGAAACAGACCATCAATAAAAATGTTATGTGGTATTTGGATACAAAGAACTTCATTGGGGATAAAAATTTTCTTTTGGTATATAAGTAATATCATTCCAAAACGTTTCATTAAGTAGCTGTACAATTCTAGAAGGAAACAAATACTATTAAGATTAGAATTCACATGTTTTGTCTATGTATGGAATTATATATTAGGCCTACTTACTTGCTTATGGCTTTTAAGAAACCCAGAAGTTCATTTCCGCCCTCACATAAGCCCGCCATCGGTCCCTATCCTGTGCAAGATTAATCCAGTCTTTACCATCATATGGATTCATAATTATTTTTCTAGCAGTTTTTCTGATTTTGAAAACTAACTTCACTTATTTATACTAGGTCTACATGATGAGTATAGTGCTGGCCTCCTGTGCTCGAGATTGCGGGTTCGATCCCGGCCCAGGTCGATGGGATTTAAGTGTGCTTGAAAGCGACAGGCTCATGTCAGTAGATTCACTGGCATCTAAAAGAACTCCTGTGGGACAAAATTCCGGCACAACGGCGACGCTGATATAAACTTGGCAGTTGGGAGCGTCGTTAAATAAATCATATTTTTTTTGTGCATGATGTAATCTGTGACTTCCGTACACTTGTCTTTTGTATAAAATAAGTTGTACGACATAATATTATTCAGTTGTTTGTAGTAACTGGGCCTGTGCGTTGCATAACTACGAGCTATATAACAGAATAAATGTTTCGTAAATACCCTTTCCTACCTGCACACTTGTTTGTAACAAGCGAAGGTTATAATATAGTGTTCAGTTTTTTAAAGCACACATGAAACGATCAGCTGTGTTTTTCATGCATTTAGTAATAGAAGTAAATTAAATTTTTCACATATATATTAATATTAAACACTAGGTCTAACTACATGATACATACTATCAGAATATAATATTTTATTGCACTTGGTTTGATGTAGAAAGAACAGTAAGTTATGTTTTAAACATGTAAACACATAATATAATTTGTATTTCTATTATTTTCCGAATAAAATTACATGAAAGTGTTTCAGAAAGTAGCTTCTGTCTTTAGTTTGTATTTTGCTTCTCCATTCCTTTTCCACAATTCTAAAATAACTTAATCATAAAATGTTAAATAAAATTAAATATATGTTTCCTTCAATTAATTTTAAAATGTTAGATTATTTGCAGTTTATTAGATATAGTTTGAAGTTTAAGTTGAATATATCTTAAAACAGCATTGATATCATGTGGAAGTTGTACTAGTACTTTAAAGGACAAAACAGTAGTTTTACGTCTGATCCAACCACTTTTTTCTACTCTTTACCTGGCATTACCTACACTAAATAAAAATTCGCCGACATGTTGAGGAAATTTGGAGGAATTTTTGCTTGTTGATAAAATTTGGGAAAATTTGTGCTTGTAATTTGAAATAATTTGCGATTTAGATGTGGCAACACTGCCAGCGGGCTGAGAGCTTTTTGTAAGGGCAAAGCGTTCACAGATCTCGTCTAGACCATTCAGCCACTGCAGAGCAAACTCTTAGTTGTTAGTCTGAAATAACTCCATGTCTTAATACATCATAAGCTAAGAGATAGACATTCAGTTCCATGAAAGACAGGTAAATCTCCACTTTACAACCGGGAACAGAATGGGAATCCGCTAGACTTGTCATTAGACATTCTGCCACTGGGTCATTATGGAGAACCTAAAAATAGAACGCCTTTTCCAATAATTATTTCAACGAGCACATAGACTATTCAGTCACTACCAGTAATTCTCACGTTCAGCTCTAGGCAGTACCTAGATGCTAATTGCTGAAACGAATGACAGGCGGTACTTTCCCCTCTTGCAAATTTGGGCTCAGGCCAGGCGAGTTAGAATGCGAATATCGTAAAATATTATGTCCACATTTTCTTTTCAACATAGGAAAGGTGAGACAGCTTCGGCACTGCAGCTCCCATTATTGCAAATATATATCGCCGCGTTGAATAATCCAGAGAATTCCTGCACAAGAGCACTCAAAATTATGTAAACTCTTTAATTTGCTTGGTTAACATTCTCCTACTTACTGACTTACAATTCATAGCGGTGTAGGGAATGTTATACTCACTCTCACAATGGGGTCTCCTTGACTACGTGTTCAAAATGATGCAGTGCCACCGCAGATACATCACAGAACAAGTAAGAGACAAGTGACAAACATCCAGTACCGTGCAACGGAGATGAAATTCTGCTCACTTCGTGGAATCGAACCACGAACCGCTGGGTTTGGAAGCTCACTCGCTAACCACTGAGCCACAGCGGCAGATCTACGGAAGAACTTGATAGTGCTCTCATGATTTCCGATTTTCGTTAAATAATTTTTTAATGAAGGTCGTAACTGTAGCCTATATTCTTAATATTGACGTAATTAACACTCAAATTTACATACATATTTAATAGGCTAATATTGACCCATTTATGCTCATGTATTCGTATCATGATTTCCGTGAAAAAGCAAAGTTCTCGTCTAATAATATTTGGCTGATTTTTATTTAGTATCCATTTTGTCTACTGAGAGAGGGCACTATTTTACAAATCTCCTGCAATACCATCAAGAAATGAATCCAGGAAGAATCTTGGAGTTGTAGCTAATTAACTTCTTATTAATAATAATAATAATAATAATAATAATATAATAATAATAATAATAATAATAATAATAATAATAATAAAATAATAATAATCCACCGGCGTAGCTCAGTCGGCTAAGACGCTTGCCTCCCGATTTGGAGTTGCGCTCGGGCACGGATTTGATTCTCGCTTGGGTTGATTACCTAGTTGGTTTTTCCGAGGTTTTCCCAAATTTAAGACGAATGTCAGGTAATCTATGGCGAATTCTTGGCCTCATCTCTCCAAATACCATGTCGCTATCACCATTTCCATCGATGCTAAATACCTGTTAGTTGACACAGAGTCTTAAATAATAATAATAATAATAATAATAATAATAATAATAATAATAATAATAATAATAATAATCTTCAAGGTAATTATGGACTATGTGGTCTATTCCGTTCTCGTATCTTTCAGCACTGTTTCGGTTTCTGCACTTCCCTTTTCGTCTGTCTATGTCTCTTTTACCACAACGAACATTTATTATTTGGCGTTACCCCCAGAATTGCAATCTTCTACTATGCGACATATGTTGGCTTCAGATTTCTTTTTCTTTTTATAGTTTAGCTAGATTCCCTTATTTCTAACTTTTTCTTGAAGTCCTTTTTTAATTTTACTTGTAGTGAATTACACCAAATAGTACACATTTCGAAATTACAGTATTCAGAGATGTTTGCCAAAAGTAGATCTAATAATATTAATGTAATAAACTCTAAACTTGTTATACATTCAGCACAGGAATCAATTGCGGAAAATTAAAAACTGGAGGCTACATAAACCCAGAAAGGAAGAATCTAAATCAGCGTTGTCAGACACAGCCTAAACGGAGCGGAGCGCTCCACTATAACTCGTTCCGAGCTCCGGTGCTTCCACAGACATAAGCAAGTTCACGCTCCGACTGGACGTGTCTAGCACCACAACCGGTTTCGGAGCTTACAACTCTGACACTACTGATCTAAATAAACTACTATTTTAGAGAAGTTCCTTAACGAGTTTGAAGGTCCATACTCCATATAATGCACCCACCTCTTTAATGTGCCACTCTCATATGGAGCATTTATATTCTAAAGAAATTCCTCCAGATCTCTGACACACAGCAATTTCTCTCAAACGTCCTCTACGGACTTCACCGTCTTGAGGACATTGCTCTTCGGTCAGATTTAAATTGGATATTTTAGGGCTTCCTGGCAAGCACGGTGTTTATTATTAGACTATCTATATTTTTTCATTATAGGAATTCCAAACGTTCACATAGGATATCGGGTACGTCTACCGCGTCAGATGTTAATGGTGAATAAGGATTTGACCAATGGCGCAGTGAAAGCGAGCATGGTACATGGTACCATTAAAGAAAACGAAGTAGTTACTCATATATCCTTAATGAACAAGGTTACAAAAAAGATATGCCAATAGTATTAATTCTCCATTGTACTTTGATCACTTTTGTTTAAAACAGTTTCTCATTTGACGTATAAGAAGAAGATTATTTTGAGTGTTCAAGATAAATGGTACATTCTGTATATGTATATGTAGGTTTATATGTATTATATATGTATATGCATGTATATATAAAATTATATATATATAAAGAAGTGTTAGAAATATGCAATACCATTTTGATTCTTAGTTCCGGAACCTACACGCTTTGAATACTGAACGTAGAGTAAAGTCCTGCGTATTGCTGAATATCCCTGTGAATAGTACATCGGATTTAAAAGTTCGCAAAATGTTATAAAATTAAATAAAAATTAGTTCCTCAAAATCCAACATGTTACCTTCATAAAAATTGAGGTACAAATGTGGAATACTATTAACAAGTTACAAGATTAACAAAATTGCGGAGTCAAAATGGCCTCTACTAAGGGAAGCACAGAACAACCTGTAAGCATTTTCATTAGAAGGTTTCCCCAAACGTAATACTGAATCCAGATGAATCGTGTCTCACGTCTTTTCTGTGAATCGTCTCTCACGTCTTTTCTGAAACTTGTTTTATGGCTTCTTGCATTGCCTTTTGATTCCACTGTTCATTTCCACTGAATTGTTAACGTGTTATGTTTATTTCAAATTGTGGCCTGTTAATTTAGTATAAAAATTATTGTATTTTACATGCATCATTCGCGTAGATACTGTCTATGAAGAAAGTACGAAACTAGACTTCATTTGATCATGTACGATTTAAGTGGCTATATGTATTTAAATTTTCACAAGTTTTAATAAATATTGTAGTTATTATGTACTAATAATTTAGACATCATGTTTTTTTTTCTATTTAAGAAAATCGGAATTCAAAATTTTGAGTGTCTTTAGTCGTCGTAATACTCAAAGTTCTTTTATTATTCTACATATACCTGGGACATTTGCCAATTTATTTGTTCCATGGTGATCGTAATCAAATGAGACGACGCACTGCAGTTACAGTAGAGCGTCTCGTTTAGGCACAGTGAAAACGTAAACAAAGTGCAGGTAAGCTGTGGGAGGGGGAGGACGAGCCGTACGATAAACACGAGGGATGCACAGCATTTATGGCGGAGCATTAATTGAAATTATATTTTCCGAAAACATACATAACAAAAGAACACAAATTGCATTACGTTATCATATACATATTTTAACAAACAAACAAAATTGTAACGTTGAAATAATTCAATATAACAAACCAAATTTTGTTACTTATATGATATTGCTTTCAAGCAGCATTTTTGACGATCTTGAATTTCATTCTCTGTATAACTAACATAATATCACCACCTTCCATGGCCGAATTAACAAAACTACAGTACATTGGTCTGAAGTGACAACACTATTTCCTCAACATAATTTTCCCTTCTCAAAGTTCAATTTATTCAGGTATACCTTGAAAAGGGATAATTATGTTTAGTGTTGACACTTCAGACCAATATACTGTAGTTTTGTTAATTCGGCCACAGAAGACGGTGATATTGTGTTAGTCATACAGAGAATGAAATTCAAGACGTAAAAGAATGCTGCTTGAAAGCAACATTACATAAGTAGCAAAATTTGAGTAGTTATATTGAATTACTTCAACGTTACATTTGCTTGTTTGTTAAAATGTGTATATGATAACTTTATGCAATTTGTGTTCTTTTGTTTTGTGTGTTCTTGGAAAATATTTAAATTAATGCTCCGCCATAAATGTTGTAACTAAAACCTTGTGCATCCCTCGTGTTTATCGTACGGCTCGTCCTCCCCCCACACATTAGGCTACCTGCACTTTAATTACGTTTTCACTGTGCCTAAACGAGACGCTCTACTGTAGTTAAAATATCTAACTTGTTCCAAAAAATTGTGTTATAATTTTTATCTGATCTTTTGCTTTCCTCAGAATGTTATGTTATGACTATTAGTTTCCCCTCCAGGCCTATGCCGAGTGTGTAAAAATGTACGCCCGATTTTGAATGTAAGAAGTACTGTTTGTTTATATGTTTGAACAGCATGGTTGTCTGAAACAAACTATAACCATAGCCCCAGATCACATATATATTGCTCATTCCTATGCTAAAATCGATTGCACTTTGAAGAGAACAACCGCCAGGATCGCCACCCGTCCGCCGTAAACGAACATGAGATGGAAGTACAGTCGCTAATGCAATTCAAATGCGAGTTATGACGTGACTTCTCATGTAACAACTAGATGGCAGCACAGTAAGCCTGACAAAATTTGTTACTGTCAAAGTCTATAAAGCCGAGCAATCTGGCTATATGATCTCGGCCATAACTATGACACAGTAATTACATTCACACTCAACAACACCTTTACAAAATAACAATGACAATAATAATACTAATCCTTGTACGAGTCCACCATTGTGGTCTCGTGGTAGCGTCTTCGCTCCCGAACCCAGCGGGCTGGGGGTCGATTCCCCGCTTAGGATAAGTTCCCTATGGATGAATATCAGGTAACTTTATCAGGCGCTTGGAAACCCATTCATTCTCGTCACTTCATTTTCTTCCTGATCATCATTTCATCTTCTTTTCTGCTGCTGACTCTATCGGCCGGCTTTCATGGATATATCAAGAAGTGATAGTTGGTGGCCAATAGAGGGAACCCACTCCTCTCCCTCAGACCGATGAGAGGGGGAAACGTGGAGGTGCTGTTGGCGTGGAATAGTACGAGTTTAGAAGAATGGCGGGACTGGTCGTCAGGGTGTTAGCAGTTACATCGGTGCGGCGTAGGCGTGGTCGGTGGGCATGCAACTTATCCCAGAGGGTGCACAATAGACCTCAGGTCGCGGATGTTTCCCTCCCGCCCTCATAGAGAGAGAAAAAAATCCTTGTACGTAGGGTATGCTCGCATTAATAGAAAGAGGACGTAATTTTTACACATCCGGTATATCCACAAAAAAACTTTCGAATTTGAAATAATAACTTATTCATCAGAATAAAATATTGCTTTATTGATGTACGATTTTCTTCATTTATTCCTCCTGTGTTCTTTTGTCATTCTTGTATAATTTAATTTGTAATAATATGAAATAAAACTAGAGAAAGGCTACAATCTTGTATCACATCACTCCTTCATTGCTTTTCACATAATTTGTAATTAATTTATTTCCTATTTTTAGAAGAAGAAAAAAACTTGTTTTATGAATAATTTTTGTTTCAAACGTATGCTTCGGAATTCCATTTTCCTTTAAAATTGACCATAATTTTCTATTTAACGAAAGAATTAACATAATTTTTTTGCTATATATTTTTTCTGCAAATAAATATCAATTTCATTACAAGGAACACAAATATATGTCTCAGTTTTGTAACATGCGTAAACACACTCAATAACCAATATATTATAAACACTATAGTTATAATTACTAAAAGTGTATATATGTAAATAGTGTAAATAGAATTAGTTTCATTAAGTGAAAGATAGTGATAGTGAAGATCCAATTAATAAAAGTGTATATATGTAAACAGCGTAAATAGAACAAGTATAATTAACTCAAAGATAGTGATAGTGATAGAGAACATTCAACAGTGAATAGCATAAAGTAATATAACACAACAATGAATATCAACAAAATCACGAAACAGTGAAGCAAAACACAATGAGACACAAAATGAACAAATAATTGATAAACAAGTTTCAATAAACCATGTAATATGACTACGCGTTATGGGGCAAGGTGATAATTAAACGGGGGGGGGGGAAATCCTTCAAGGAAAAGAAGACAGATTTATATAATTAATTAAAATTATTTTTGTTAAGTTTATTTATACACGCTTTAACATCTGTGGTCATATCGCGTGTTTAGGATCGCTGGCTATACCAGTAGGCCGGTTTTACTTTGTCAAGTTTCTGTTTCTATTGTGTGTTGTTGATGGCTTGTGTTCACGTTACTGATTTAGATTTTGATTCATGTTTATGATACTGGTGATTGAGACGTTGATGAATAGACTGTGGAATTTCGGTCCCGTTACTGAACGTTAGGTGTACGTCAGTTGCAGGGGAGTCATTGAACTTAATCCTACGTTTCCTCCGTACGCCAAGGGACATGACGTGTGTAGAGAACGAAACTCCGCTCTCTGGTGACGAGTCATATTATTAAAATTTCCAATCCGGCATTTGCCTTTTGTCACGGGGTTTGAACCCTGGACCTCCCGAATGTGAGTCTAAAACGAATTTATTTAACACTTCATAAATATAGTATAAGAAAGCTCAAGGACACCGTTTATGGGGAAGGACTAACGCTTACATTGGTAATACAATACATTTCAAATATGAGACAACAGACACTAAAAAACATAAACATGCACTATCCTGTCTGAAATCGAAGGTGGGTCTGCTGGATTCGTAGTCAATACTTCGGATGTATTTTTATATAAAACTGAAAACAAATCGGTTTATTCAGGTCACGAACTGTAAATATTTTAAGAGGTGTCAGCTGTACGTAATGTAAACAAGCAGTTTTCTACCGAAATTGATGTCATTGTTGACACACACGACAGTGGAGTTCTTTTTAACTCGCTGTTTGCAATGTGTGAGCTTATCTCTTGATACACGAGGAACAAAAAAAGAGGGAACAGCGCGGCATTAGAGAAAATATAGCATTCAGTACGCAGATTAGAGCACCGCTCCTTCTGCATTTAAAACACTTACCTTCAGAATACTCTGCACAATTCAATTACACGAAGCTGCCTAAAAGGTAGTCTAGTCTTGCTCGTTCAGTTAAGTACACGCAGAGCAAAAACCTCCGTTAATGCGATTTCTCGACGCTGTAGCAATTACTCTCATGCATAGTGGTATACAGAATGAAGTACAGACTGTGCAATAAATCAGTCACTGATCTATAGACTGTTTTAAAACTTCTAACCCTGAGATTTTTTTATATTTCAAATGCGTTCCATTATCGTGCAATATTTTTGGGTAATTAAACGTTTCCTAGGTGTAAAAACTCGTGCTCACGGAGTGCTAAAATTCTAGACGTAAAGAAACACAGACGAAGCCAGCCTCAGCAGTTACAAGTTATTTATACTATATTTATGCTGCAAAAGCAGTTCACTGCCACGGTGCGCTGTGGTGGCTCATGTACGTAGTCGTGATGTCTAATCCATAATTTGTATGACACATGGTGCAATAATTATAGTACTTTTATACAAATTGTAGCTAAACACACATACTAAAATTGCATACATTATTACAAAAACAGCCCTAATTATTTTAATGAAATTGAATTAAGGACATATTTGCTACTATTTCAAATGTTTATAAACTCAAAAAATGATCCATGTCAGCTGCAATAGCCACAAGGATAAACACCAGTTGTACGGAAACAGCTGACATGTGTTGTTCTTTTTATTTTTATTGTTCTCCTGAAGAATATCAATTTTGATAAGGGTTCTTTTTTGTAATAATGTCTTCAATTCTATTGTTGCTAAGTTTTCTTAACTAGAATACGATATTATGTACCTAGTACTGAAAGCATAAATTGAACACTATCTTTTCAAGCTACAACAAAAACACCGGTAACTGCAGCACTATTTGTTAATGGGCTATATTTTGTCTTATTTGAAAATATTACGTGAGAGTTTAAAAGTTTTTATACATTAAAGATTCTGCCTCTGTTTTCAGAAGATATTATCCTATATTCATAAACAATCACAAATTCAAGGAAATAATTGTTTTACATGTCACGGAAAATGAAATAAACTTACTCCTGAGATCTTTCTGTACGTTTAGAGTTTTCACACTTCTTGCATTAAAATCTGGTTCAAATTTAGAAGCATAATGTAGAAACAAATATGGTTACTAGACAGGAGACAAATAAGCGTAGATTTGGATTCTGACTTAGACAGCATAACGAGCAGTTAGAATCCTGATTTTACCGAAACTGTAAATGGCGTGCTTTCTGTAGATTTATCAATTCAATCTCCAAACCTTCAGGAGCTTCTATCGGCTGCAAGCCAAAAGGATTGCAGAAACACTCCATTCCTTTTCCATTGTCACTATCTCTCCAAACCTACTAGTGAATTCTGTTGTAACGTCTTGAAGATGAGCCCTATATTTGATAAGAAGATTTTCTTAATCACTCTTCACGATAATTTCTAGTAAAGAAAAATGAGAAAGTTCTTATGTTCCGCTTGATACTGCCTCATTTTAAATATATCTACAAATACTCTTATCTGGTCGATCATATGTCGCGTAATTATGTAACCGTCACGTATAACGTGCTGGCGACATGTGATATCGGTCTTGCATTGTTGATATCCCATTTTTCTTTACCTCTTCTAAAACCTACTCACTTGCAGATGCATAGAGTATTACTTTACCAAAACTTTCGCCATGTTTATTTGCAAAATGTTTTGTTTGTATGTATCTGAAGTCTAATTAGTGTAATATGTAGCTAATCGACGATGTATGCAATGGTGAGGAAAAGGAACTGGCGTTCAATTTGTCCCAATGCTCTTGTTCTGCGGAGTCGGAATTGTAGGGGCTTGGAGGAAACAGAGCTCGTACGGGCCAGTTTCGCGTTCGTGACTTCTTACACCAGTCTTTGAAACCGATGGATTGGACGTATCGGGAATGATGATCACGAACTGCTTTATAATGCAATAATATTGAGAGTGTTTATATTCTATTTAACGGGATACATATGTTCTTTTTAAGAGTATTAACATTAGCGTCAGATTACACAATATTTTTAGATTATATTAGCCTCAGTTAATAAACTACCCCATATAAATGTTTGGTTTAATATTTAAAAAATTATGATTATTCTCATAACCTAACAAGTATAAGATGAACACATTTCTATTTAAGTAAATCACTAATTAATTTATTCTTTATTTGCAATGTTGTTAAATGAAACAAAAACAAGCAGTTATCCTGTAATTTGAGTTAGCTTTAGTTACCTTTAATTTTATTTAATAATAGGATGGTAGTCTTTGTACAATCACCTTTTTGGAAACAACTCATCTAAAGAAAGGAAAACCTCCATTAAAAACTTACTGAGGACAGACCTAGGAAGTCACTCAAAGTGTATAGTGGTCTGAACATAATTTTAGTGCAGTTTTAAATTTTTAAAATAAAGTAGGAAGAAGAAGTATCATCAATGATATTCAATATTATTCGATGCCATTTTCTCTATCCATTTTCGTATGGTACCTCTCTATTAGTAGATTGAATCGAACTCAGATGATTCTTTTTTTTTTCTTATTTAACGACGCTGTAGCAACTACTAGGTTCTTTAGAGTCGATGGGATTGATAACAGCAAGATGATATTTGGTGAGATGGGGTAGAAGATTCGCCATATTTTACCTGACTTTTGCCTTACGGTTGGGGAAAACCTCGGAAGAAACCCAACTAGTTAATCAGCCCAAGTGAGAATCGAACACATGCTCCAGTGCAACCCCGGATCGTCTGGCAAGTGCCTTATCCGACTGAGCTACCCCGGTGGTCTGACGATTCTGAAGGGCTAATATTTTTAGTCGAATTTCTAATACACTTTTTAATGTAGTCCTCTTATTTAAATGAACGACATTCTTGGAGCTAATATGTATTATATTTTCATAACTTATTTTCTTAATTTTATTTGCGCTAGTTCAAATGGTATGATGCAAACTAAAGTTACCTGAAATAAGCGTGAACTCGTGCTCGGATACTATCCAATAGAACAAAAGTTAAAAGTGACATTTTATACAGACATCAGTTTCGTGGGGAAGGGGAATATGGCAACTGAAACATTCCGTACATGAATAAAATAAAAACTGGAACTGCACTACTTAAAAATAAATTCGTAATTAATACGACAGCATAAGTCTAAGGTTAATATCACTGCATTAATGATAAGGGAAATGAATAAAGAATTCTCAGATGGCTTGGCCATGTTCAACGAATGAGAAAACGATGGACAAGAAAACTCTCTAGTGATCACCGATAGGAAGAAATGAACTTAGAAGGATAAGATTAAGCAAAGGACCCACGTAAAAGAAATAAAATTAAGATTGGGATCCACGGGGCGGAGGCGGGGACGACAGAAACCTTTGAAGACCGAAGGGAGAAATTCGACGTGAAAAAGAATCAGCTTCATTGATTATAAAGTTCTCCCTTTTGCACATGAATGATTTATACTCGATTCTTAATTACTAACATCTTCAAACTTTCAGTAATTCCAGTAGGCCTATCAAAATAATAAAGATGATAAGAGTTCACTTCTGACAATATATAGAATGCATTCTTTCGTGAACTAAACCCCACTACGCTATATTCCGACGTGCACAGTCCAATCACAGTCTAGTATACACAGTCACGAAGCTTGAGCTGTGAGGGTGCTAGGAGCAATAGACTGTGCCGGTACTATTTCGTATTGTCTGTAATGAGGCGATATTAACGATCCTAGTGGTTAGCAACTGTATATGGATGCATATTTACTACATATCGAGTTTCGTGACTGTATATACTAGACTGTGGTCCAATTATGAGTATACTATGTTTATCTTTTTTTCTTCTTATTCTTCGATATTTCACGGTATATTTTGCTTTTCCTGGATCTGACACGATGGCACTTACCCACTGACTAATAGAGTCGCCTGGAATCAAATTGCACTTTATCCAAAAATCTGATGTTAGAAAAGGCGAAAAACTAGTGAAGTTACACTCCACACGGTGATTTTGCTATTGAAGTTAGACCAGATAATTTCCAGTTCGACTCCAAACGAGCAGTTTATCATATTTTCTGCTAAATTCTTCACAGAAATATGTCTTAATTTCATATGTAATAATTTGGACAAAATGCAGTTTGATTCTAAGCGACTGAATTATAGGTAAACTGCAATTTTTGGCAAAATTTTCTATAGGCCTATTTGACACTCGAGAGGAAATTAAACGCAGAAGAATAGGGGAAGTATTAAATTAATGAAATAATGACTTTATTGGGTATGGTAAGTATTATTTAATCTGTTTTACTAGATTCGATGTAATTTTCATCAATCTCTGAGTATTTAAATGTTAACTCAGTATAGCTGTTATTTACATAACTTAATCAGTTATTATTTAAGTATTAAAAAGTGTAATAAAAAATGAAGCAGCATTTTATCTTTGTTTCATATCTATTCAATTTATGTAGCATTTTAGATGCTTATATTTTATCATGTGCATTTTATAGTTATACATATATTTTTCTTTCGTTAAGTTAGAGTTGGTACATCCATAATGATATAGTGAGAGTTTTTGTTAAATGAATTATAAACTTTTATTTATTTATATTTCTATTTATTTATTTATTTACTTATTTATTTATTTATTCATTAATTAATTTATTTATTTATTTATGTACTTATTTATTTATTTATGTAGTTATGTATTTATTTATTTATTTGTTTATTTACTTATTTATTTATTCACTTATTTATTCATTTATTTATTTATTTATTTATCATTCATTCATTCATTCATTTATTTATTTATTTATTTATTTATTTATTTATTTATTTATTTATTTATTTCGAACTTACGTTGAAATTATTGATTTTCTTTGGAATGACTTACGACTACAATCGAGTCAGTACATTAAAAAGTAAATCATATTATATAATATAAAGTTATGATGACACATGAATATAATCTTACATAAATGAATGTAGAAAATATAGCACCTAGTTTACGATTTAAAAAATGCGACTATGCTGCATACATAGAGTAGAAGATTTCTATTTGAAGCTTTGTGCTCAGGAGTTTATATCGCAGGTGCCTTTTTTCAATAACAATTTTGTCGGAGGCAACTTAATATTACCCGGCAGTAAGGCATGATTTCTAGCTCTACAATCAAGAATTTAATATCTTTATATGCGGTTTAACTATTGACGATGATGAAATAATCAGAATATGCAGTTTCCTAGCCATTTGTTTTCTCTTAAAAATATATTTTAAATTATGGTCTCTACTTTTTAACTTTGCTCTAGAACAGACGTCTCCAAAAGCGTACTCGCGAGTAAGCCCCTGAACGGGACCGAAGCCAGTACGTAATGAGCGCGTTCAGCCTCACCCATCCCCGCCTCTACTGTACTCAATGTTTATGCACAAACGAAGAGCAGTGGCGGACTGCCACTATCACTGTGTTGGTTGGAGTGTTCGACCGTTTCACAATGTCTTCTAATCATGGACGTAGTACATTCAAGGATGATTAGGAAGAGAAACTTTTTTTGTTTTAGTGGGGAGAATGAGAAATGCTTAATTTGTTCGAAAATTCTTAAGGGTGTATTAAATTCAACATGCGACGACACTACTCGACTCTGCACAAAGAATATCATACAATTACAGGCATGTTGGACATGTGAAAATAATTTATTTTGGGGCTATCTGTATAACTGTTGGTTATACATAATAATCAGTATATTACAATACGTTCACACTCAGTTCCGCATGGCAAACATATAGTTTAATTTTAGGTAAAATGCGTAGGCCTACAAATAGGCCTATTTTGATAAATAAAAAACAAAATACAAACAAAATTCACACACGTGTCCTCAGTCTTAAACAAAAAAAGCTTCTTGCTATCTATGTTCTAGCTTGGAATATTAGAAAATCAATGAAGCCCTTTACAGAAGCATCATTTGCAAAATCGTGCATACATGACGTTACTAAAATACTGTGTCCAGAACAAAGTCAAAGTTTTTAGAAAATTAAAGTGTTTCCAATTAGAGTTCAGAGAAAGAATTTCAAGATTTAAAATGTAATTGAATCTGAAGTCGAAACCACAATTAACCAGTTTGTAGCTTACTCACTTGCATTGGACGAAAGCACAGATAGAAACGACAAAGCTCACCTTGTCATTTTCATCCGCGGAGTTAATGAACATTTTACTGTGTCTGAATGTCTTCTAGATGTAATTACAAAATACAACTGGAGAAGATCTTTTCCAGGCACTGAAAGGCACCATAGAACAGAAGAGGTTGAATTTGCAATGGCTTGTGTCTATAGCAACAGACGGGACTCCAGCTTCATAGTATGTCAAAATAATATACAAACGTATGATATTTTTTATTCTTTTGATGTTATTATTTGTAAACATAAGCAGACCGTTGCCACGATCCCCCACTGATCGCTTCCATCTGTTGAGATTTGAGTCCCTTCTCCTGCTCTAGCCTTACAGCACACTGTGTTCGGCGGGCAGCATCGAGAGCACGAAAGACGATACGCTTTTTGGAGACCTCTGCTCTAGAATATGCCATTAGAAAAGTCCAGAAAAACAGAGAGGGTTTGGAATTGAACGGGTACATCAGCTGCATGTCTATGCGGATGACGTGAATACGTTAGAAGAAAATCCACAAACTAATACTAAAAACACGGGAATTTTACTTGAAGCAAGTAAAGAGATAGGTTTGAAATCCTTTGAAGAGGCGGAAAGTCCAAATGTCTTTGAGCAACAGTAACAAATATAAATGACACTCGGGAGGAAATTAAACGCTGAATAAATATGAGGAATGCCTGCTATTATTCGGTTGAGAAGCTTTTGCCATCTAGTCTGCTTTCAAAAAGACTGAAAGTTAGAATTTATAAAACAGTTATATTGTCGGTTGTTCTGTATGGTTGTGAAACTTGTACTTTCGCTTTGAGAGAGGAACAGAGACTAAGTGTGTTTGAGAATAAGGTGCTTAGGAAAGTGTTTGATTCTAAGAGGGATGAAGTTACAGGAGAATGGAGAAAGTTACACAACGTAGAACTTCACGCATTGTATTCTAACATAATTAGGAACATTAAATCCAGACGTTAGAGATGGGCAGGGCGTGTAGCACGTATGGGCGAATCCAGAAATGCATTGGTGACCTGAGGAAAAAGACCTCTGGAGAGACCGAAACGTATGGTATGATAGTAGAGATGTGATTAATCTTGCTCAGGATAAGGACTGATGGCGGGCTTATGTGAGGACGGCAATGAACCTCTGGGTTCTCTAAAAGTCATTTGTAAGTAAGTAAGCCTATTTGTTTGTCCAGTAACAGGCTGCAATGGAGATACGAAGCGATTTTGTACTTCATTTATGATATAAACTGCATAAAGAAACTAAATAAGTTTGTATATATGAAGCATCTGGTAACATTTAACAATTATTTGTCTATTCGAAGAAAAATAAGAGGAGGAAGAATAAGAAGAAGAAGAAGAAAAATGATGGTGATCATAATCATGCTGTTGCTGTACATGATTTTCTTTGCGCATTCGCTTCTATAAATACTCGTATAACTCCTTAATACCTTTGAATCACAAGAAATAATGAAATTCCTTTATCAATAGCTTTGCTAATTGAATTTACAGAACCTAAGAAGCAATTTTAATGAAAATGGATAGGAATTCCAATATATAGGATCATCAAATATTATATAAGGCGAGACAAAAATCAAAGGGAATTCATCGAATAACTACAGTTGCTTGAAACTTTCATATCTAATATTCGTAATTTTTTGTTGTTATGAACCTGGTTGGAATTGTAAGGATGTTTGGAATTTGAAATGAAATTTTGACAGCTATTTCTTCTCATTTGTCTTTATATCCCGCATTTACATGCAACAAGCCAAAGCCTCCCCGTTAATTACTTCATAATTGCTTCATCATTCCACGAAACGTAGTCTCGAGACAATGCACTGTTAGTCGAAACGATTTACTCATCATTACGATGTCAATGAATTGTTTAAAATTGTCTGTCATTACAGAGGATAATAGAATTATATTTTTTGGGAGTAAATACCATAGTTAAGCACTTCAAAAGTATACCGTGTTTAATTAACTATTTCTGTCTTTATACTCTCCGCATTCATTAATCAATTCCATTTGTGTACGATTAATAATGAATTCATTATGTTAGCACATTCGTGCTTTTCGCCTTTATGTTTCATTGGTTTATCGCGACTAGCTGGATTCGAAACTATTTTGTTTAAAAAAATAACACAATAATTTCAGTCATTCAGAATCTACTATAATAGTTGATGACGTTACCGTATTAGCAGAAAGTGTGACCAAATTTTTCGAATTTCAAGCGAAATAACGTTTCACGTTAAAAGTATGGTCCAACATAGAATTCCAATTGAATGCAATCTTTTTCAAATACATCCAGTCTCCTTATGTTAGTTTTCGACAGATATAAATTTGCATGTCAAATTTGCATCGTCGCGTCGTCAGTCATACAATACATCAAAGAGACAGCCATACTCAGGTTTATTAAATTTGCTCAAGTTTATAGTCTCCGCGATTATGCGTTTATTCTAAATTTTGCATTCTCACCACATCAAGTATGATAATAACAATAATAATAATAATAATAATAATAATAATAATAATAATAATAAATTTACATGACGCATTTTACATATTTTATAGAATTTAAGTGCCTCAGAACCGACTGGTAATAAAGGCAATCGCCGGAAATTTTTTTGTGTGTTTTTTTTTTCAGATAAGATTAGATATATGGATTTATTCAGCAATATTATACTCGTACATACAGATGCACTACACTATCAGATTTTACCCTTAAATCCAGTGCACGGGTCTTTGCACCTACGTACCTTAAAACACAAGTCCTACTTTGTAGGTGGAAAACAGTTACATAAGTTTTCCTTTCTCTACTATAATAGTACATTATGCAACGAGCCTCTAATGGTAGTAATTAAGACGCGAGTGTGTTTTTGAAACTCGCTTGCGCTCGTTTCATAATTTTCATACGAGCGTCTTAATTACCATTAGGCCTATAGGCAAGTTTCATACGACTTTTTATGCTCGACCATATTTCTAACTTGAAATTATTCATAAGTATTCATGTTATTCTTATCTGACTGGGGAGCAAAACTGACCTTGTGCAATATCTCGTAAATTGTGAGATATGCGCAGACGCGAAAGTATTGATTTTTTCCGAGAAACAAATGTCATTGACCTTGATATAATCTAGAGAGTAAAATAAACATTAATCTTGATATAACCTGGAAATTGATTTAGACATTGAAAAACGAGATGACAAATTGAATTTATTTGAATATCATTTACAATTAACGCTAATTTATAGTAACAGAACATAACCTTCTGTGACAGTATTGTATTTCCAGCCTCCGTGACGTTTCGCTAATTTTCTTTCGATTGCATATCCGAGAATAATCGATACTTGCGCTTTCATATTGCTACAATGGTGTTTTCTGATTGGTGGAACACCTGAACTTTAATGAATAGGTGTACTTTAATGAGGTCCATTAAAGGGCTGCTACCAGGTGTATAATTACTACATTTCGGCATGGTCGAGCATAAAAACTATAAATCATCCTTCCACCGCAAACTACTACACTGTGGCCCATACCAAAGAACTGAATAGCTGTTCTGGACTCACGCTGTCATACAGTGGATACACAGTCTACTATATACAGTCGCGAAGCTTGAGGTGTTTTTTTGCAAATCTCGTGATAAAGCGCTCCAAGCGGTTAGCAACTAGAAACAATAGACTGTCCATGGTCAATTTTGGACTGTGTCGTATTTCTATCGAGTGATAGCTCGTTGAGTATTTCACATTGATGCTTGTGAAATGTTCGTTATTGGTTGTAATGAAAATGTTAATGGCTAAAATACAATAATTGGAATAATAATATGGGACAAGGAGGAGACGTTTGTAGTACTATAAATTGTAGCAACAGTAAGAGAAAGAGGCCAGAGTTATCCTTTGTCCGATTTCCGAAAGATTCAGAAAGGTTCCTGGGTTTCCACAGGAATGCTGTGCAGAAACAAAAAAACTCTTAATTTTGAAGTTCTTTGTGACTGTTTGGATACATTATAACCTTAAATTTCACGATGAAATGTTTCAGTCTAACCGAAAGGACATTAGATACCGGTCAAAGTTCTGTCACTTAGGCTGCTAAATTTCCAGAGAAATAATGGTTAGGTCTACTTTTCTTTTCAGAGGATATATTTTTAATTGTAGCTATTAATTTTGTTATTATTTTTAAGTGTTATTTTACTAAAGAAGTAGAAAAATTAAGTTTGTTTTAATGAAATTTATTAATCACGTTTTATTTTCAATTCTGGTGGGATTATTATTGCTTAGGCCTATTTTTTCAAAGGATATGTTTTTAATTATAGCTGTTAATTTTGTTGTTATTTTTATTTGTTGCTTTACTAGAGACGTAGAAAACGTTTGTTACAATAAAATTTATTGAACACATTTTATTTCCAATTCTGGTGTGATTATTATTGCTTAACCTCATCCCACTTTGTTAACTACGTAAGCCTACACTACAAGTACCGGTACGCTTAAGTTACTCCATTAATTCATATTTCCATTATTATTGTTGTAAAGGGAAATGCAAATCAATATTTATTGGTTTCATAGTTCATTTTCGCTATAATCTTGAATGAGTGAAGCTATTATAGTAAATTTCAGTTCGTTTTGCACAAACAAAAATTATATTACTTATTTCTTGCAGGTATCTTCGAGTTTATGGTGGAATTTAATATACTTCATTAAAATAATAAATTAACTTCATGCATTTAATATTTCAATAATGGAAGGAAGGTGTTAATTTTTCAAAAAGAACACAACGAAAATGTAACATATTTTGTTGTCTGCTAGGAGAGAGATCTGCGATGATGAGGCGATAGTAGCGATCCTAGAGGTAGGCAACTACCCATGTTTGCATTTTTACTACATATTGAGCTTCGCGACTGTATATAGTAGACTGTGGTGGATACTTGTATCGCTTGTAGTGTCACAGAACTGAAATTAACTATTAGGGACTGATTTAAATAATATTTAGAGCATTAAAGATAAAGTTCAACGATTATCTTTTGTACTAAACTAATAAATGGCAGGGGCATACTATCATTTAATCCCGTCAAATATTGTGTTTCACTCTATTAATTGTTAAATGACAATAAAAATGTTTTGAAGATGTAATCAGAGACACGTCACAGAACTGACATTTTTACATTCAGAGTTGCTGCTCAGGTTTCATTGCATTTCTCCAAATAATAATTTAATTACAGCATGATGGTTGTCATTGTTTTAGTAGGTAAAATTTTATAATTTCGAGCCAGTTGCGCAATAAATTTCAAGGACAAGTTTTGGTCAATTTCGTAATTTCTAGCCGCTTACTCCTGGTGTGTTTTCCACTGCTTACATGCTTACTGAACACGATGTTGTCGATATTTTTCATCAGTTTGAATTTAAACATCCCAAACGTTACACCTTAAAATAGACTCATTGCTCTGAATAACATTACTATTGAACTAATAATCTCACACAGTTCACCCGTGGGAACTTGTTTTGACATGTTGAATGCTGACGGCAAGAAGACAGACAAACAGACGATGCATCCGCCTGCCACGACGTGTGTCCTACTTTTTTCATAGATTTCTGATCACGTAGATGCCATGTGATAGTTGTAGTGACGTATTTTACAGCAGATAGAAGTATTTATCATGCCGCGCACATTCGCTTTTTCCTTGTTTCATTTTTATGTGAATAAAAAAGCAATGAATAGTACAAACAAACAAAAAAATGCACAAGGTTCTGATATTGAGGAAAGGTGAAAAAGTTACAACGAAAACACAGTCTGGAATGTTCATTTTTTGTTCACTCTCAAGAACAAACACATTCTGGTTATTTTCATAGCAAAAATCCTTGATTGCAACACTTGAAATTCGTAACTCTAGCCATGACACAAGGTCACAGTTTATTAAATATTGTTAAGTATCGATAAGACAGCTGCTTAAATTTACAAAGACTTGTGGTAATTTTCAAGCTTACATCTGGTTGAAACGGTCGATACCTCTATTACACCTCAATAGGCCAATAACGAGGATTTGACACAGATTTACTGTACACAGCTTGAAGCAGATATGCTATTGGTAATTTGTCACACTAGCTATAAATTAAAATTATAAAAAGTCAAGAAATAAAAATATTTCAGCCTTTCTATTTATATAAAATTCATATGCAAATAAAGGAAAAAGACATACTTTGAAGGAATAAATTTAGTTAAATATATCTTATAATTATATAGGTAGTAATGAATATTGAATAGGGTGTAATTTATGATATTATTGAAATAAATAAATCACTTACATAATGATCACAGTGTTACTTTTATAATCAATATTTTAAATTTTTCAAAGATAAATTTTTAAATCAGTAATTCATCTGATTGCATTACTTTACACTTCACACGAACATAAAGTGGTACTAGTGACAATTATGCTCATCATCAATTAACTATTAGAGAATTGTGCGCACTAACCCAAGTCAGCACATCACCACCACCCGTCATGTAATATATTTTTCTTAATTAAATTTGTAATACCAGTTAAAACTTGTAATTCGGTACTTTTGAGTTTTATGCAATGATTAAGCTTCCTATTATTTCATCAACCGTTTCATTATCATTACATTTGAAGAGTCCACTGCAAGAATGATGGATGTCACTTTCTTGTCGAAAATGAACCAAGACTGTCATTGCATAGCTTAAGACATATAGAATGTACATAGAGAGTTACATATGACATTAACACTGATAATCATTGTCCAGTAATGATCGGAAAATCACAGTTAAGCTTTGAGCGCTAAGCATTTCAAACTTTCAATTGCTTCTCCTGCAAAATGTATTCCAAATGACATCCATCATTCTTGCAGTGGACTCTTCATTTGTTTTCCTAATGTACATAGACTTACTAACGTATGATTATTATTATTGTTATTATTAACCATTGTCTTGAAATAAGTGCATTGGATTAATCGTCATTATCATCATCATTACTGTTTTCCCCCATACATTACAATACCTGTTATGGGACGGACCAATTTATACTGCAATGCATAGTAGGTAACGTATAGTATATGGAAGTACTACCAGCCTCATACGTAACAGCATGAAAATCACCTTGAATTATGTCAGCCCAGGGAGTAGTTACTTCTGCTCTTGTTTTCCAGAGCGTAGTAGCTGCAAAATAAACAGTGTGCAGAGTTTTTGAGACTATGAAGTCCTTCTAGTTGTAGCGAAGGGAATCCACCTAGCACAGCACTTACATTAAATTAATTCATACATTAATGATGCTTCGTATGTGATCAGCCAGCCAGGAGTGTACAAATATAAATATGAATATCCATTCCACCTGATCAGATATTGTTCAGTCGTAAACTACTTAATTTATTTACAAAATTGTTTTCTTAACAATTTCCACGAATCGTTAAAATTGTTACTTATCAATAGAGTACGGATGTACATATTTGTTTGTATGTGTTATGTATAAGTACTGTATGTACCTGTACATGCACACCTATGTGTGTGTCTATATCAGCGGTGACATCGTGTAATCACAGACATTCAAACGGGTACGAGGAGTTGCTGTGTGTTTTATTTACGTACTGAAGGCAAGCAGTGGCGGTATCATGTCGCTCTACAAACTCTCTCTCTACAAGCAGTAAGAGGTGGTTTCGTAAAGAAAGAGAAGGAGACCGTTTCTTGTTGTTCTGTCGGACAAACTATAATGTGTTTACTTTGCTCAACGGTTGAATTAGGAGTATAAAGAAACATTAATTGCCACACTGAATAATGTATTATTATTATTATTATTATTATTATTATTATTATTATTATTACTCTCCACTAAGTATGTGTTTCTATAATTTTTCTGTACGTGCATGAATATAAATATTTTCAGATCTTCTCCATAGAAAGATAAAATTATTACGTTCTGTCTCAATTACTTGTTTTGTATAACTTACTTGTTTTGTATTATACATATAGCTCATCTGATGAATGATCGTTTGCGTTTGTAAATTTAATAAATCTGATTGGCTATGTATTCTATACTTTTAGTAGAGCCATCGACGTAGCTCAGTCGGCAGACTCGCTGGGCTGCTGATCAGGGGCTGCGTTCGGACTTGGGTTGGATCCCCCTTTGGTCTTTGGTTTCTTCCAAGGTTTTCCACAGCCGTGAGAATCCTCGGACCTCACATCATCTCACTACATCTCGCCAAAATATTGTAAAAAATAGCACAAAATTGTAGAAAATTACTAAATTGTAAAACTGTAAACATTCGTAAAAATTGTAATTGTAATATTGTAAAATTTTGACTTGTTCCACATCTTAAAGCTTCATTGCTCATGTAAGATCTATGGAATAAAATGAATGAATGAATGAATGAATGAATGAATGAATGAATGAATGAATGAATGAATGAATGAATGAATGAATGAATGAATGAATGAATGAATGAATGAATGAATGAATGAATGAATGAATGAATGATCTTCTTAATCTTTAGATGAGGGTAACTATTTATTAGTTATCCATTTAATAATAATATTGTAGCAAAAATGATTCAATATTATGTGCCAACAAACTGTTAAACGCCAGGAATTGACATGTCTTAAATCCTAGCCAGGAAGAGAAAGATGAGATAAATAAATGTAAGGAAGCCCGCTACCTAATGGGGTTTGAAATATCTCGTGCTCTAAGGCCTTTTAATACAACAGAATTTCTCAAAAGAGTAATGATTAAAATAGCTTAAATAACTTGTCCATAAGAAGTTTTTAATTTTGAAAAAACTACGAATTTCTTGACCAAGTATCGAGAGAAGAATTTAGAAAATTCCTGATTACATTCAAGAGGAAGTTTAAAAAAACAAACAAGAAAAATTTTATATTATTCACTTGCTCTTGATGACAGCAGTGACATTACTGATACAGCAAAGCTTGAGATTTTTACCCGCGGGATTGATCAAGATGTTAGTACAGGAACCACCACTGGTTGTAATTTTCATGCCAAGTACCTTTCCTCCATCTTCTTATTTCATAGGCTTTCTGTCGCATGTAATCACTGCAGCTCGAGTTTTGCTCACCGCTGGTCTATATGAATGCATGTATTATGCGTCGACATGTCCATGTGTATGATCGTCTTTCTGTGCGGGTAACCTCTTTCTATTTTACAATGTCGATGTTTCCCTTCATATTTTACTCGATCTATGCATTGACCCTCGACACTTACCTGGGTCTTTTCTGAATCCATGCCATATTCAATTGTTAATATCTAAATCCATAGGCCTATAGTTCGAAATGTTCCACTAACCTAGATATGCTATCCTTGGTTATTTTAGTTTCCTTTAAAATTAAAATTATTCTTTCATAATTACATATTGATTTTTTTTTTCATGTTTATTGCTTGGGTTCGTCATCTTTATTTCTTCAGTCAGAATTATTTTGTAGTGATAGTGTTTTTTGTAAGCAAAGTGACCATGTAGTTTGAGAAGTGAACAAACGAAACAAATACAGCGTCAACTGCCATGAAAACTGTAGGTAAAATGTTGTAGGTTCAAGAGTATTTGTATTTGTAAAATTAGCTTCTTGCTCTTTCTACTGCAGCAGATGACAAGACTAAATGAATGAATGACTTAATTAATTATCTAAACATAATAATTAACACATGATACAATAACAATTCCTTTCTGTGTTTTATTTCAAGGAAAGCCAATGTTCTCTTATACTCGTAATTGGAAAAAAAAAAAAACAAAGATACAAAATAATCGGCCTTTAATTCCTTATACTGTGTGTGAAAATGGGTTCAACTATAAAATATCCTAATTATTAACAACAAAAATTCTTGGAATCAAGAAATACCTCAGATAAGTAGCTTACAATTCTAGAGCGGCTAAGTTGCTAGGGTTAAATATCCCTGATTGAGATTCTGGCCGAATTGTTGTTGTTTAGTCAACTGTCCGAAGAAAAGTCTGAACCTCACAAGTGTTACCAACAAGATATCACTTATGAGGCAACTAGGCCACAAGATAGTGAGGTAGGGTGGCTAGTTCCTTTCCCCCTCCATTGCATACATCGCCGATTAGCTACTTATTACACTAATCAAACTTCAGATGCATACAATATTGTTCTCCTTCTGACACATATCGTCAAATGAGATGTATTGTCTGATAATAGACGTAGGTACATTATCAGCCAGAACCTCAATCACAGGCATCTGGCTGAATATTTAAAGGGAGATAAGTCATAAAAATGAGTTTTGAGCTAAATGAAAATTAAACATCGGAGCCTTATTGCAAATAATTCTCTATACAAATATAACACACCAAATGCTAGTAATTTTTTTTTGCACACCCATTTGTATAATTTAACTTGGGTAATCTCCTGCGGAACAAAACTCCATTTGCACAAAAAATGACGTAACCCCCTTTACCCAAACATTATCGAATTGTTTGTATGCATCTGAAGTCTGATTAACGTAATATCTAGCTAGTCGGCGATGTATGCAATGCAGGGGGAAAGGAACTGGCCATCCAATCCCATTATCTACTGGCTGGTGCCTTTTTGGTATCACTTACTCTTACATCGTATGATGACGCAGAATATCTGCATGGAAATATCATATGTACTTCGGTACATTAAAATAATATATATATCACTTGTGAGGTTCAGACCTGTCTTCGGACAGTTGACTCATCAACGATGTATACATCAAGGAGTCATCTATACCACTGAAGGTCAAAAAATATATCTTTAATTTCATTAAATGGACTTTACAGTTTAGTTTAGTGGAACAATGAAAAATGTCAATAATACTTCTCGACTTATGACCTAAAACGTAAGGGCATGACATTCAGCACTTCACATCTTCGTACCGAGCCTTTTATTTGCAATAAGGTTCGTTAATTTCCCGTAATTTCCATTTTCCGAAAACTTTTCCCTGGTAACTCGTACAATTTTTAGACCATTTAATTAAGTTTTGCTTGCGTATTTCATAGAGATAACAAAATTGACCTCTATCACTGTTATATCTTTACTAATTCTTATTTTCTAACTTAAAAAAGTGAAAAACTTTAAATCAATGACGAAAAAGCCAGAGAAATGTATTTATCATCCATGTATTCAAATAATAGAGGTTAGTTTGGTAAGGCATTCATTGTGATTAAAATGAAGTGAAAAATATTTGAAATATTGACAATTATATGAGACACTTGGGAAAAATGTTTCTCCTAACGCAGACTGCACCCTCCCTATTTAATGTACCATATACAAATGGCGTAACTTCTTATAGCTGGACCCCAAGAAAAATTGATAATCTGGGCTCCCCTTTCCTTACTGATATTTTTTTCATATTTTTCATAATTTTATTTTTTACATCTAACTTGAATAAAAAAAATTATATTTAGCATAGCAAAATTAAGTGAACAGAACTGAAAAAATAATTAAATATAATTACTATTTTACTAAGGCTATAATTACACAATAATAGACCTATCTAAGATAAATTTAATGTGAAGCTTACTTCAACAAGCGCTTTTTCCTTCTGACTCTTTGAGAAGCAAATGACTCAATCAAATCATGTAGATCAAGTCTTTGGGCCGTTTCACATTGAATACTTAATATACTTAGAACACTAAGTCTTTCTTAAGTCATGGTACTGAAACACTGGGATTCCTTCCACCACAGGTAGTTTTTGTGTGACTACTTGGTCGAAATGTTCAGTCTATTTTAGTGAATTTCGAAACATATTTGTCAAGTTTTTTTCTTTTAGTTTTTCTGCACCACTTAAATGTTCATAATTACTTTTAAAAAGTTTCATTGTCACAAAACATGAGAAAAATGATGAATTAAACTAGTAACAAGCAGCCGTGTTGCTATACAAAACTTCTTTATTTCAATGTGTGTTTACTGTTTACATGCTGCGATTGCGGCTGGCAACCTGATTGCATGAAAAACACCACGAGAACCAATGTCTCCATTCATAAAAATCACTATCCCATTTTCACGTTGGCGTCACTGCAGTATGGTTGTGGGCGAGTCTATTGAGGAAATCGACGGGGGTGTATGATGCCAGTTGGATCATTGTATGCGCATCTTCGGGTTGTTACCATAGATTGCCATATGCCAGAGAGTAAAAAGAGTGGCTATGGTTTATGGAAAATACATAACGTGGGCCTTGAACTGTAATTCGAACTCATTTCCAAATATACGTCAGTAACCACTGAACGTTTTCGGCCCCCCCCCCCTGGCCACGGGGCTCTCACGCAACGCGGGGTCCGTGGGGGTTTAAGTTACGCCACTGCCATATAGCTTTAAAGATAAATTTAATTTTAATTTTAAATTTGACTAATGATATAGAAGAATTGTGCAAACACTATACCAAATTTCAGAACGGAAGGATTTCAAGTTAGGAAGTAATAAAATTGTTGAATGTTACTAAATTCAGACAGGCCAATGGTGTACATGACCCATTAAAGAGTAGGGTCTACGTCAAGGATGTCCTTTGTCTCGTATCCAGCTAAACATGTACTTGGAAGATTTAGTAAAGAACTGTTTCAGAACATGTCAGGGATGCATAAGATTTTTTAATATAGCATTGTTAGCAAAAGAGGAGATGATACTAACGGATATGCTATTGGAGATAAATGACAGCTGTGAGCAATATGGGATGAATAGGGTGACCAGATTCACATCGATAAAAAAGAGGACCCAAAGGATTAAAAATGAGGACATTGTTCGAAAAAAAGAGGACAGAAAATATGTACTACCCTACTTTGATTTAGGTTTAGGTCTATATTTTACTTTAAAGTACGTCAATATACAGAACAGATTTAGGCTTATACTGCATCATACTTAAAATGTATGTTAATATCTATTTTGTAACAAAATAATTATGATAATACTTAATAACAATAATGATTTTACAGTTAGCTACATATGAAAGTCAAGGGAACTATAATTTATTAAAGAGGACAGAAAATATATATGTATATTTAGGCTTAGGCCTGTATTTGATTTAAAATTATGTCAATATCTATTTTATTATAGCATACTTATGATAAAATTTAATAATATAAAAAGATTTTACAATTATCTACATATGAAAGCCAAGGGAACTATAATTATTATGAAAACAAGAAGCAAAGAGAGCTATGAACGTTAGCAAAGAGGATGTTCCGTCGATGCTGCTGCCACCTACAGGCAAATTACTTGAGAAAGGCAGGCGTCAAATCAGATAGTTTCAAAATATCAGGCATACAAGTTACGAAAAGGAGGACATTTCTTAATTTTTTTAAATCTGTCCGCACCCCTGACAAAGGCCTAAAAAGGAGGACGTGTCCGGATAAAAAAGGACGTCTGGTCTCCCTAGGTATAAAAATAAATGCAAACAAGACGAAGACAATAGTTATCGGAAGAAAAATAAAGAAGGTAAACATGCGAATACTAAATGAGGCAGTTGAGGAAGTATACAGCTTCAAATACTTGGAATGTACCATAAACAGTAACATGAGCTTCTGCCAGAAAGTCAAAAGGAGGATAGCAATAGCAAAGAAAACTTTTAATAGAAAAAGGAGAATCTTCTGCGGACCTCTGGAAAAACTAAGGAAGAGACTAATAAAGTGCTCTGTTTGAAGCATGGCTTTGTAAGAGGCAAAAACATAGACATTGCGACGAAGTGAAGTGAAACGGCTGGAAACGTTTGAAATGTGGGTATGGAATAGAATGGAAAATGCGAAATGGACATATGAAAAAGAAGTGAAGCTGTGCTAGAAAAAGTAGGTGAAGAAATAATAATGCTGAAACGATTATGAAGAAAAAATGGAATTGGCTGAGTTATTGGTCAGAAAACTGCATACTGAATAATGCAATGGAAAGAATGGTGAACGGGAGAGAAAAGTCCATGGCATAAGAAGGTATTAAACGATAGACAACGTTAAATAAATAAAATCCTGATTACTAAACATCATGATATATGGATTGTACTCAGAGATTAAGAGAAAGGCCGAAGGGAAGATTGAGGAATGCTGGATTTGCAGTGAAAGACCCACCCTTGACAGAAAACTATGAAAGAATAGACATTAAACGAGTACATGAATGGAATCGTGTGATGTAAGGTTAGCATGACACAAGATGTCCATAAAAGAAATATAAGATCTATGGGTCAATTGAGAATTTAGGAATATAAGGAAGTTATTTCAACAAGGTTTTGACATATAGCTTGCAAGAAATTTTAAAAATTCTGAATATCCGAAAACTCGCTTGAGTATTCAAGGTGCTTGGCGGCTTTGTTGTGTATCCCCGGAGCTGTACTTGCATGCAGTATCGGATGAAAAGTGCGCAAGGCAACATTGCTTCAATTTGGGTAAAAGTTAGGAAACACTGAAGATGGGGGAGGGGGTGTTACGCGCTGAAGTGGTTGCCGGCTAATGAAATTATCCCGCAAACCACGGAGGTAAGCGAGTTAGCATGCGAGAAAAGATTTACTGTACAAATAGACAGTAAAACAAGTCTGAAGGCGGGAAGTGGTCCGATACACGGCACAATGCGCGCTGTTCTCATCACAAACGTAAAACTCTCGCTCATAAAGTTACGAGCATTATTTGTACAGTACTGCCAACCACCGGCGGCAAAGTGAGAATCAAATCATAGTCACTTACTGTAAGTGATTGTAAATTGCTTTTAACTTCATTAACTGTAATCCATAAACCATATTATTTATTAGTTATTTGTAGTTGATAACAGTGAGGTCTAATGTGTGAGTTTCAAAATGTTATTAGTTCATATTTCTAAACCTCTCATGAAAAAATAATTTTTGGAATTTCGACCTTATTTTGGCAACAGTAAAAGACAAAGTATATGATTATGTCTCGTGACCAGAATATTGTACGAAATGGAAACATAAAAGTTGGAGATTTATCCTTCGAAGAGATGGAAAAATTCAAATATCTTGGAGTAACAGTAACAAATATAAATTACACTCGGGAGGAAATTAAAAGCGGAATAAATATGGGAAATGCCTGTTATTATTCGGTTGAGAAGCTTTCTAGTCTGCTATCAAAAAATCTGAAATTTAGAATTTATAAAACAGTTATATTACCGGTTGTTCTGCATGGTTGTGAAACTTGTACTCTCACTTTGAGAGAGGAACAGAGATTAAGATTATTTCAGAATAAGGTTCTTAGCAAAATATTTGGGACTAAAAGGGATAAAGTTATAGGAGAATGGAAAAAGTTACACAACGCAGAACTGCACGCGTTGTATTCTTCACCTGACATATTTAGGAACATTAAATTTAGACTAGAGATGGGCAGGGCTTGTAGCACGTATGGGCGAATCCAGAAATGCATGTAGAGTGTCAGTTGGGAGACCGGAGGGAAAAAGACCTTTGGGGAAGCCGAGACGTAGATGGGGGGATAATATTAAAATAGATTTGAGAGACTGGATTAATCTTGTACAGGATAGGGACCGATGGCGGGCTTATGTGAGGGCGGAAATGAATCTGCGTGTTCCTTAAAAGTCATTTGTAATTAAGTAAGTAAGTTATTGTGGTTTCTTAAGTGTACTGTTCGAAAGTAGGCCTATTGAAGAATCTTCGTACTTATATTATTACTATTAATATCACCGTGATACCTGCTTAATAATGTTGCTAAACTTGGCATAATTTTATTTAATACCAAATTCTAACTACAGAACTGCTTAGAGAAGGCTGAGATCGAAGCAAGTGCATATAATGTAGTTATATGAGTGAGAAAAAAATCCTTCTTTCTGAACATATGTCATATGTAAAGGAAATTTTGTAAAGTGCATTTTATTCACCGAAATAAGTCGCATTATGATGTGTCATAAATCTTGAAACAGTGTCAAAGTTACTTTTTTCTATGACAGTACGTAAAGTTGCATTTCATCCACTGTTATCAGTGCGTAAAGTGAATCTTTAAAACACTAGTGCGTAAAAAAGTAAGTAATCACTTTACACACTGCTATTCATTTTAGGCACTGTCAAAGAAAATGAAATATTCAATGTACAAACTTCATTCAATAAGAAATTAATGCTTCACTTCGATCATTCATGACGTAAATATTACACTAACACAAATAAGGCGTAACAAATTTAACATCGTGTTTACATTTTAACACGTGTTATTCTGAAGTTATATCTGTAGTACTCATTGCAACAAGATTTAGTATTTAATTTTCCTTAACATCACAGCCATGAAATCGTGATTAGGTACAAAACAGGCTGTAATTCCATGCATACTTCTTAACGGTTCTGAGTTTAGACGGCCTTGAAATCGTGATCTGATAACCTCTCCAACTTGAAATGTTTATTTAATGTAAATCTGTGCTATTATACAAAAACATAGTGTGATATACACTCGTGCCAAAAAAATAACCTTTACGAACTTGTATCATAAATAACTATTCTGATACTGAACAGCGCTTATTACACTTTCTCCTTCAAAGAGGTATTTACACTATTTGATTTTCTAACATCTACTTCAATCATTAAGCAAATAATTAAAATAATTAAATAATCTTTGGTTACTATGAATATTTATATATACAGGTATGCATAATTTTCATATTATTAAAAACTTCCTCAACAATTTTCTATTCAAGAATAATTTTTTTCCATTCCTTTACATAATTATTTATAAGTAGTAGGTCTATCTACATCAATAAAACTATTTTCAATTCTTCAGTTTTAATGTATAATTCTAATATCTACATTTCTATACTTTAACCTCCTGAGTCCTGAGATATTTTTTGTTTTATTTTTAACGTTCGATGTAATTCTACACTTAAAAAAAAGTCACTGACATGAGGAAAAATGATAAAAAAAATTCTGCAGCTTACAACTAGGACACAATTGCAGATATGTTATACTATACTTCGGACCTCTATGCATACATCTAATATCATAATCATGTATGAAATATAGCATAGTGTGCTATGCTCTCGTAACTCAGAAGGATATTTCTCAAATCAGAATATTCATAATAGCATATTGTAAATTTGCAATATCCTTTGTACTGCATAGATATTAAATTTCTTGACATTATTACTGTCATAAACATCATGCAATAGATTTCCTAGCGTTTCCTATTTGCCTTCATGAATTCTTTTTAACTGCAATTAATTTCTTAGTACCTAGAGTAAAGATGGGTAATTTGAATAATTTAAGACATTTCAACATTTTTCTTGGAATATAGTACCCATATTTTCGATAATATTGTTATGAATTGTTGTATTTACATGTTTAAAGAATCAATAGAAAAGATGTAAAATGAAAATAACTGTACCTGAAGTCACAATTGAGCTATCCGATTTACCTGCAAAATTGTGGAGGATTTTAAAATTTGAGGTAATTTGGATATATTATTGGGCAGTATGAATAATACGAAATAAAATTAGAAAATATTATTTTCAAAAGAGTTTTACTTGAATACTGGATAATTACCTCCAAATAACTAATCAGGCATAGTCATACACAATAATGAACAACAAACACAAATGAAAAATTGTCTCTTTTGTCACTGTACTGAAATACGAGCGTATTCTACACATACCGACAGCAAACGAATTGCTTTCTTCTTTCTGCTCCAATAGAACACACGTTGTACCAAGTTTTGCAACTCTGAAAACGAACTCAGTTTCCCTTTTTGGAAGAATGTTCAGAATAATACCTTCTGCTGAAGAATCCACATTTCCAGTCTCTCATGTTTGCTGTCATGCCCTCAATCGTCGTCACAACCTTCCTTATTTGCATCCTCTTGAGAGTACTCAGTTCTCGATATTTATTTATTTTTTTGTGTAAGAATTTTTTTTCCTTTCATTCTGTCTTCAAAATACAGACTGAGTAATAAATTAATTCATTTGATTTAGTGTCCTACCCAAGGGCAGGTCTTTCACTGCAAAACCCAGATTTCTCCAATCTTTCCTATTTTCTGCCTTCCTCTTTGTCTCCTCACATGATCCATATATCTTAATGTTGTCTATCATCTGATATCTTCTTCTACCCCGAATTCTTCTCCCGTTCACCATTCCTTCCAGTGCATCCTTCAGTATGCAGTTTCTTCTCAGCCAGTTCCAGTTCCTTTTCCTCTTTCTGATCAGTTTCAGCATCATTTCTTATTCTGTCTGTCCACTCACACGTTCCATTCTTCTGCAAATCCACATTTCAAATGCTTCTATTCGCTTCTCTTCACTTCGTCGTAATGTCCACGTTTCTTCTCCATACAATGCCACACTCCATACAAAGCTCTACACTAGCATCTTCGTTATTTTTTCCAGAGGTTCGCAGAAGATGCTCCTTTTTCTATTAAAAGCTTCCTTTGCCTTGTTATTTTCCTTTTGACTTCCTGGCAGCAGCTCATGTTACTGCTTATAGTGCAACCCAAATATTTGAAGCTGTTCACTTACTCTACTGCCTCATTTAGAGAGTAATTGATTATAAATTACTAATAGTGTTTTAAATATGTTATTCAAATTGTTCCGTGAACGACTATTCAAATTTCTCCGCTCGTCGACAAAACAGAATTTGATCTTAGTACGAAGCTCATGTGAATGTGTCACAACTCGGTCTACCAACTGCTAAGACATCGACGATGTGCTTACAGGTTAAAACAAGTATCATAGATTATATAAAACTTAAGTAAATGAAGTAAAATGTGGATAGGGATTTTGCTACACACCTTCCAACAGAAAAGAAATATATATCTACAGATTTTTAGTTTAGCTTGAAGGACCTTATTTATAGAGAGAAGGTTCACAAAGACCACCGTCCTTTCACTACCTATCATTTTTCAACAAGGCGTCGCGCGTTTTGTCTTAATGCTGCCAGAACCTTAGCATTATCCACATTTCCCCTTTATTCAAATTACCTCGCTTTACTCTATTATTGATTGCCATTCTTGGCAATATTGGACCTTTGTTTCCAAATTCATAATGGAATATGATATAAATATTCTCCTCACAATGGGAAATACCAAGACTACATTATAATACTCTTTCGTTTGGTTAAATAAAAAAATTAAAATGCTTTCTTTTGATTACAAAAACAGATATTAAAAACAAATATACTATAATTACCACAAATCAAATTATAAAAGATTTTCAAAATGTAAAAATTGACAATGATACAAAAATGATATCTTTAGATCAGATGTGCTCACTGTGGGCATATTGCCCATTGGGCGCCCGGTGCAGAAGATAGACGTGAGCAGGAAACTTGTTGTACACGTAAACAGACGATGGCACGTACTCAGACCTATCGTAACCAAGCATTAACGTCGCTGACGATTTCTAACATGATAGGTCTGCTGATACAGTATTTAGTATTTAACCTAGTAGAGCTAAGGCCATCAGGCCTTCTCTTTCCCTCTACCAGGGTATTACAACTATAATATCAAGAAAACAATTAAAATTGAAATCAATTATAATAAAATCAAAGTACTAAAACTTTATTTGATTAATGAAGACTGGACTTTTTATTATAGAACTTAAGAACAAAGGAAGAAATAGTTAATTAAATAAAAATTAAACGTAAATTAATTACATAGTGATGAAATTACTCAATATTGAAGTATTTTATGCTACAACAAGAAAGCTATTTACAAAAAGAACAGAACAAGTACCGACACTACATTTAAAGCGACTCTTTTTGTTCAAGAAGGAGAACGTGCCAAAGGCTTAGTATGTGGACACTGTGTTGCAGGGGGGAAATATAAAGTTGAGCCACATTACAACACCAGACATGCTTAAACATATTGGAGATGAGTGTATGCAAGTAATAGAAAATGTAAAGCAAACCGTCGTCAATGAAGTGAGGTATTTTAGAAATGTACAGTTTTGTACCAGACATTTCCCTGCTTATTAAAATACACAGAAATATCATTATGATTTTTCTTTATGTATTATCTTGTATATATATATATATATACAAGATAATACATAAAGAAAAATCATAATGATAACATTTCGTTATGAACATAATGTAAACATATTGTAAAACAACTCTCTAATTTGAAAAGACAAATGGAAATGAAGCAATTAAAATGTAGACTGTTCCGTTTGGGTATGGATAAAATAAAAACACTGTAAAAGATTTACTACTGAACTTTATTTGTTGAAACTTTGTGCATACAACATTGAAAGATGGGAGATTCCTCAGAGCTCAACATGACCCCCATTGCACACCCTGCACAACTCATAACGGTGATGCAATTCAGCCCCTGTCCGTTGAAACATAAGAGGGCTGATTTGTTTAAAAGCTTGAGTAATTTTTACTCTCAGATCATCAATGTTCCTGGGTTTCTGTGAAAAGACAACGTCTTTAACAAAACCCCACACGAAGAAGTCAGGAGGGGTTAGACTGAAGAGTTTGGGGGCCAAGCCAAGAGGTAGCTGCTTCTCGTACTGGGTTTCGCCTGCCATTTCCTGCATGTTTTTTTTTTTTTTTTAACACAGAACCTGTTTCTACAAATGTTCGATACCACAACATTATGGAATGGTATTTAGGTGCATTACGCACATTATACTCACGTCGAAATTCCCTTTGAACTATTTTAACATTCTCAAATTTAGCATACCAAAGAACACAATGTCTCCGCTATTGATTTGTAGTAGCCATTTTAATCATTCACGATTTTCATTTGTTCTTTCAGATTATGCATTGTTGATGTCATATATGGAAACTTCCATCTTTTAATCGTAATATAACCAGCAAGAAATTTTTCCTACTCTCATAATAGCTTTATAATAATAAATTAATATCATTCATACCCAAACGGGTCAGACTGTATTATTGTCAAAAATCACAAAAGAAAATCCATAAAGCAAAACATTTTGTTGTGTTCTTGATATAAATATATTACAGACATCACTCTCTAATTTGGATATACATATTGAAATAAAGTTATAAAATATTCTTGTCAATCCCACTAGGACAGTGGTTCTTAATCTTTTGCGAGTCAAGGGCCTCTTTTAAAATCTGGTGAAAGCTAAGGATCCTCTCCCTAGAAAAATGCAAAAAATAGACAAAAGTTTTAAGATACGCTTCTGCTTTTTACATTATAATAATATAGTGAATATACATGTTAATTTTTTATGTGACTTCCACGAATTCGTAAGCTTAACATTTGTATGTCTGGCCTTAATACAAGCAGGCGAAGATTCCTATTTCCGTTTTAGGATTTATTGTTTAGTTGCTGTAATTCTATTGTGTAATTCATTTGTTAGTCTGGACTTGTTTCGTTAATACATGTTAATGATAATTTCTCTTTCCTTAGTTGTCATGTGGGCTGGGCTATGTTAAGGAAACCTAATGTGTGAGTTTACCACCTGGCACCTAAGCATTGATAGAGAGGACCTCTCCAGACTACAATAAGATGGCGCACGGCCCAGACTCCTCTCATGCAGTGCCGCTTACTAGGTATACGCCTAGAACAAATTCTATGAAAAGCTCCGAAATTATAAACTAACTGCTTACTTGGTCACAATAGTTAACGCTACAAGACGGGCAAGGTTTATTTGATCAATCTCATCCTCATAGTCATTTTTACATTTTGCTGAACAACAAGTAATATATACTTAGAAAATTGATGCTTCTACATGAAGACTTACATGTTCACGAAATCTCGTATCCTTTATCGTTGTGTCCGAGACGATAGAAGTCAGCTGTATAATAACGCTTTAACCTTGACGTTCCTTCAGCCTGTGTTATCTGTTCATATTACGCAACACACAATCATCTAAAGTTCAATCCAGTTAAAGTCAGATGATATTAAGCTGAACCTATTTGCTGGCGAACGCTTTGCATAAGTAATACGTACAGTATATGATACAGTGTTCGATACTTTAAATATGAATGCAATTCAATAACTCTTCTCAAATTCTCAAGTAAAAGGATGATCTTTTGTTTGTCACAATCACTGTGACGAAACATGTCTTTCAATCTAACACAATGTACGGATGACAACAAAAAGTAACACTCGTGCGTTTGCATTTTGTTTGGATTTCTGTTTTTACCATGTAAGATATAAATGGAATTTCTGAACATATTGTGAATATTTAAAAGTTCAATGATATAATGGCTTATTTTGAGGGGGTGTATGTCCTTGAAAGGCGTGACAGAGGCAGAACAGCACAAGCTCGAAGACTTCCATCAGAAACTAACCACTAAGTGGCCATCACAGGACGAACAATGCATTGGAAAGCTCTGATAGCAATTTGAAGAGATTATCATTCCCTTCAATTTTGAGATTCATTAAACTGTTAAAAGACGAACAGCAAATTGACGAACAAGTTATCAATCAGTATCTTCATGGTCATATACAAATACGGCTACCAACTTCACGACGATACCTAAAAAGTAAATTTATATGAAACCGAGATTTTTAATGGACAAAACGAGTAATAGTCTACAAAAGTAGATAATCACGTCAATAATATATATTTAAAAGTAATTCGTTATCGATTGAGGAATAATCCTCCCAAACTGCATGGTGAGGAAGAACAGTAATTAATGAAGTATATTGGGGGGAAACAAGACATGTCAATTTTTAGCGATTTTGTGATATATTAGAGCATTGTATAGATGGCAACTGGGATTATAGAACTGTCCAATCACAAAAAATAAAAAATAAAAAATGGATATTTCTGTGTACGGTAACATTTGGAATATTCAGGTATTAAAACTTGTTTCTTTTCATAATGATGTTTTGTGACATTCCGTATCTTCCCCCGACACCCTTCAAATGTGAAAATTCATCAAGAAATTTCACTAAAATAAAAATAAAATAAATATAATTCTAAAGAATTTAATGTTTGCACTGTTTAATAAAACGTCGACCGAATATCCTTTATTGATGTTTCAAACACAAGGATATATGGCTACATAGCTATACTGGATATTCTAACAGGAAGCAATATCAATTACCATTTTGCATGGATGAAACATACAATTAGACGTTTTTAACTAAACCATTTTTTTTGCAAGGATATTTCATAGCTTACTGAATTTATTCAGTAAAATTCTTAGCGTAGTTGGTAGAACGTTAGCTAAGAATTCGTGAGATTGCAAGTTCAAATCTTCGTGGAATTACTAAACGTCCCGCGCCGTGGCTTCGTGGTCTAAGACATCCTACCTAGGACTCGCGTTACGGTATGCGCGCTAGTTCGAGTCCTCATGGGGGAAGAAATTTTCTCATGAAATTTCGGCCAGTGTATGGGCCTGGTACTCACCCAGCATCGTGATGCACTTCGGGAGCTACGATAGGTACCGAAAATCCGGTTTCGAAAACCAGTTATAGCGGCTGGAAGGATCATTGTGCTACCCACACGATACCTCTATTCTGGTTGGATGATCGTCCACCTCTCATTCGGTATGTGGACGTGAGGCCAGCAGCCTCCTGGTCGGTCTTGGCCCGTCATGGGCTGTAGCGCCACGGATTTTTTACTGAATTTATTAACATTTCTCCATATGACATATCATTTATTTATGCCAGATTTTATATTCGCTTTTGTTTGTAGTAGACAAAGACCGTGATTGGTGATAAGATTTCGTGGGGTAGTCTCATTAGACTCCCTTATGCTGCCCCAGGGCAACGCCATTTGTGGCAAAAAGAACTACAGTTGGTGCGTCTTTCATAGAAGGGGACGCATAGATCAATAACGTGAAGTTAAGTACTCGCCATTGAAAGAAATATATGTTTTTTTTAATTCTATATTTATTAATTCCATTAACGTCAACTGAATTGATCATTTTGGTGAATTACAATGTGCTCTATATCTAAAGTATAAAATACTTATCTAATTTGCTTTTTATATCACTAATTGACAATTTTCATTTGCATTATTATTTTCATTACGAGTAATAAATAGTAATTATATTCTGTGATGATGTTTCTTGAATTAAACTTCTCCTTCACTGAGAATAACGACTCTTAACATTATTCATTATTGTGAAATATGACGTCCTTTCTTACCTGTTCACCCTTAAAAAATAAGAAATACTCCTACCTGTCTTATTATGCAATTACGGTATAAAATTATTTTCTAAATATTGAACCAGATCGTTATTGTGTGCTTATGACTTCAAAATGAAAATCCAATATTTTAAAATAACTTATGTATCATGTGCATTTTCTCGAATAACTTGATTACTACACGCTCAATGTCAATAAAATCCATCAAAATAATTTTAGAGACATAACTCTATACATACAGAAAGACTGATACCAAGGCAAAAACCATTTCCCTCCCCCCATTACTGGAGGTGCTAGAAACGTGTACTACGAAATCGACTTCTTTTGACTTCAACACAATACATTTTTATACTTTGTATAATGATAAAGTGACCAGCCTCATGGGCTAGTGGTCAGAGCTTCTGATTACAGTTTAAAAGCTCCTGGGTTCGATTCCAGGTTAGAACACAGAAATTTTTCCTTAAGGGAGAATGTTCCTGTGTACGTCCATGGTCTGGAAATTAGGTTAAGACCTCTTCTGGCATTTCATAATCATGCTATCATAATATCATCGGGAGAGCGCAACTCCGCCTTCCAGACGCCTCAACTTCAGAAGTGGGTTCCAAATAAGCCATTGCCAGGAGAGACCAGAAATGTCGAAGAACAACCTGGTGGCACTGGAGAAAAAATAATAATGATAAAGTAAAAAAAGAAATGGGACTTCATTTCTATATGAAAATGAAATTATTTCACGCCAAATTGGCTCTAATGGTTTGTAACTATTTTGAAACTTATTCAGTTATTAACAGCATAAGTATACTTCCTATTGAAAATTTCTGTAAACAAAAATGTTAAGACTTGAATATCGCTATGAACCGTCCATTATTTTGAGTGTGTGTAATGCAATCGAAATCCACTATAATCTAGTACGAGTTTAAACACGATGCACTTATTAGGATCAATATTTTAGCTAACCTTATCAGCGAGTCAGATGTAGAGAGAGTTGTATTATTTAACTCGATATTTGCATTGGTCGTCACATTTTGAAGAACTAGCCGGCTGTTTCCTTTTATACTAGGGGAGAATTTCATTTTCCCTACAGTTGAGGGATTTCTAATCCACACAACAGGTACTGTAGTGATGGGGTTACTGTTCCTTTGCCTCCAGACTTGCATGCTTTTCTTTCGGTGTATGCTCCCCTAGCTGATTCGGTCCAGTTTTAAAGCTATGGACCCATGCTTGCAATATAATGATAAACGAATTAATACATGAATTAAATGGATCCACTTTTTTCAACTCTAACATATTGAGTATGATTTTTTTTCACAAAGAAAGATATCTCGAAGAATGTGATCAAGAATAACGTTGTTCACAAATGAATATGAAATTAATAGAGACTTGTTAATTATGACATGAAATTTACGGTTAGAAAGTGTGTACAGTTTCTATTGCTCTTGTTGCTATTTAGTTTTCAAAATGCGACGGTGTCTGAACTTTAACATGAATGAATAAAGCCCTTTGTAGTTCCAGACGACGCTTCAGACTTTTAGTTCTTATAGTGGAAATTTCCTTCAATTGTCTTTATTTTCTTGCTGTGATGTCAGTGCAGCTTTAATGGCGAAGGCAACTCCGCTCTGATTTGACTAATGCCGCACAGTCATTCATTTGCGAACTATTTTTTTCCTTCTTTTTGGAAGTTGTAGCCAACAGACTCAGACAGGCAGGAAGCAATAGATCGCAGGAGAGATAGGAGAGAGGGAAAGTGCGTGCTTTGTGGTGGTTGAAAGTGATTGGCCATTTTGAAGCGATGCGGGCAGCAGGAAAAGGAAATCAGTATTTACAAAACCCCGGGAATATCATGAGATACTGGAAGGCGGCCATTTTATTTAATTCAATGCACAGTTGCCTCTTCGATCCTCGCTTAATTCAATTCAAACTTTGAGATTCGCTGTGTTTTGTTTATTCGGCACGCATGAGCGAGCTGGCCTGGCCAGATGCCGGCGCTTTCTCCCAATCCTCATAAATCGAGCGTCTGATTGTCTTTGTTCCATCACGTGAATCCAACAAAAGAGCCAGTACGGTGTACGCATTTTGCCTCTGCGGTAGATTTTTTTATTGAACATATTTTGAAGTTGTAGAGTTTAACCAGATTTGATTATAAAGTTATAGGATACTGAGTAGTCAGGCCTTCGGCCTATCATGCAGGCACGTGAAAAACTCATAGTCACAATTTTGGCGGACGAGATCGCAGTTGGAGTTTTTCTCGGACTTCTCTTATTTCCCCATATTAGGTATAAACATCATTTCGTCAGATTTCATCCCGTCATTATCCATAACATTCCCCCAATGACGGCTGATGATGCACGGAGAGGACTGGTCTAGAGATGAGTAGGGTTGCCTGCTCGAAACTTGTGTATTCAACCAACCTTAATGTAGTCAGGCGATGTGGACATGACAATACACCTAGCAAGAGGTTTAATGTAATAGGTCTTCTAGGGCCATATTCATAGACATTCTTAGCGCAGGCTTCCGGTGGATGATCAGCGAATTAACGTTTTTCGTATTCATAAACCAGTGTTAGCGATATGATATGAATCCTGTACAAGTAATCAGTCGATAGCCGGGGCTAGTTTAGCACGCTCGTAGCGCGGGCTAGCGAAATGACTATGCATAACACCCTAAGGTCGCAATGTCCCCTTCCTGAAATTCAATTCAATATTATTATTAGACTTCGTTGAATTGCCACACGCAGCATGCTATCAGGTTGCCGATGTACGGTAGTATAGAGGAGGTAAGCGACCGCCCGGTCTCGTAGTATAAGCAGTTCATGTTAAGAGTTGTGACCGGTCCAAATAGAGCAGCTACAGCTAATGTATACCTAAGTAAGCACTTGTTTTTGCATTACTGTGGTTGGAATAGTCAAAGCTTAACATTTGTTCGGTGGAGACAAGAATTAAATCAAACATACTACAATGAGAGTGTTGCTATTCCAAATAACTGGCCCAGGAATACCCTTACCCCCGCAGCCAGACTTGACCCGTTGGGGAACGTGGTTGGATGCTGTTCATTATTATGCAGAACATTACGGCAAAATAATGGAGGGAATTGATGCATTGGATAGCACAGACAGTTCCGCTATTACAGCTGTAAATTCTTTGCCTTCTGAACAGCTACCGGAAGATAATGTGTTCATTAATTCTAATTTTAAAATCCTGTCCAAAAGCATCACCCTGTTAAAATCGTCTAAACTACAACTCTCAGAACCCCTTAATGTAGTGGATAAAGTATCACAAACCGTTATCCAAAATAAAAAAATCACTAATTTCAGAAAAAATTAAATGTAAGTTGAGAAACATTATCGCTAAAAATGTTGCCTATTCACAACTTCGTACTATAAATGGTGTACTATTAGGTCACGACAAGACATCTGAAGTTGGTGCACTAAAAAGTAGTGACTTCCCGTTCTTCAAATATGTACGTATTACATCCTGTGATGTTGAACGTACATGTTCCCAAAATAAAAACTGTTTAAGTGACCATCGGAGGAGGTTACTTTGCAATCGCTCAAAATGTACGTAACTCTTCACAGCAATGCACATATTCAAAAATGATGTGCGTATCTTACATTAAATTTTAAGAGTTAATATATCTCACTATAAAGTAATTGCGTATTTACATGTTTAGACATTTCCTAATTCAATGATCATTCATTATATTTCTTGAATGCACGATACAAGTTTTATTGTAACCGCAGTATACTGCTCAGTGTTTACATAAGAGACATACTCCATCCGTTGCACGCCCCCTTCTCATACAGTCTATACCCCGTGCGCAGTAACCTTGTGATTCCCGTGGCAATTCCACGAAGTCTAATTATTATACAATAAGTTAAATTGTAGCAGAAAAAGACCCCTACGATGGCTGAGTGGCCAGACCTCCGGCCTGTGATGCAAGCGGTCCAGGTTCCAGTCTCGATCAGGTCTCAGATTTTTCATTGAAAAATCCATATTGACACTTGTGTCTGATAAGGTCGCAGTTGGGGTTTTTCTCGGAGTTCTCCCGTTTTCCCCCATAATAGGCATCTACATAATTCCGTCACCACTTCTCCATTTCGTCATCATTCCATAGCATTCCCCAATCGCCGGCTGGCCTAGGGACGAGGGTGGTAACCTGCTGGATACGCAAAGAACCTTAGTGTAGTCAGCCGGTTTGGGTTTGGGAATGCACGCCTAGCTTGAGGATTAACGAAATATATCGTAAAAGGTTGCATTGCTGGGTTATAGTGCCCACCTCCCGTAAATTCCATTCCATTCTATAGCAGAAAAAAAACTTTCTTTTAGTTTCTTATCTTAAAACGAGTCATAATTATACCGAAAATATCAGACGAATTCGCAATCCTTTCAAGAGAAGTTTTCAATCGTCTTAGCTCTAGATTCTATGTTGTAAACTTAAAGCGTTATATTATAGGTATCATTTTTGTTGACCTACAGTATATTATTCCAGGTGGATACTTCCATATTTTATGTATAATGTATGAACGACAAATTTTATAAACATCATTACAGAGCCTTTATAATTATATATTTTTTTATTTCTTAATAACAATTGAGATCATTAAGTTGCGGATTATACGATTATTAAAAGTTAATTTTCTTAAACTATTATTCAAAAGACGATCATGTATTAAATCAATTAATAGACGCCCAAATAAGAGGATAAGCTTACAGTTTCTGTTTTTAATATGAGATTGAAATCATAATGGGAACCGGAAGAAATATAATTTCATTTATGTATGTCATAATACATTGTAAAGATAGTAGTTAGTATGTAATTATGTGATCCGAATAAATGTAACATTTCTTTCTGAATTAAAATGTTACATTTGTTAGGGTAAAATTTCTACACAGTTGAAGGACAAAACTCAAGTTCTTTCAATAATTTATTATAATACACTGCTCTCTTAAATTTACAGTGCATGTTGGAAATTAAATCAATAGTCTATCCAAAACACTCTATGAAATGTTTTTTTTTCTCTCGAAAAGGAAGCAAAAACGGGAAAAATTGTATTAAACGTTTTTGTTTGAAATATCTCAAAGAATAATCTCCCTGAAAGTAATGACATTACTTACGGTTCTCTACGTATAGTAGTCACGTATAATACTATTTTTATTAGGGAAATGAAGTAATAGGCCTATAAGTTAAATGTATATTAGTGATATATTTCGAAGTTTTGAACAGGTATACATCTTTTCATTCTCCTAAAACTTTAAGATTTTCCTTGAAGTTCAATCTCATTATGCAAACGTTCTTACAATAGAGCTGTAACCTATTAATAGTAATGGGTTCTCCGTATATTACTTCCTTTGTCATCATCTAAACAGTATGGATTTTAAAAACATTCGAATAAAAACGATATTGATACTTTATATGATTTAGTTTCTTTGGCCAAACGTGTTTCCGTCGTACTAAAATTTCGATTCATTAGTTAGTTCATTCTGCGTAATGAAGAATCAGAGAAAATCGTCTAACAATTTTTGAAGTTAAGCGTCATTGTCAGTTTCTGGTTTGAAGTAAAGACAAATATATATATATATATATATATATATATATATATATATATATATATATATATATATATGTAATATTGCATATGCATCATTCCCGGATAAATCAACTTGTACATATTGCATAATATGAACAAACTCCGAACAACAGTTTAGTAAGAGAAATCGTTGTACACAGACAAACTGTGTCAGTTGTCATAGATGGTGAAAACATATTTTCGCGAAAATCGTAAATCGATTATTTGTAGCATTATAATGCTCTATCTTTGTGTTTCGTATGATCAGAAAGAAAAAAAAAGAAGGCATATTATTATCCTAGGTGAAAACGAATAATGACATCATGAAGTGCAAATATCGTATTGTATTGTATTGTATATATTTACATTCCATGGTATTCGTACATTGCTTCATAGGTAGAATATGGAAAATGTCAAACGAAACAGTGTCGTAAATTGGTAGTCAATTAGTATGAAATATCCGAATTTTTACTGGATTCAAAATGGAGGATTTAATGATTTCCTGAAATTGATATCGTATAGATTCGATCGAGGGAAAATTACGAAATTCAATGTAATAATTACTTTATTTCAATATTCTTACAGTAGAATATGACAAACGAGCTAATATTTAAGTATGAAATTACATTCAAATGAAAGTTATGCAGTCCGGTGTAGATTCTGAAACTGGATCAAAATTGCCTTCGATGATGTTTTTAATCTGATTACGTTAACTTCTGTTAACTTATAGTTTGATGTCACGTTATTTTCAATTGTTTTCCTATAGGCTAGTACACAACAATTTTTTTAAAGTCTGGTATTGATTTCGCTCGAGAAATAAAAATTCTAGTAACTTTTTTCAATTTTAATTTAAAAATATGATCAAGAAATTATTTCCGAGATTCTACACAGTTCTTTTATGTTGTTCTTATTATATCAAAATATACTAATACATATGGCTGGCAGCAATTCTATGTTTATTTAAACGTAAATATTTTGATTAATTCTACAAAACAATCGTCAATTTTAACATATTATATATTTCAGAACTTCATCATACAAGCTTCTATCAGAGGTAGAATTTGAAAAATGGTGTTAATTTTTAATTGAAAATATTGTAAACATAATGGCAATAATAAAGTTCATTTTTGACATTACATACTGTACATCTTCAGACAGGCTTGCAATTATAATTACCACTAATTTACTACGAAATTTCGACCCCAACAAATTTCTGGCTGATCATAATAATATTTCATATAGTTCATCACATTATTTTAAAATAAAAAACATCACTGAAAGAAAGAAAGAAAGAAAGAAAGAAAGAAAGAAAGAAAGAAAGAAAGAAAGAAAGAAAGAAATGGAGAGAGAGAGGGGGAGGGAGAAAGCGAGAGAATGAGAAAGGGAGGGGGAGAAAGGGATGAGGGAGAAAGGGAGAATGTAATTACATCAAACGTAGAATTATGTGATAGACATTATTCTTCTTTCTCTCTTTTTTATTTTTTCTTTCTTTGTCTAGTTCTTTTTCTCCTTTTTTATCGACATATTGCCAAGTTTTTTGCAATGAAGAGTAGGACGACAGGCAATTTTTAGATGGGTATAGACTATAAGTTATGGGTACTATAGACGGAATGAAAAATAAAATCTGTGGAAAAGTCTATATATTGAATAAGGGAACAGTATTCCATATTTATTTATTTATTTACTTATTTATGTATTTATTTATTTATTTATTTATTTATTTATTTATTTATTTATTTATTTATTTATTTTGATAATAATTGCAACATAAAATATAAATAAACAGAAAAACTTTAGCTCTCTCCTGAAAGAGTAGAACTCGTGCTCAGGGGCGGATGTGTTATTTGTGTTTTGCTTTGTTTCCAACATTAATCATTTTATTATATTAGTCCCTTATGAGGGGAGGGGAACGGACTGAGGACTACCCTCGCAAGTAGGCCTCTTGGTTGGATTCATTGTACCAACCGGAATGGAATGTAGTGCATGTCCTAAAGTCTCACACGCTTCAGATTCCCCTCTGGGTCACCTCCGAACTCCCCTACAGCCTACAGAATCCCTTTACCTTTCCTCGAAGGCATCATCGCTGTCTCTCATCCCCTGGTCTCATGAGCACTGTAGCACACACCACGGGGTCCAAGTTCAGTGGCGGCCCGCGGCCAACTCTACATCGGAGCAAACCTGGAATAATGGGAAAGAGGGAGAGTGTAATGAATCAGAGGTCCAACGCCGAAAGTTACCCGCAATTCTGCTGCAGTTGCTTGAGAAAAGCCCTCGAAATAGATATTAACCAGATAACTAAACTTGTCCTAATCAGAATTTGAAGCCAGGTCCGCTCGTTACACGGTTTGACACGCTACCCGTTATTCATTACTTAAGGTCGACGTTTGCTTTATATCAATTTTAATAATACTGTACTCTTAAATTATAACGAATACAGAAATTATGGCCGTAAGCAAGTTATCGGCTTCATTCATTACAGTAATATACGCAGCGCGCCTGCCCTTATGAAAATGACTACGTAGCGCCAACTCAAAGAGTAACAAAAGAGTTTATACATTGGACTCTCTTAAGTTCGGCAAAACAAAATTGAAAGTTCAGTCCAATAAGGGTAGTGGGTGTGGCAGGTGAAATGAATATAAATTCTTATTGGTTATCCATCAACGAATACAGTACAGACCGATTATTTAGTCCTGACAGCTCAGCGACGCGAAAGAGGGGAAGTAATAGTAGTAGTGGGGAGAGCTCTGGAGTAGAGATGAGGGCGAGCGGTCGGAAAAAGAATGCAATACAGCTTAAATGTACTGGAAACATAGAGCTCTACCGCAAGCATGACATCCGATCGCCCCGAAAGCAAGCGAGTGACTAACCCAAAGACCCCTTGGCGTAACTAAATGGACTCGCCTGACCCAGGCGCACATATCCGGCGACTGTCAGAACTAAATAATCGTACTGCTGTACTTCCATTTCCTGCCCGCCCCGAGACTTGTGTATACGCTTCTAGTACCACAGTGGGTTTCGACAGTTCCGTCTCACAAACGGCACAATTCTCAAATAGAAAAAGAAGAGTTCATTAATTTAAAATCAGTGATAAAATATGGATGTATTAATCAATAAAATATTCTGTTTTCCTTTAACAAAAGTATCACTACAAGACACCGAACCAATTCCCATTCAAGTGGCAAACCCATTTCTTAGTGCCCGTATAGGGGCGTGTCTACTTCTCCTACGTAAGCAGTCGAACTATGGGATGTCGAACTTGTTTTCTGTCTAACTTAAAAGCTTCCACTGTATATGTATATGTTAGTGTCATGCATTACAGGCCCTATGTTCGGTTCAAGTTAGTCGAGTATGGTGAAGTTCGATATTCACCGATGTTCGCCCTGCAGGAGAAGGCCTGTCGTGTTTGTTCTACCTTGTTATAAAAGTATTCGCTGTCCTCCATTCATGTTTTAACCCTTTAAGGATTTCAGCACAGATCTTGCCATTAGTTTGTCATCTATACTAATAATAAATCTATAGCCGAAATTTTTCTAGTAATTTTCGATTTTCCAAAAATAATTGGTCCTAACATGTATAATTAACCACCCTGAAACCGAAAATCGCTTTTTTGAAATTTTTGTTTGTATGTCTGTCTGTCTGTCTGTATGTTTGTTACCTTTTCACGCGATAATGGCTGAACCGATTTCGATGAAAATTGGAATATAAATTAAGTTCGTTGTAACTTAGATTTCAGGCTATATGGCTTTCAAAATACATTATTTAAAAGGGGGGTTATAAGGGGGTCTGAATTAAATAAATCGAAATATCTCGATTATTATTGATTTTCATGAAAAATGTTACATAACAAAAATTTCTTTAAAAATTATTTTCGATAAGATTTATTCTTTGACAAATTTTGATAGGACTGATATTTAATGAGATAAATAAGTTTCAAAATTAAAATAACTGCCATCTAAGGCGGTGTAATGAAATAAACAAATGAATTCGTCTATAAGGGGCCTTGGTCAACAACATTCGAAAGCTATGAATCTTAACCTACGGAGAATGTTTCTGTGTTTGTATGAAGTAATATCGGAAGCTAAATTAACCGATTTGTGTAATTAATTATTATTTCACCATTGGAAAGTGTAGTTTCAGTCTATATGGACATAATGCTATAATGTTATTACAGTAACTTCAGAGTGAATTGAGGACAGGTAAAATTAAAATAACTTCTTATGCACAAACAACTTGATAGGCTATTCTGTGTATTCGTTTCCTGTATTTCTTAAAATTATGTTTATCTCAGAGAATTAACGAACCACAAGAGTGTATTGATTTAGTATGCAGTAATAATATGTTAGCTTAGCATTCCATTATTTTATAATCCAAATTTTAACTATGCTCAATTGAATCGTGTTAAAGTACATAAAATACATATGCATTAAATGCAATGCAAAAAAATTGGGTAATGAGCCAAGCAGATTATGTTGCGCTGTTGTAAAATAAAATTTGTTCCTCCTGAGATTCAAGAGCCCCCATAACAAATTGAAAACTTACTTATCGGTGTACATCCGTTATCAACACTTTTTATATAATATAATATAATATAATATAATATAATATAATATAATATAATATAATATTATATTATATTATATAATATCATTTAAGTTAATTAAGTTATTTGAAGGGTTCAGAACCATTGTCGCCCAAGCACCATTTACTGAATACGTAGAAAAAAAGGGTTAAAATTAAGTTATTATCATAATTCAATGGAAACATATAGCAAGTAAAATAAAGTATACACATTAAATCTAAATGATATGTCAGTTTTCATTAAAGTATGGATGCATGTAATAAAAATTAAGAAACATGTTAAAGGAATTGTCATTGCACCAAATGAGTGGTCTCTGGATCAAAATGATCGCATTTTAATTATTTAAATACAATTTAAATTAAGTAACATATTAAACGATTTATCCATCTATCAAACACGAATGTTCCCTGGATCAAATGTCCTATTTTAATTATGTAATTACTTTATATTTATTTCTAACGGGTGCAGCGGAGCGCACGGGTACTGCTAGTATAAAATAAGACGATGTTTGTAATGTCTTGGTTGCATCTCTCATGTTCGAACTCCGGGATAAAATTTAATATAAATAACAGCGTATAATGCGAGAATTGTATGTTCAAATTTTGTAACATAAAGTGAAATCAATAGAATATCCCTCCTAGATATCTTCTATCACACTTACAGGATGATTTTTGAATCACCTGTCGCCCAAGTGTCGATAGCTACTGTAATCATTCGCATGAAACTTCATATTCGAGTCTTGCGACTCCTTTTTTCACCAGTCTTTGGTTATAGGTTTCACGACTGTTTGTGCCTTCACACCTTCTTCTGATATCATTTTTGGTTCTTCCATAGAGCAGTCATCATCAGGTTCATTGCCTATTTTATAGGTGTTTGCCAGCACAGCTTCTGCTCTTACTTAAAGCTGTCTAGATCCGAGATTGTCTAACGTTCCACCTGCATCTTCTTCAATAGTCCCGATCTGATTGCACATTTACTTCAGGAAGATCGATAAATATTGTTTGTGACGTGTACTTCATCCTCCTCAATAGGAAAGACGATTTCATGCATAAACAAACCCCTAAAAGATAAAAAAAAAAAAATGTTCTATTGAAGTTTCTGCAAGCACGACATATATTACGTAGCACACAAATAAAATTGAACTTGCGTAACACATTAATTAGCTTTACTTCATAAATAACATACTCTATATAAATAGAATTAGTAAAGAGTAGTAAAAGAAATGGGCCTATTTAATCTTTGATGAAGTAGCTATTTATTGGTTATCGTGTGACATAATGTGCCACAGAAAACACATTCATTAATTCAAGTAGTTGCCATCAACATAAGTCCAGTATCATCTTACAAGAGAGAGAAATCTTGCCAGTTATGACGAACAGAATAAGAAGAAAAATTAAACATTTTAAAAGTGCGCATTCTTGTCAAGGCGAGGAAAGGCGGAAAGTACAACACAGTATGTTACATATTAGTTACGTTAAGAAGAATTGGGTTTTAACAAGTGAGAGTCATATCACTGGGAAGCCAAAAGGCGATACATTGGAGCGATAATATGCACTGTGCCCAAAAGAATTGTTACGGACTTTGACGGTAGATAAAATTCACTAAAATAAGATAAGAAATTTCAAATAAATACAAATCGGTCTTGGCATGCATCATACCCTTCGTTGTTATTGCTACAAATGTTCTAGTAGTGTTCATCGTCGCGGAGAAGCACACAGTCGCTCAGGAATCCCTGATTGCTTACGAAACAGAGGACAGAAACTCTCAATACGTTAATGTAACATCTCCATGCCATTTACTGGCCTTGAGTAGTCTTTAGTTAATGTCAATACGTCTAAAATTATGAAGATTAGTTCACGGGACCGTGCAGGATAATAAATTGCATTTCCTCGATCTACACACTGGTCAATGAACTTACCATTCAGAGGATAGGCCTATCGAACAATCCAGAGGAAATGGGGTGATCATCTGTCATACACGAACAATATCCCTTCTCGTCCACGAATAGTTGCTTTGCGCATCTTCTTGCACAGCAGATAAACATATACGGGTATGAAACGTTTGTTCTTCAAATTCGATGTAGTGTAGCTTTATCCCAAAGTCCCATCAAGTAAAAAATAGATATATCGCCTGAAAATTAAAGGGCATTGTTTTTGGCCCTACGGTTATTATGCGTTTCTATTTATTTTGGTGAATAGGCCTATTATTTATCAGCTCTAACATCAAAGTCCGATACCTTTCCAGACACTGCATTTTCTGAAGTAGTAGGAACAGCCGGATAGGAAATGTTTCTGTGTGAAGAAAATAAACGTTGACTTCAATAACGGGAAAAAAACATGGACGTTACGATGTAGTGAAGAGAAGCCAAAAGAAGCATTTGAAATCTGGATATGGAGAAGAATGGAGCGTGTGAAATGACAGACAGAATAAGAAACGAAGCTGTGTTGGAAAGAGTGGGTGAAGAAAGAGTAATGCTGAAACTGATCAGGAAGAGAAAAAGGAATTGGTTTGGTTACTGGCTGAGGAGAAACTGCCTACTGAGGGATGCACTGGAAGGAATGATGAACGTGAGAAAAGTTCGAGATAGAAGAAGATATCAAATATCAGACGACATTAAGATAAGTGGATCATATGTGGAAACTAAGAGGAAGGCAAAAATAGGAAAGATTGGAGAATACTGGGTTTGCAGTGAAAGACCTGCACTTGGGTAGAATTTGTATGTATGTATGTATGTATGTATGTATGTACGTATGTATTCGGAGTCGAATTTGAGACCATTGGCTATCTCAGCATTAATGTACTATGTTTTCTCGTGGGCGAACTGTTGTTTAGTCAACTGTCCGAAGACAGGTCTGAACCTCACACTGATACCAAGAAGGCACCACTTATGAGACAACTAGGCCAGGAGATAATGGGGTAGGATGGCCGGTTCCTTTCCCCCTCGATTGTATACATTGCCGACTAGGTACATATTATACTAGTCATACTTCAGATGCATACAAATAGGCCTAATTGTTCTTCCTCTAACACATATCGTCAAGTGAAATGTACTGCCTGATATTAGATGTAGCCTACATATCAGCCACAACCTCAATCAGAGGATGTGTGCGAAATAAGGGGATTTAATTCTCAAATGTAACTCCGATAAAAATAGAGATTAGGAGAACACTAAATTTTGATAGGCCTATGTTTAAAATTTCCTCTATCAGGTAACAGCAAGCTTAATGTCAAACACGTACATGGGGACGCCATTCGTCGAGCGGGCGTTGCCGTGGAGGGAAGTCAAAGTACAAGAAATAGGAACGAAAGTGAATGGAATATACGTTTTTCCTTTTTATCTGTCGTGTGAAAATGCAATCTTTGGAGCAGATTGCTTGCTAACAGGGAAATTGGATTAGGTTTCTAACTAAATCCAATGAGCTATCGGAAACCGATCGGAATAATTTTGCTTCGAAAAGGAGAGTTCGAGGGGGGAGGAGACTCAGACATAAATGAGTTCCTCATGCGATATCTGACTCCGTGTCGTCATGTATCGAGGCGAATTCCGTATCCTAGAAAATGAGAATTTTACCTTTAGAAAGTTAAGTTCCAGTATAAAGCCATTCCACGTGGAAGTCGCACTCTCTTCTTGAATACTCCAATGTATATAGATTTTGCTCTATTTAACGACTATTACGAGTCTTGGAAAAAAATAATAGTAATGAGCAATTGACGTAAGTAATCTAACCTACACACAATATCACACGTGTAGGGTAATGTGGCTGACGGTTTCCGATCCTACACCCAGCAGTTGATTGTTATATTTACTATTGATAACGAGGAGCAGGGGTCATAAACATTACAATTTAAGAGTACTGTGCCGAAATATACCAATCAGAGCATCAGGCAACGAGACCATGTGGACTATGAGCCAATAAGATTCTCACCTCATCCCATAACTTCTTAAACCGATCCTACTTGTGCATGTTGTGAGAACAACATACCGGCTATGTATGACCTAAAAGTAAAGTTTTACCTGGTTCTTACGATAGTGGCTAGAAACATTTTTGTTTTATAAGTTTAATTTTTACTCACTTTGCTAGCTAAATAAATAAATAAATTCGTACGGTACACATTTAAAACTTCCGTGTGATTTTCTAAGCGTCTTTTTTTTTAACTACGAAGTAATTTAGCGTCGATGAGATTGGTAATAGCAAGATGGTATTTGGCGAGATGAGGACGAGGATTCGCCATAGATTACTAGCATTCACCTTACGGTTGGGGAAAACCTCGAAAATAACCCAACCAGGTGATCAGAACAAGAGGGGATTGAACCCCCGCTCCTGAGCGCAACTTCAGACCGGTAGGCAAGCGCCTTAACCGACTGAGCTACGCCGTGGCTTTCTAAGTCTCTTAATGTTATGATGTATTATATCTTTTGATGCACTAACTACATCTTGACTAGAGTGATCAGATTCACATCGATAAAAAAGAGGACACAAAGCTTCAAAAAGGAGGACATTGTTCGAAAAAGAAAAAAAGAGGACAAAAAATATTTATATTCAGATTTAGGCTTAGGCCTACATTATACTCTAAATTACGTAAATATCTATTTTATTAGAAAATATTCACAGTACAGATTTAGGCTTATATCATACTTAAAAGTACTTTAATATCTATTTTATTACAAAATAATTATGACAAAATTTAATAATAATGATTTTACAGTTAGTTACTTATGAAAGTCAAGGGAACTACAATTATTAAAGAGGACAGAAGATATCTATTTAGACTCACATTTGCACCTCGAGCTCTCGATTTACTAGCTACCTCTGAACAATGACCATAACAAGAAAGAACAAAAAGAGTTATGATCGTTGGCAAAGAGTACAATAATTATTCGTCAATGCTGCTGCCACCTACTTGGCAAATTACTTGAAAAAGACGTCAGATGAGATAATTTCAAAATATCAGGCTATAAGTTACGAAAAGGAGGACATTTCTTGATTTTTTAAAAATCCGCCTGGACTCCGAACAAAGGCCTAAAAAGGAGGACATGTCCGGACAAAACAGGACGTCTGGTCACCCTAACCTTGACACTCGACTTCACATATTTATCGAGCTGCGATAACAGCTTTATAATCTTGCTTCTAGTAAACTTTATCACCTTCCTTTTATATTCTTTGAATTAATAATTGACAACTGTCACATGCTAACAATACACAGTAATAGCCATTTTGTCTTGGATATTGCATTGCCCATAAAAAAACTCATTAAAACCTTACAAATCGCTACACTAAAATATCAACATTTATTATGAGATGACGTAGCAGTAGATGTCGGCCAGATGTCCGAAATTGTGGAATTATTGTCACTGTTAGTAACAATGAAAAACACGTCATTGTTTTTAGCCTATGAATTATATTAATCTTGAAATATAACACCGATTCTTCAAATGATAAATTTCGTTTTGTCGAACAAACTGTAGAGAGATCGAAAATAAATATTTAATATTGATTGCAACATTAGAACGGAAAAACTAAAATGAACTTTTGCAAACAACATTGAAATGAATCTGCAAACTATGAGTGTAGGAGACGTGGTAGAGAGCTCAAATAATTCGTAAACTAACGAGAACATCTGGAATGACTCAACAGTCTTGGTTGGTTTAGTTTTGTTTGGTTCAGTTGAGTTCAATTCTGTTGGTTTGGGTTCGGACCGGTTGAATTATCTTAGCATTAGGTTGGGTGTCATTGGACTCGATTGAACTCGATTTCGTTTAGCTCGATTCGGTTTCGTTTGGTTAAGCTTTGTCATTATGCATCATGTTTTATCGGTTAATTGTAGGAAACTCTGAAACTTTCTGTAACAGTGAGTTTATCTTTGAATTAAATTATTAACTAATATATCCTCATTTATTCAAAACATACACACATACACGGAAAAAATAAACTCTCTTGTGAAAATGTATCTTAAAATAAAATGTTTTGAACACACAGAAATGTCGATATCTTTCTCGGGAAAGAAAGTAGACTGAGGGAGTGCGGTCCCTACCCGCAAGACCACCGTGCAGGGTACACAGCGTGAGGGTATTTTCAATATTGTTTCCTGCCGGAACCGAATATGTGCAGTTCTCTTTGTTACAGTCTGGTTTTCCTCGTGTTTTAATATCGGCACAACTTCCGTCCTGGTTATTGTTTTGAATTCAATTTATTTTCTGCTTCCTATGTATCCTATTTGCCGTTTTTTATTCTCTCCGGTATTTCTCTCTATTCCTCCATTTCATTTCCCCCACTTCTTTATTATCGACAATATTCTTTTGTTTGTCTCAGAAAATTAAATCTCCCCAGCATATATATTTTTTCCATTACAGTACGCAGCACCCCTACTCGTCTTGTTGTCTTGGTGCAATAACTCATTTCTACACCTCATCCTTTGTCTGTACCGTTTTCTAAGAGGATGCTTTATACTGAAATCGAATGAGACCTGTATCCAGGGGTGCACTACAATATCTTTCGTCACAGGCTAAGCATTATAATTTTTATCTAATTATAATAGATGTACATGTCACCCAGAACCTCAATCAGAGGTGCTGGATAAATTTATAATTCCTTATTATAAGTATAAACATCTTGATTATACAACTTTTAATACTATATCACTTCGGAAAACGTATTATGTGTCTTTCACGTGTTAAATTTTTATATTACCTTGCATTACATAGGACAGACAGACAGATCATTTCAAACACGTTACAAAGAACACATCACAGCCATAACAAAATTACAAAAAACTTCCACATATGCAGAACACAACACAAATGCTAACCACATTTACAGAAACATCAACACAGACATGGAAATTCTACATATCCAATCAAAAAGCCAGAAACTAAACACACTAGAACAATACGAAATATACAAACACACAAAAACACATCCAAATGAAATTCTCCAACACACAACTCAATTTCAGAACAAACACACTTTTTGACTCCACATTACACTACATAAACACCCCCCCACAGGTAACAAAACAAAAGGCGCCAAGACCAGCAACAACCAGTTCTGAAGATAGCCAATAGCAGGCCGAAACATGTTAACAAAGTAATACAAAAGTTTAACACGTGAAAGAACATAATACGTTTTCCGAAATATAAATAATTGCTCAAAAAATATAAAAATGAAACTCGTATAGACAATGCGCGTCTTCCATCTTTATATTCAAATTTCAAACATCGATCAGTTATGTTTTCCCCATCGTTCGGTCAGTCTTTCATCATAACTAAAGCAATGAAGAAGGAAAAGTCAGGCTCAAGTCCAATCCAGGTTAGCACAAGTGCAAGCTGATTCTCACGTGGAATTCGGGAGACAACGCTCAGAGCAGTCGGCCCCCTCGTCCCGCAGACTGCGGGAGACAATGCTCGGAATTACAGCAATCAGCAGATCACCGTAATTGTCGACCCTTAGAATCTCATGCTATACCAGAGATCACCCTGACTTCTACCAAGTACCTAAGGTATTTGCGTCTACTCTTACATACACAAATTCGTGTATGTATAGTAAAGTTAGGCTACGAGTACTACTTATACACAAGAGATAAAATTATACTATTGTTGCAAATTTCTGTATATTATATAAGTGTATTTATTTTATATGGTTCCTTAACCTATATATTTCTCTATCAAATAAGACTGATTTAAATGATGTAACCATACGCAAGACACAGATATAAGTCAACCGGCATGCCATAGAATTAGTGAGTAACAGTAATATACGATTATACAGCATATACTTAAACCGTTTTAGCAGGTAACTTTCACAATAGCATCAACGGCCATACCATTTTGAAAATAGCGGATCTTGTCCGATCGTCGAAGCCAAGTAATACAGGGCTTGGTCAGAACTTGGATGGGTGAGCGCTTGAGAGTGCCATGTGTTGGAGTAATTTTTAACCCTAATCACGTAAGTGAAGTGGGTAGACATTTCATAGGCCTACACAAATAGTTACTTTCACAATAGCCGAAAAAATATAGCGGCAGTAATGCTGTAGTGTTCATGGTTTCATCTATGGAATCACCGACGAAATTGTTCCCTGAATTCGCCTCTAACTATAAAAATGAGTCCGTGATTTTAACACAGTGAAGACATTATTTCTTGAGTTCGAGCCCCGTAAATGTATAATTCTTTATTAAGTCTAAGTGTAACAAATTGCTGGAAAAATAAAAAAACTTGTACACACAATGCACTTCCTCTTTAAATATGAGTCCCTTATTTGAATCCAGTGAAAATGTTATTTTCTGAGTCCGAGCCCCGTAAATCTATAATTCTTTATTATACGTATAAAAAAATTGCTGACAAAATCTAAAACAAAAAAGTATATAGGCCACCTCTGCTGGAAAAATAAAAATAAAAACCTTTATACACAATTCAACTCTTCCGTTAAATACTCGTATCAGTTCGTAATTTGAACCCAGTGAGCACATTATCTCTGAGTTAGAACCTCTTAAATATATAATTATTTTATTATGGGTATAAAGGAATTGCTGGAAAAATCTAAAACGACTTTTATTCAGACTGCACCTCTTTCGATAAATAACAGTATGTAATTTTAACCAAGTGAATAATTTATTTCCTGAGTTCAAGCCCGGTAAATTTCTTGTTGTTTAGTTAACTGTCCGAAGACAGGTCTGAACTTCACAAGTCATACCAATAAGGCACCATTTATGATGCAAATAGGCCTGGAGACAATGGGGTAGGGTGGTCAGTTACTTTCCCCTCCATTGCATACATCGTCGATTACCTACATGTTACAGCGCATGCATTATGTCCAGACACTCCCCCACTCTTCCTACAGAGCTGCGCACGAGATCGGATGAGTCTACTTACGAATTATAGGGGAATGGGTTTGTCTTTGCCTTGAACTCGGTAGACACACGCCCGACCTTCCCTTCTATTCCTACCCTCTCCACAGAAACATTGTTCCCGTACTGCACATCGCGAGTGTCTTGACAAAATGCATGAACTGTACACTAATCAGACTTCAGATGTACTGCCTGATATTATTTACTTTTCTATTTTCTTCTGACAATGAGTTTGTGGGGCGCATAGTAGCGTTGCGGTTAAGACGTAATGCTACAAAGCCGGAAGGTCGCGGGTTTGTATCCAGTGAAAATGTTATTTTCTGAGTCCGAGCCCCGTAAATCTATAATTCTTTATTATACGTATAAAAAAATTGCTGACAAAATCTAAAACAAAAAAGTATATAGGTCACCTCTGCTGGAAAAATAAAAATAGAAACCTTTATACACAATTCAACTCTTCCGTTAAATACTCGTATCAGTTCGTAATTTGAACCCAGTGAGCACATTATCTCTGAGTTAGAGCCTCTTAAATATATAATTATGTTATTATGGGTAAAAAGGAATTGCTGGAAAAATCTAAAACTACTTTCCGATTGTCTGTAAAGATGGGAGCCTTAACCTCTCGCCCCACTCTGTGGGCCATCATGGCCTGTCATGGGGTTGCCTTTACCTTCACCTTCTGATTTTGTGCAATTCTTGTATTTGGTGTGTTATTCTTTAATTTGAGTTCAGTTCTTACATGCAGTTTCTCTATTTACAAGTAGATCTAAATATATTAAATAATAATATTATAATAATAATAATAATAATAATAATAATAATAATGACAACAATAATTCAAAGTACAAGTATTATTCTGAAATGGTTACATACAATAAGATGACAATGAAGCATAAGTACAGAGTAAACTGAATCTCGATAGAAAATGTGACCCACAACGACATTCCAACCATAAATACAATTTTCATTAAATATGAGTTTCGTTATTTAAAAATTTAATCGGTGGGAATGGCATTTTGAAATCATTTTAAGCATGTCCTTGTTTTATATAAAATCACCTACCATCCCATCACCGCGGATAACAAATTCATACTCATAAGCTCCCCCAACCAGACCCAGAAGCTTTAAGCAAAAACATTGTCATTAGACGTACTCAGTAGACAGTTATTTTCTTACTGTGGAAGTGTTTTTTAAATCATAAAGCCAAAAAGAAGAATAACATGGCCAATTATATCAAATCTTACACACGTTAGCAACACTGTATGTAAGAAGATAGATTAAGTTGAAGTGAATGAGATATAGATATAAAAGAGAGAATAGCATTGTTACGCAGGAAGAATTTCCACAGAACGTAGATAACAAGGAAAGCATATTTTTACTTCCTGTTGTAAACGATATAAAGGTCAATCAATAACAAGATAATTAGCTTAGAAACGGAAAAGGACTCATGCATGAGCGAAAGATTTCCCCACGTCATAAATGATACAGTATCCTACACAATTCTGGAAAAGCAGTCAAGAAAAATCCTCCAGAATGTGATATTAAAATATATCAACGTACTGTACTGAATTCAAAAAATCACCGTACATGCTTACGTAGGTATGTACATGTGTGTGTGCGTGCGCGTGCACGTGCGTGTGCGCGCGTGTGCATACATGCATGTATTATTGCATGTATGCGCGCGTGCATGTATGTATGTATGCATGTATGCGTGTATGTGTGCGTGCGTGTATGTATGTATGTATGTACGTATGCATGCATGTATGCGTGTATGTGTGCGTGCATGTATGTATGTATGTATGCATGCATGTATGCGTGTATGTGTGCGTGCGTGTATGTATGTATGTATGCATGTATGCATGCATGTATGCGTGTATGTGTGCGTGCGTGCACATATGTATGTATGTATGCATGCATGTATGCGTGTATGTGTGCGTGCGTGTATGTATGTATGTATGTATGTATGTATGTATGTATGTATGTATGTATGTATGTATGTATGTATCTATTTATTTATGTTTTATTTATATTATTTTGCTAATAATTGTAACATAAAATATAATATATACAGAAAAATTTTAGCTCGCCCTGAAGGAGTAGAACTCGTGCTCAGGGGCGGATTCCTGAATTGAAATTAATAAGTATACAATACAATTTGTCTTATGTCTACTATGCAATTATAATATATAAATTTAAATTTACAATTTTTCAATTTTTATAAAATCCATACATAACATTTAAATTTAATACTAGAACTATTAGTATTGACAAGATCAGGATATTTAAATATAAATTTGTTCTATATTCTTGGGCCTAAATTACTACTATGATTAAATACTGTAACAGTGTTGCATTTTGGTTCAAACAATCAAGGAATTCATACCTTTTGTTTCATAACTATGAGAATACGGCCTTATCTCTACCAGGTTAAATAAATAAATCTAATCTAAATCTAATACAATTCAAAATTATTTAGATTTATATGTATGAATTTTATTAATATAATATAATAAATTTGTCTTATGTTCAGTACATTAAAGTCTAAAAACAATTTTTGAGATGGAAAATCAATAGGTTTATGAAGACATATTTTAATTATTTTCTTCTGTAATAAATAAAATGAATTAAAATTGGATTTAAATGAGCTACCCCATCCCATAATTCCATACATAATTACCGATTGAAATAAAGTTAAATATATTGTGAATAATAAAGTTAGTGACAAGTAATTCCTCAATAAAACAAAACAATATACTATTTTACGTAATTTATTACAAAGGTAATTAATGTGTTGATTACATTTTAAATGATTATCGAAAATTAGGCCTAAATACTTAACTTCAGAGGACTCCATAATAATCGGACATTTACACTGTATAAGACAACAATCAGAATTATGTAATTTAATACTTAATATAGATGTAGGAGGTTTGTTACATTTTTCAGATAATGAGAATGGAATAATGGTTTTATTTTCAAACCATTTTTTTATTAATTTAAGTCCATTATTTGAATTATTATATGCATCATATCAGGTATGTATATGTATGTATATGTGTATGTGCGTATGTATGTATGTATGTATGTATGTATGTATGTACTTTTTTAAGATTTATTTACAGCATGCCCCATTATTTTGAGTAATAATACATTCTTCTCTCTAGAATTACTTTATATTACTTTCATTATACTGTTGGAGAAATAAAATTTATGTGGTACAAAACGGTTTTATATCTTATTACACAATAAATCGTTATATGTATTTCACAGCTTTACCGTTTTTCAAAGTCTATTGATCGTGCAAAGCATAGAAATTGTCTCACATGATGCTCCCTGTTATTATTATTATTATTATTATTATTAGTAGTAGTAGTAGTAGTAGTAGTAGTAGTAGTAGTAGTAGTAATTTATTATTAATTTACTATTAATTTTATTTTTATTAATCTCCCCCAATCTTCTCTTTTTAATTACAAATTTGCCATCATATGTGCCCCGCAAAGCTATAAGTATGTGGCGATATCTCTTAGAATATGCCCAAACTCTAATAAATAATAAACCTGCCTCTCTCTTTCAAGCAATACTGCTATCTGTTAATACAACGGAAAACGATATCCAGAAGGAACACTTTTCTTCCAGCAGGATAATCATCCCATAAACACCGCCAACCGGATTCAAAGATGGTTTACGAGGAGGCGTGATGTCGTCCCAGTCGACTGGCCTCCAAATTCACCAGATATGAATCCGATTCAAAATTTGTGGGCTGCAGTCAAAAGGATCCTACGCTCTAATTGGGCAGAACAACCACCCGTTCGGACACCTGAGGAATTGTGGGACAGAGTTCTAGATGCATGGGAGGAGATGGCCAAGAATTTAGACATGTTCCATAATCTTGTGGACTCCATGCCGCGCAGAATGAGGGCAGTTGTTGACGCAGGTGGTTTGTGGACGAGATACTAGTCCCCACCACAGGCCTTGTTTTGTTAATATATTAAAATATTGTTTGTTTTTGTTAATTTAATTATTTATTTGTGTTTGATATGCGTCCGGTTTTTTAGGATGTGAAACAAGTATTTTTGTTTATACAGGCCAGGTCTCACCTATTAATAGCACACAGGTGATGGGCGATAATATTTTTACAAGGCAGACATAACGAAGTTTGTTAACAAATGTCATTTCACATTTAAAATAATAAATTAAGTAAAAGTTAAAATTAAAAAAAAAAATAATAATTTTACCTTACCGGGAGGCGAACTCACAACCTCTAGTACGGATATCAGACTTCTTACTACTGGGCCACACACTGCTCGTAAGGTATATTACATTATAGACGGACGACTTTCAATGAAGAAACACCACAGCAATGCCTTGCACTGGGTTACGTTTACACGAGTGAACCGCGCGATAGAACTTAGCATTTCTATCGACCAAGAGTCGGCCCATTCTTTTTGCCGCTAAGTGTACGATGGCACTCCTTGGTATCCTGTTGTAGCATTCGGCAACCGTCCTGCTTCTTACTCCTGCCTTTGCCAGTTGGTATAGTAATTCGTTGCCCTATGTTCCAATGTGAGCCTTCACCCTGACGAATTCTGTAGATGTAGAAATTTATCTCTGATTTCTTCTATCATACTCTTATGATTTCTGGTGCTCTTCAGTATGTATGTATGTATGTATGTATGTATGTATGTATGTATGTATGTATGTATGTATGTATGTATGTATGTATGTATGTATGTATGTGTTCTGTACACGTGTTTGTGCATTTTGAAAGTATGTGCATAAATTTGTTTGTGTATAGTATGTGTCCGCTTGTATACTTGTGTGTATGTGCGTGGAATCCCAGTAGTGGTCGAGTGGTCTAGATCAGGGTGGCGGATAGAGGATTTTTCAGTGCTCGACGCTCCGGCAATCAGATTCGAGACTCTCCCAGGAGCCGCGTATTGAGGTGTCTTCGGTTCTTGTAGCGAACAGAGTGCGGGCCATGTAAATGCGAACAGCACTTCTCTGTGGAGACGAATCTAAAAACAAGCTATGGGGTTCGGACAGAAGATTACGCGAAAGTATAGAATTCATGGGTAAGAAAAAGTAGTGGTGGAGATCACAAACTAAACGCAACCTCCTCTATTGCCCAGAATGCAATACATAAGCAGAGAAATGTAAACAAATTGTATTCATTGTGTTCAACGGAGTGGAGTTGATATAACCATACTGCGCTTATTGTACGAGTATGCATTTGTGTACATTTTAGGCAAATGTCATTAAGTTTAACCGCGATAAATAGTATGTTCTTTACGTTTAACATCTGAAATGTAATAAATTATGAGTGATGAGCGTAGACTCCAATAACGATCTATTTCCGCTTAAAAGAGGCAAGACGCAGTTTTCAGGCAAGGTGCTTTTGTTGCAAATCTGTTTTCACTGTTCGCGACGACTTGTGTTTGTGGAGCTGCATTTTGATTATATATCTCATATTCGTAGCAGAATGTCGAATAAACATTGTCTAATTATCTTCGGTTAATGACGGCTAAGAAAATTAACACAAACATTCATGAACTTGTTATGAAGAAAACGCGTTGTCAGCTTTCTACGAAAGTAGTTTGCTCCTCCAAAATATAAGATTTAAATAAATCTATTTGACGCAAAGAAGTAAGTTTATTATCCCAATAAGCATTTTTCCCTTCAACGAAAAACGCTCATTGCATTTCTCTCACATAAATTACGTTGGCAGGTTTCCCCTACCCTCGCGCTGGTGAGAACCATTCGGCTACCTTTGCTCAACGGGGCTACTTTCTTGACAGCAACTACAACATTACAGCGGCTCTACCGGGAGCCTCAGTTCGGCACTCCTGGTCTATATTCTGTCTATCATGCACACGGTCATGGTTAGAGTTCTAGCGAGACCTAGGGATTTTCATTACAAAATCGATCATTACACTTTTGGTTGACACGGTCGCAGTTGAAATATTTTCAGGGTTCTATCTTTTCTGTGTGATTTCCATTCCATTATGATTCTCTGACATTCCTCGACCGCTGACTGGTGACACATGGAGGGCCTGCTCGAGATCTGGATACTCTGGATCTGCAGTCATTGATGTGGGTTGGGAAAGCTCCAGGATATTAACGCTACAATTCACTTTCTCCTTCACAAAAGTAGGATAACATAGCATGGAGCCTGTGTATATGTGTGTACGTTTGTGTCCCTGTATGTATTGTATTGATGTATGTGTTGTGTATGTGTATGAGTATACATGTATGTGACGTATATGTACGTATGTGTGTATGTTCGTGTGTGTGTGTGTTTGTGTGTGTGCGCGCGCAATAAAGATACATATACACAAAACAAATACACAGAAATACAAAGACATGTACACAGAAACGTAGACATAAGAACAACAGAGACACAACACAGACACATATACAGAAACTCAATAAACACAGACACATTTGCTTGGCTTGGCTTGACTTGGCTTGGCTTGGCTTCAAGAGGGCTAAAGCAGGGACGGGTTCGTATACTTAGGTACGGTTTAGTCTTTGTGCTCCCTTATATGAAATGATTGTCCAAGTTAGACAGATGGCCTAGGCGGAATTCTTGAATCCGACGCTAAAAGATGGGTCATCCTCCCTCAGTCTCTGATAGAGCAAAGTCTACTTTGTCCATCACAAATTCTGTTACTAGCTGGTCGGGGGTCGAACCCGGGCCATCTGGATGGAAGACCATCTCTCTAACACAGGCATGCCAAAACAGTGCACACTGTGCAGTCGCGCACATTGTGCAATAGTCTCTGTGCGATGTGCACTTTCTATTCCCCTACCTGGAGGGAATGGATCACCTTGGAGGGGAATGCGGCAGGGCTATACAGACCTACAACAGCATATCAGCTTTTCCTTCAGTAACACAGTTTCAGTACGGGTGCTGATCTGATTGTGTTTGTGAATGAGTTATGAAAAAGTGAGGAGTTCACAGATAACGAAGAAGATAAATTATGAATCATATAACATAATTATTATAATGTTTTCCTCAGCTAACAATAATAATTATTATTTTAAAATGAAAGACTTTCATCAGCCCATGTCGAGGTAATAGTGTTGTGGCAGTTTAGATCAGATTAGTAAAGTTCTCAAAATATGATAATGCCAGCGCTTATTTCTCAATCAGTACTCTCACGGCAAAACGTACTTGACAGTGGCGTTGTTTTAGAGTCTGTACTAACACTGCCATCAAAGATTAGACGACTTCAACTTTCATTTCATAATCTGGTAAGTGTTGAGAATATAGTGAGGAATACATGTGAGGCTCTTGAGGTTGTAAGGAGCGAAGAAAGCAACAACAGTATTTGCAAGGCGGAACAATTTTCTGGAAAAACATATAATGGCAAATTTTACATCTCACTTTACTATATTATGCTAATATACTTATATTAATAAATCTTTAAACCTGACATAAATGGAATATCGTCGCTTCACAGCTTGTGAACTACACTTTTAATTTCTTTCAGTAACGCTCCCAACTTGTCGATATTTGTCCTCAACGTTTTCCAAATAAACTATATGTGAATTTAAATTCTAAGCTTAATTTATATAATTTTATAAATATTAATGTTAATTTATATTGACATACAGCAAGGAAATTATTTCAGTCTAAAAACTTCACAGTGTCCTGATGTATGTAATTAATTAGGAGTATAATATTTTCTTTAACATTTGTGTACCAATGGTCACAATAAATAATAATGCTCGACGAACAATGAAAGAGTAGGGTCTATTACTTTAAAATAATTAGTACCTACTACGTAAAATGAAATACTTGTTCGTTTTTGTTGTTTCGAAATTACTGCAATATTTTTTTTCTTCAAATACTATATAAAAATCATATTAATATATTATGCTCTACAAACCACTAGGTACTTTGTGAAGTATAGCTGAGTAAGCCTAAAGTTTCTTGTATTACAATTGTCAAGTATAGACACTGATAATAATCGTGATTTTTCCTTCTGCTAAGTGTGTTTATAATGTCCAAATGTCTATTTAATCCAACCCTAGAAGCGCAGAATAGATTATTGTACACCCCTCCAGCTAAGAAAGGGGAAGAGCAACGCTCGAATGATGCAGTCTGCACAGACCGGCGATCCGCGCACAAAACTGCACATTTAGAGTCTGATATGTGGCAAGTCTGCTCTAACACTTGAGCCAATGACGCAGGACAGACACATACACACAAAGACAATTGAAACACATACATATATTCACAGATACAAGGACATAAAAACAAATAAAGACACACTCATATAAACACATACACACAAAGACAATTAAAACATATGCATATATTCACAGATACAAGGACATAAAAACAAATAAAGACACGCTCATATAAACACATACACACAAAGACAATTAAAACATATACATATATTCACAGATACAAGGACACAAAAACAAATAAAGACACACTCATATAAACACATACACACAAAGACAATTAAAACATATGCATATATTCACAGATACAAGGACATAAAAACAAATAAAGACACACTCATAAAACACATACACACAAAGACAATTAAAACACACACATATATTCACAGGTACAAGGACACAAAAACAAATAAAGACACACTCATATAAATATATACACACAAAGATAATAAACACAAACATATTCACAAAAATATACACATAAACAATAAAAACACGTATACAGGGTGTAAACGATATAAACTTCCAAAAAATACCGGTGATAGAGCATAAATTACTGAAGAAAAAAGTGAAAAAAAGTTTTTCTGTACCTTCCAAAGTTTTCAAAGAAAAGAAATGTCTTTTGTGAGGCTAACGTTTTTTGAAAAAGAGAATAGAGAGTCATTATTTACTTTGCCCGAACGTGTGTTGAAGAAGTCGTTTGTTACTCTGTTGTGTACTGGTATGTGTTGGGCGCAAAGTCGTTCATCCAGCGCAAGCGGTAGAGGCACGAAATGTGACTCCGTTTGGTCAGAGGGATTGTGAGTTCCAGTCCTGCCTCTGGCATGGGTGTTGTGCTTGTATTAGTTTAAGTAAAAGGAAACGAAAGATAACTTTGGAAAACGTCGTCTGGCCGGTAAAAAAGTCTAAATATAAAACAAAAAAAAATATACTATGTACTATCATTCATAATAATATGATATTTTAGAAATTAAAAATAAAATTATAAAAAATAATTAAATTCCACTATACAGTAGATCGATATGTACTGTCTGTATAATGTTGGCAGTTTATATGGTTTACACCGTGTATACACACAATGATAGTAAAGCATATACTCATACAGACACGTAGACACAACAGCAATGAAGACACACATACACACACACACACATACACACACACACACACACACACACACACACATATATATATATATATATATATATATATATATATATATATATATTCAGACAAGTACAAATAAAGACAAATGGACATATACGCAGTCGTTTAGACAAAAAACAATAAAGACATAAATATACACAAATGCAGACACACAATGACAATAGAGACACATACATATACACAGAAAAACAATAAAGATACACATGCATATACATACAGAGACACGTATCACAATGACAATAAAGACAACTATACATACACACAGGCACCTAAAAATACAATAAAGACATACAGAGTGATTCACGAGGTATGGTAAAAATTTATGATACGATATCTTAGGCCATATTGAGTGAAAAAGTTCATATGAACATAGGTCCGTTTTCGAACGATGGCGGAGCTAGTTGCATTTTTTTTTTTTGGTAAAACGTCTCGCCTCAATGTGAATCAGACGTTACCATATGCTGCTGACGTGAGACAAGGTCACCGATCGCAATGAATGACGCAACATTGGAATCTGCATTGTGAGCGATGTAGATAAGAGAAACAAACCTGGTGGTGGGGCATTACAAATGTCTAATCGCCTGTCCTTGTCTGATGTAAGGACACAGAACCCTCACATAATACAAATGCAGTGCACTATCACTTATCAGTTCACAGCAGTTCAGTCAGCTACCTGCAGTACAGTAGTTATACAGGTACAGTTATCGGAAGTGTTAAGTTGTGTTTTTCAAGATTCCTTATACATTTTCGACTGCAGAATAAGCCGATATTGTGTATGTTTATGGTTTGTGCGATGGAAGTTTCTTGCGTGCCGTCGCTGAATGCGAACGACGCTTTCCGAACAGAAGGGTACCGTATCGAAGAGTATTTACTGTCTATAGGGTTGGATGAAAGACTTGGTATACCAAAGGAAGCTAGAAATGAGAGAGGTGCTAATCGACCTATTTTGGATGCTGAACGTCGTATAAAGAACAGTCACGAGCAAGTCTCACGAGCGACGAGCACGATTCACGCCCGAGCGCAACAGTGCATTGAAGCAGAAGGAGGTACCTTTCAAAACATCGATACTGACGTCTAGAATATTAGGTATGTATGCATACGTGAATATAAACTTTAAATTTGCCCGTTATCTGTCTCTAAATGCGAGTTAGTACAATGGAATCCCAGAAGTTTTTATGAAATCAAAGAGCCATATTTCCGTAACCGTTCGAAAACGGACCCATATTCATAAGAACTTTTTGACTAAGAATGACTTCAGAATTCACATCCTACATTTTTTACCTTTCCTCGTGAATCATCCTGTATACATAAAAATATAATAAAGACACATACACATATGCACAGGCACGTATGCTAAAGACAAGTACACACAATCATATCCACAGGCACACACACAGAAAGACAAGGTAATAGTATAATTATTAAATATAATGATTGAAAATAGAGAAATAAAAATAAATGAAGCTCCTTTGTAAGGATTTCTTGTTCCAATTATAATCAAACACTGCAAGGTCTATTTTTTACAGTTGTATTAGGTATTTATTTTACCGTTCCGATGCTGGTACAGGAAGGGCTTTGGATCCCGAATCCTCAGGCTTATCAGGTAATCACCTGGAGATGGAATCTGGCCCTGCTAGCGCTAAGATAGGACGGCTTACTTTTCAGCGTCAGATTTACGAAAGCCATCCAAATCACCTGTCGCACTTGAACAATCATCGCATATATAGGGTGAACATTGGGCGCAAGCAAGTTTAAACGCAGGAATCCGCTGCTGGTCCAGCCTTCGATAAGTGTTCGTGTCTGTGTAGGCCTACGTATAATTATGTAAATGTGTCTTGTGCGTATGTTGTGTGTGTTTGTGTTTGCATACTTACGAGTATATAATGCAGATACTTGTGTGAGTGTGCATTAGGATGAGTGTGTGCGTATATGGTTGTGTGTGTTCTCATTGTTGTGTATAATCACGTAAATAAAAATAATTATCCGTGGGGGCATTTCCATATTCATAGGAGACAGAAATGTGACGGAAACCACTATGTGAAAGCTATCAGATGGTAATAAATACACATCGGATTTATATGCACTAAAAATATTTAAAATATGCATGCATGCATGCTGTCAAAATCTTTAAAATATGCTCTATCATTTCGAAAATATGCATTAAACATGAACTAAAAATTTTAATTTCAGGCTTATGCATTTTAGTACTTACAATATACTTTCTTCCTTAGACAACATTCTGGTCGTAGTAATTTGATTTGCAGTGCACAATGATTATTTTCTCCAAATACTCAGGGGTAAGTTTATAACGTTTGTAACTTAACACAAGTTTGTATGCTGAGAAGGACCTTTCCACACCTATAGATGTTATTGAGGAAAATTTGAAACAGTTACTAGTTTTGGCGAAATTTCTTCTGTAAGCACATTTTCACATTGAAGATATTTACCCACAGAACATAAAAACTTTAATGTCAGGATTTCTCCATGAAACAACGTACAATTACCACTTTATATATATATATATATATATATATATATAGTTATCAAAATGTTCTGGTTCTATTGTCAGATATTACTTAAGGTTATATAAATAGAAAAAAACAATTCTCAAATAAATTTGCATTTCTAAAAAACATAAATCATAACGTTCAATAAAGCGTTAATATTTTTTACTTGATTTTACACTTGCAAGCAAAGTAAGCAAAATTACATACAATAAAAAAGATTCTATAATAGTATTGTAATACTCGTATATGAATACATTTCAAAATTCGAAATTTATTACCAATCTCATAGTCAAATAGAATACATAATACAAATTATTGTATAAATATAATGTAACTGGTCACACCCGAAAAAGCAAGATTATTCAGCATACATTAAAGGAACATTCTGAAGTTTACTCTAAACCTCCTTGAGGAATGATAAACTTTTATGTAATGACAAACCATATTTTTCGATTTTTTTGTGACTTTAGGTAGATATGTTTGAAATGTACCTTAATTACAGCCAGTCTCTTTGCAAATATTCACTATTAAAATATTCTGTGAACGTTGAATTGACAAAGTTTCAGTTGCATTTAGCACACCAACGAATTATTTAACTGCATTGAAATTATCTGAATAGAGAGAGCAGCTTCAATCCACATACCCTAGCGGATAAGTATTGGCTCTGGGAGTAAAGGGAGGTTTGTAAATTTTCTTTGTAAGCATTAACTCTGGATGGGGCTCGCAAACACTTCTGCTTTCAACTGTAAATAGGAAGTTATTCCCCTGTGATTTTGTCAGTAGCACTTGGAGAGGCTCCTTACGGGTGCCTCCGTAGTGAATACTTTATTATCTTGTCACTAATATGTTTAAATATTAATTTTAAAATTAAAAATTACAAAATACATGTAATATATGCTCGATGCATGGAAAAATGATGAAATGTGCAGCAACATCGGAAATATGCAATTGCATGCACTATAAAACTTCACATACAAAAACAAAAGAACATGAAACATATTGCAAATTTAACTCCATATCACAAGCAAAAGCAAACTTAATATGTATTTACATATAAATCTGATGTCTAGTAATAAATATGAAATATATTCACACGAGATTCTACTTTAGCACACATTTTAAATTTACTGCAGACGGATCCCCGTGGGACTCTTGATAAATATACAGTATCAGCATGACGCCAGCCTTATACTTAAGATTACATAAAATCTAACTTTGATAATGGCCAACCATGCATGCGTCCATCAGGATTCAAAACCACTACTGTGGTATCCAAATAGTGCCATTAGTCCCCGCATACGATCCATATATCTTAATGTTGTCTATCGTCTGATATTTATTGTGCTCTGAACTTTTCTTCCGTTCACTATTCGTCCCAGTGCATCCTTCGGTAGGCAGTTTTTTCTTAACCAACGACCCAGCCAATTCCTTTTTCTCTTGAAGATCAGTTTGAGCATTATTCTTTCTTCACCCATTCTTTCCAACACAGCTTCATTCCTTATTCAGACTGACCATTTCACACACTCCATTCTTCTCCATATTCATATTTCAAATGCTTCTAGTTTCTTCTCTTCATTTCGCCGTAATATCCATGTTTCTGCCCGTACAATGCTACACTCCACACAAAGCACTTCACTAGTCTCTTCCTTAGCTATTTTTCCAGAGATCTGTAGAAGATGCCCCTTTTCCTATTTAAAAGTTTCCTTTGCCATTACTATCATTCTTTTGACTTCTTGGCAGCAGCTCAAGCTCCTACTCATGATACATCTCATGTATTTGAAGCTGTTCATTTGTTCCACTGCCTTAATTCGAATTCGTACGTTTACCTTCTTTATTTTTCATCCTATAACCATGTTCTTCGTCTTACACTTATCTTTACCCCATAGTATCGTTTCCTCTTCTGCTAACAATGCCATATTATCAGCAAATATGCACTTTATTCCTCTTCCACCTATTATTTACCCTCCCCCCATAGGCTATTCTAGAAACAGTTCTTCACTAAATCCTTCAAGTAAATGTTGAACAGGGTAGGTGATAAAGGGCATATGAAAAGACAAATTATAAGCTAGACAAATTACAAAATCGTTGCTCTTTCTGTTCGTGTAACTTTCGTATAGTGTGCAAGTCAGGCGACAGAGAATGAAGTGTGGACAAGAGTCCGCCGAATAGGGCGGGAGGCGAGGCTACATAAATCGGATTTGTGCGATGTCAGACATATCGCCGCGTCGGGCTCGCGCCTGGAGCAAGCAAACAGCCTTCATATTCAAATCTCAATCGAATGAAATGTAGATATTCGATTTGACAGGAAGTGAAAGTTGCTTGTAAGGGCACCCCGACATTCGGCTCAGAAATGACGTATAAAGCAACAACCATATCTTCAGCAGAGAGGAAGTTTCGGAATAAAAGGGAAGTATTATGAAAGTACAGTCAAGGAAAGAGATCTTCCCAAATCTCTTGTTACTCTTAGCATTTCGAGAACGTTCCTCTCAGTTCCTTTCCCCAACTCCGTCACATGAACTGGCCTAGATATGACTCAAGTAGAAGGATAAACCGCTACAATTCCCAAGAACGATCTTGATTCTTGGCAGGGACGTGGAAATTTCTGTTCCTTCCATGGGACTAGATGTTCATTCCTTGTCTTAAGTCGTAAACGAAAAGTCATATTGCCCACGTTACTTCTTATATCTATAGGTATAGATAGAAACATGAAAAATTATGCACAGTAACGAAAAAAATTGTTATTGTTGTTATTATTATTATTATTATTATTATTATTATTATGTATAATATTAAACGCAGAATAAATATAGGAAACTCCTTTATAATTCGGTTGAGAAGCTTTTGTCATCCAGTCTGCTTTCAAAAATGCTGAAATTTAGAATTCATAAAACAGTTATATTACCGGTTGTACTGCATGGTCCTGTAGCTTCGATTCTCACTTTGAAAGAGGAACAGAGGCTAACAGTGTGTGAGAGTAAGGTGCTTAGGAAAATATTTGGGACTAAGAGGGATGAAGTTGCAGGAGAATGCAGAAGGTTACACAACGCAGAACTGCACGCATTGTATTCTTAACCTGACATAATTAGGAACATTAAATCCAGAGGTTTGAGATGGGGAAGGCATATAGCATGTATGGGCGAAGCCAGAAATTCATGTAAAGTGTTAGTTGGGAGACCGGAGGGAAAAAGAACTTTGGGGAGACTGAGACGTATATGGGAGGATAATATTAAAATGGTTTGAGAGAGGTGGGATATGATGTTACGAACTGGACTAATCTTGCTCAGGATAGGGACCGATGGCGGGCTTAATGTGAGGGCGGCAATGAACCTCCGGGTTCTCTAAAAGCCATTAGTTGGTAAGTATTATTATTATTATTATTATTATTATTATTATTATTACAAACCGAGAACAAGACAGAAGAAATTAAATCGTAAACTACATTTCATAATCTCGGACAATAACTCCAAAACCTGCAACATTAACAGGGATAATTAATAAAATGAAGCTGAAAGTCGTTATAAATACAGCGTGAGACACAACTTTCAACTTGAAGACCTCCTGCGTATACTGTTACTAATATCGACGACGAGCTCTTTTACCTAAATTTAAGAGCACGTAAGGTCTCACAAACCTAGCCTACAGGAAATGAATATTAATGAAAAGGAAGAGTAGGCCAATTTTCAACACGAAGTTTTATTTTATTATGGAAAAAAAGCCATAAATGTCGCAGAAAAAAAAGTACATAAAGTTAGAATAGTAATGTCGGTTAACGCATGTTTCTAATGCAAATAGTGAACGAAATATCGTTATTAAACTTTATTCTTCAGATGACATGCTTGTATGATACAAGATAAAAATTAACAGAAAGAGATCATACTATTTTGTTTGCTGCAGCAGCAGCAACAACAACAACAACAACAACAATAATAACAATAATAATAAAAAGAGATGGTGATCTTCATGTTGTTAATTTGTTGAATTCAGATGTAAATATTTAACACCTGAACGTACACTGTATGAAAAGTAAGTGGGCAGTAATAGTACGGAAATTGGATACAAATTATAAGACAGCATTCCATTATATCTAGATTCACATACATGAGGATTACATCAGCTTTTTCACGAATGGTACATACAGTATTTTCTAAATATCCACAACGTCTTACTTCAATATTAAATTAAGATGAGAAGGAAACAAAATAACGATATAAGAACACCACCATAATTTACTATTGCACTATAAGAAAATGGCTCCGTCGTTTCAATACACGATACTCCACACAAAAGTTAGTGTCCATAAACACAAAATGATGTTCTGCATTTGCTGGCATATACGTAGAAGGCATCGTGTATTATGAATCCCTTACCAGGAATGTAAACATAACTGCTGAAATTTATTGCCAACAACTCGAACGCCTTGCAGCCGCAATTGAAGAAAAACGACCTCGAAGATTGCATCAAGTGCTGCTGCAACACAATAATTTATGCTCGCACTCCGCTAGCATGACAAAATTAGATGCAGTAGAGCCCCGGTAATTCGAGTTAATTGGGGCTGATGCTATCTCAAATTGCAAAAAACTCGGATTATACGGTAATATTACTAAATCAAAGGGTAAATCATGAGTAAATATTTAATGAACACAACAAAGGTTAAACACTAAAATGCATACCTATGTTAGATATGGGCTAACATTTCCAAGTTTCAAAAACACAAGTCACATTTTAAAGAAATTGTCCAGAGTCCTTTCTTTTTTTTTAAATAGATCCTCGTTCTTTAGCAGCAATGTCGCGCCATCTTCTAAGAAGCATGGTGTCAGTTGGAGTAGCTTCCGCTTGCTGCTTAACGTAACGCAATGGCACATCTAGCGCTGCCAAACCCTCGGTGTGAGTGATCACTGGTAGAATTTCTTCAGGCAATTCCTCGTCGCCACTGTCTCCAGCGGGTTCACTTATCATTTCAACAATTACAACATCGATCACTTCAAACTGTTCATCACTGTCCATCCATTCTGAATCCTCAATCCTATCCGCGTTTTCACATCCAGCAAGCTTTTTCATCAGTTCTGCCAAAGGTAGATCATCTGTACTGTTGGTATCCGTTTCATCCTGTAAAAACTTGTTCCAAGACTTTTTTAGTGTGTATGCCTATATTTCAGACCATGAATCGACTATCCAGTCGACCTGGTTGGCGAGTTGGTATAGCGCTGGCCTTCTATGCCCAAGGTTGCGGTTCGATCCCGGGCCAGGTCGATGGCATTTAAGTGTGCTTAAATGCGACAGGTTCATGTCAGTAGATTTACTGGCATGTAAAAGAACTCTTGCGGGACAAAATTCCGGCACATCCTGATATAACCTCTGCAGTTGCGAGCGTCGTTAAATAAAACATAACATAACATCGACTATCCAGTAAACTACGTCTTTTATCGTAGTTTTTTTTTTTTTTAGAAATTCCTCCATGGTTCCTTCAACTTCTGTTGTTTATAAAAGCATCTGAAGAAAACGACGTCGATACCCATTTGCACCGAGTATTTACCCATTTTCAGTGTGAATACATACATACATACATACTTACATACATACACGCATGCATACATACATACATACATACACATATACATAAATACATACATACATACATACATACACACACACTTTTTTCAAGCATGCAAAACGCTTTGGTCCATGGGCTGTATTAAACTCATCACGTTCGGGGGTAAGAACAATGCGCGAATACAGTCACATTTTATTGTAACTTTTATACAACAATGTGACTTTTATTTCCACCTTTCCACCCGTCAACAATGTGTATTCCATTTAACACAGCAACACAGTAGTCGTTATTGCACTCCACACAGCGACAATGACAATACACGTGTATTATTGCGAAGAACAACAATGTACTCCTAATTTCAACTAATATTCACAAAGCACTATGTGCAGAACAAAATTGTCAGTTCTCAGTTCACAGTTTGTTCGCCTTGGCTAGTTCTTCTAGCTCACTCACTCAAGTTCACTGTACGTCGAATCCAAGCCTTCCAGATACAATTCACTACACATAGAACCCAAGCCTCCGGATAAGTCGCACTCTCCTGGATACTGTCACAGTTGCAGACTCACTGCACATGGAACCCCGTCTTCCGGCTACGATCCACAGCACGTCGAACTCCAGTCTTCCCAGTCGTGGTCTCCCTCACGTTGAACCCCGGTCTCGAAGGCTGGCTTCCTTGCTCGCTCGAAGACTCCGTGTAGACTGACTTCCGAAGACTAACTCGAACTCAGGTCCACTTCGCTGCTGTCCAAGACTTGAAGACTGACTGGAGACTAGCTAACTTTCTCGCGACTCACTGACTTCCGTCGGCAGCTCATGGTGTTATTTATTTACCACGAACATCCAGAATGTTCTGAGTCGCGAAGCTTCTGGACGTCCACAACTATCTGTTTCCAGACGTTTCTCCTGCTCTCTCCGCTCCGCGCCGTAGTCTTCTTCCCCTCGCTCCGCGCCGCGCCACAGCGTCCACCGAAGCTCGAGCTCCGCTTCCCTCGCTTTCCTTCCCGCTGGACGCGCGCGCCATTCCCCGACGCGGCCAGAATATTCCGGTCTGCCGCCACAGTATTAATTCTTCCTCGTCAGAGCGAGATCTAGCGTTGTCAAGTGTTAAGATTGCTTTGGAAGGCAAGCACTTTTTCTTTAGGTATTTTTTTTATGTTTGGAACAAAATCTTCAAAAAACCACTTCTTCACTTCTTAAAAATATTTTTGTCCATCCAAGTGGATTTTTGGTGGACATATGTAACAGGCAGTACAGATGCAGTGACATTTTTTAAAACTCTAGGCTTAGCAGACTTGCCTATTACCAGTAGCTTCAGTTTATGGTCTCCACTTGCATTCAATGCAGCAAGAATTGTCAACCTCTCTTTAGACTTCTTGTAGCCCGGGGCAGCCTTTTCTTCTCTCGAGGCTAGAGTTTTAGATGGAAGCATTTTATAATTTAGTCCTGTTTCATCACAATTATACAGTTGATCAGGAGTAAGGTTTTCTTCTAGTATATATATATTTTTTAATTTCTGACAAAATTATGTAACAGTCTGAGAATCCGCAGAAAGTTTTTCACCGCAAATTTCAAGCTACCTTATGCTGTATCGCTTTTTCCACCTAACCAACCATCCTGAACTTCCAGTAAAATCGTTCTCACCGTCCTTTAACTCATTTCTAAAAAATAACGCTTTTCTCTTGCAGAATAGACCATGAAATTGGATTTCCTTTTTGTCTTTGTTGAGTAAACCAAATTAAAAAAGCTTCACTCGTTTTTTCGTACTCAGATTTATTCATTGACTTCCGTTCAAACGACGAAATACTCGAGCACTTGTTAGATGTAAACTTCTCAATTTTGTCTCTGTTTCTACGCGAATCTCCAACTGTCACTTCACCGATTCCATACTCAGCAGCAATTTTTTTTTAATGTTTCTCCTTTGTCCAGTCATTTCAAAGCCTCCAGTTTCACATTCAGAGGCACAAATTTTCTCTTATTCCTGCCACTCATTATAATGTACACAATTACAACATTAAGAAACACACAGTTACTGTAAAACACTTCAGAAGTAACGTACAGGTCCGTTCACTACAGTACCGTCTACAGCAACAGTCAGCCTGTTATTGCTTTAAAATGTATATTTTTACTTTAGTAACCACGGTCGCTGGGTAGGGATTACTGTATTGTAACAATATTTTTCTGAAGGGATAGTATGCACTTACAACTGATTGACGGGACAACAAAGAAACAGCAAGCGCACTCCTCGAAACCTAACGGTACCTGTCAATCTGTAATAAAAATGCACCAGCAGTCTGATGCCAGGGTTATTTCTGTGCATTATGAACGAAAACCCTAAGTGGGACAGTTTTACCTCTATTGTAGATGGAAATTGAAAGAAAGTTCAAAATGTAACACATTCGGAAGTGCGAAAAACGTACATGCCGACAATTTATAAAAACGGGATTATACTCTAGTTTTATGTAAAATTTTAATTTTCTTAAGACTGACTCGAATTACACGGAACCACGAAATACCGTGGCTCGAATTACCGAGCTTCTACTGTATCCAGGAGCTTAGTTTGGAAGTGATTCCACATTTCCCGTATTATCCCAATCTTGGGCCCTCAGATTTCAAACTTTTCTGTTCTCTATCCAACAATCTTCAAGCGAATTCCTTTAATAACGAAGATGCGTTACAGACTTGGCTTGACGAATTCTTGAACTCCAAACCAGCAGATTTCTTCATACACGGATTAAAAATAGCTACCCTAACGTTGGCAGAGAGTCATAGAAAATGTAGGAGAATATATTACTGATTAATTTTTACAGCGAAAAAATGCTACGAACCCAATATTTTTGTGTCTGTAATCTGAAATTATTTTAAAAAGAAATTGGAAAAACTGCAATTTCCACAAAGAAAATTTCCATATAATCGCTTCTTCCAGTAGATGAGTCTATAATAATCTAATACTAACTTACTAAAAATTCGCGTTCTTAAGTGTTGTATTCAATGTTTTGCTTTGTCAGAGTGAAAATTTGCATTTCTCATATGAACTGGAACGGGCTAGTCCTAAACTTAATGTTTGATGCGCGGTAAGTCCCTGTAATCTGTAAGGGTCGTTTATCTTCGCAGAGGAAACAATTCGATCAGGACCATACCCGAACATGTTGAAAAACTTTTTCGAACCACAACTCCAACAGGATGGTGCACCACCTCATTGGGCAAGAAACGTCCGTGATTATTTGGATGACACATTTGGTAATAACTGGTGTGGTCGCGGAGGATCAATTATGTGGCCTCCAAATCCCCCAGACCTGACACCACCCGATTTCTTTCTCTGGGATTTCGAGAGGAAGAATGTGTATGCACAGCGACCCAGGCATGATCTTAGAACAAAGATTTTTTCAGCCTTTGAGAAAGTTAACCCTGAGATGTTAGACCACACATGAGAGGAATTGACCTCAAGATATGAACTGTGTCGTGTTCGCAATGGTGGGCACGTTGAGGTCTAATTTAGACAAAACTCCCATTCTTCTAGAATGCATGTAGAAATTATTTAACAATAAATAGCAACAGTACTCATTTTATCACGTTTTTAGTTTGTCTTTCCAAACGAACCAAACTTTATTATTGAACATGGTTATTTCAGTTAAATCGATTCTAGCTGTTAGCACTCTCCATTTCTATATTAGTCCAAAATAAAAATGTGACTGATATAACAAACATTGACGTACTCTTTCAATGCACAAGTTACGTACTAAAAATGTCATATTATTACAACGTGAATAACGGCTTATCTGAAATAAATTACACTGAAACGTTTCTGAAGTAAAATTACGTGAAACCGTGAAAAATAAAACAAACAACTGAATGTCTTATCAGCATAACCATCCTAATCAACATCAACATCACCAACATAATCTTTATCATCTAACTCCAAGAATTTTAGGCCTTTCGTCCCCCAAAACATAATAAAATTAAAGGAAAATTGCACAGTAATTTACGAAGAAGAAACTAATTCGAATTCCTATTGTAGTTTGGAGACAGCAAGCCACTATGTAATAATAATAATAATAATAATAATAATAATAATAATAATAATAATAAATAAAATTTTTATTTTCCCTGCCACAGTTAAGGCCATCAGGCTTTCTCTTCCACTCAACCAGGATCAAAGCACACACAGAAAAATACATACAGATATACAAGTTTTAACTGAAAAAAGAATTGAATATATACGAATATAATCACATACAGGATAATACATTCCGGCGTAAAAGTATTATCTTAAAAAAATGAATGCATATGAATATAATCACAAAACTGAAGAAAGAGTAAAATTTGTATGATCAATATGGGTTTCGTTGAAACAATGACAATTACGCACAAATTAGTGGTAATGGAAACAACAAAGTAATAACCATAAATAAAAAAAATAGTAAAATAAAATAAAAATTCTAGCTGCAAAAAACTAATTCTGTGCATTAAAAATATTCCTAAATAACCTAATTTTAAACGACTGAGGACTAAAACTACTCCTGATTTCCAGTGACAGAGATTTCCAGGAGTGGGCCATGGCTATTGAGAAAGAACTTGAGTACAAAGATGTCTGATGACGTTGTATTGATAACAACAGATTGTGCTGTGAACGTGTATTACGATTATGATGTGAAGCTAGGAGAGTAAACCAAGAGGCAAAGAAGTTTGGTGTGGAATCACGTATAATTCGATATAGCAGGCAAAGAGAATGTATTAAACGTTTATTTTGCAAGCGGAGCCAGGAGAGTCGTAAAAAATATTCCGATATATGATCATGTCGGCAGATATTGAAAATAAATCAGACGCAAAAATTATGTACACGTTGAAAGTTCAGCAATAGATCGCTATGTAAAACGCCATAGTAGTCAAAGTGAGGCATCACTAGAGTATGTACTAGAATTTCTTTGAGTATAGTAAGAAGGAAATTTTTCAGACATTTCAAAGAGATTATGATATAGAAAATTTTTCTACAGACATATCTTATTTGCGTACTGCAGTTCATATAAAGAGTCGAAGTAGATGCCGAGGTTTTTTTTTACAGTAGCACTGAAAGGAATGATTCTGAATATATAAATCCCCATGAAAATATAAAACCATTACTAGTCAACAAGTAAAGAACTAAAGTTTATTTTTACATGCAATGCTTGCAATATAATTTCTTGATTCCTCAATATACGAGATGTATGAGTTTCAGAAAGAAAATTCACAATTATGTCTTGCTATTCGTCATTTTCCTATATATGAGAATTATGATTTAATATGAGATTTTCATAAGTAGCTGCAAATTTCGCCTCTTGGCATGAAGCAATGTAACCACTTACGATTACAAGAAATAAATTCAAGAAAACAGACACATACCCAGACTCCATGAAAGGAAGATAAATCTATATAGTTCTATATTTAAGAACTCTTTAAAACAGCAGAGTAGATATGAAGACATTGGAATAAAAGAATAGAATGCCAGGAACAATCGAATTATTCCAAGAAAACTTTCTTAACACCAGCCAGAAATTTCTACATTGTTTCTTAAAGCGCATTATCTTCACAAGAAACTTGTTCTTCACGCTGACCGGAAATTTCTACATTCTTCCTTAAAATGCATTAACTTCACAAGAAACTTGCTCTTCACACCAGTCATAAATTTTTACATTCTTCCTTAAGGTGCATTAACTTCACAAGAAACTTGCTTCAAATCAGCCGGAAATTTCTACATTCTTCCTTAAAGTGCATTAACTTCACAAGAAACTTGCTTCACAACAGCCGGATATTTCTACATTCTTCCTTATAGTGTATTACCTTCATAAGAAACTTGCTTCACAACAGCCGGAAATTTCTACATTCTTCCTTAAAGTGCATTAACTTCACAAGAAACTTGCTTCAAATCAGCCGGAAATTTCTACATTCTTCCTTAAAGTGCATTAACTTCACAAGAAACTTGCTTCACAACAGCCGGATATTTCTACATTCTTCCTTAAAGTGCGTTAACTTCACAAGAAATTTGCTTCACACCAGCCGGAAATTTCTACATTCTTCCTTAAAGTGCATTAACTTCACAAGAAACTTGCTTCACAACAGCCGGATATTTCTACATTCTTCCTTAAAATGCATTAACTTCACAAGAAACTTGCTTCACAATAGGCCGGATATTTCTACATTCTTCCTTATAGTGTATTAACTTCACAAGAAACTTCCTTCACAACATCCGGAAATTTCTACATTCTTCCTAAAGTGCGTTAACTTCACAAGAAATTTGCTTCACAACAGTCGGAAATTTCTACATTCTTCCTTATAGTGTATTAACTTCACAAGAAACTTGCTTCACAACAGCCGGATATTTCTACATTCTTCCTTATAGTGTATTAACTTCACAAGAAACTTGCATCACAACAGCCGGAAATTTCTACATTCTTCCTTAAAGTGTATTAACTTCCCAAGAAACTTGCTTCACAACAGCCGGATATTTCTACATTCATCCTTAAAATGCATAAACTTCACAAGAAACTTGCTTCACAACAGCCGGAAATTTCTACATTCTTCCTTAAAATGCATTTTCACAAAAACTTGCTTCACACCAGAAGGAAATTTCTACATTCTTCCTTACAGTGCATTAACTTCACAAAAAACTTGCTTCACAACAGCCGGATATTTCTGCATTCTTCCTTAAAATGCATTAACTTCACAAGAAACTTGCTTCACACCAGCCGGAAATTTCTACATTCTTCCTTAAAGTGCATTAACTTCACAAGAAACTTGCTTCACAACAGCCGGATATTTCTACATTCTTCCTTAAAATGCATTAACTTCACAAGAAACTTGCTTCACGCCAGCCGGAAATTTCTACATTCTTCCTTAAAGGGCATTAACTTCAGAAGAAAATCTATTTAACAATAATTGGCCCACTGTAAGTGTATTTACATTAAGTAATGAAACATTTTGTACAAAATACCAATAAACCAATATTAAACGCGAATTAGTGGGTTTTTTTTTTCATAAAAAGTGCATAAGTTTGCATTTGGTATATTATGAACGGTTGATAATGATACAGTTGTAAGCCACAAAGACAAAATTTTACAGAAGAGCGTATTGAAAGTTGAGAGTCCAATACTATTAGGTCTGGTATCACAATTTGTTTAGCGTGTATTTCTGCTATTTGATGAGTCAATTTTATAATATGTTACTAGTATCTTCCCCATATGTGTAAGAATTGAACTTTGGACTACCTCATTCTTAACCTTTTATAGATCTTCTTAATGGCATACCAATTTACTTAAGCAACCACCATAAAGGTTAGAATCATAAAAGAGTTATACTACACAACCTCTTATATATATATATATATATATATATATATATATATATATATATATATATATATATAATATAAAGCAGTATCAAGAGTGGATCCGTGTTCACAAAGCATATTTTTATAGCAAGAATAAATAAACAGAAAGAGTTCCTCAATGTCTAGTTTGTTTAAAAATCAATGAACAGGCTACATCCCTTATCTGCAAGTTTGTGTTTAAAATTCACATTAAAAAGTTTCGCTAGTCAGAAAATGTTCAAACCAAAAGGCCCATACAGAGGTTGCGTTATAAATTTCTTCATAAATTTCAGGGTATTGTTCTTTGAGATATTTCAAACAAAAAAAAGTTTAATACAAATTTGCTCGTTTTTTGCTTCTTTTTCGAGATAAAAATGTTCGGTATGAAACATTTCCTAACGTGTTTTCGGAAAGTCATTGACTGAATTCCCAATATGCTCAGTCAGTTTAAGAGAGCAATTTATTATGATAAAAAGTGATTGAAACAATTTTAGTTTTGTCCTTTAAAGGTGCAGAAATTTGAACGGAGCAAATGGTAGATTCTAAAACTTCTTTTCAGAACGAAAAGTTACATTTATTCGAATGAATCCGTCACTAATACGTCTGGATTTGAAACTGATCTCCTTCTTCTGCTTAAATCAACGTGATATGCTTCTAATTTAAAGAAACTATGTATTCCCACATACATATAACGTACTTCAACGGACACAGTAAAATTGGCTGACGCACAACTTAGTAAAAAAAAAAAGTTGTCGTTTCTTTAGGAACTAAATACCTCAAATAAGGAAATAGAAAAAAAGCTAGCAATGAAAAGCACTGAATATATATTACCAAGAATTTGAGAGAATTCAAAGAATTTAAATATTTCTGTACAATTAGTATAGACGAAAAATAAGACCAGGAAAAGAAAGAATGATATGGCCAATAAAACTATTTTTGGCCTAATCCACTTGTTACCAAACGTTTTGAAGACGCGGCCAATGTTTGAGTGAGACTTTCTTTTGCGACCCTCCTCACCTCACTACAGTACCAGTTCTTAACCCGATTCGAAAATACAAATCCTTTTAAAATAGAAAATAACAATAATATTACTCAAAACTAGTGGATACCACCAAAAGAACGTTAAAAATAGAAGTGTATGGTGTAACAATGACACGAAATAGTAAGAAAACATCATTTCTAATACCTACTTAAAACTATTACCACCACGACGCTGAGGTAATAGTTCAATAGAAAAAGTTAAATTTCATCAAAATTGTACTTTTCAGGAAAATTTGTGCAGACATGCGTTCGTTATATGAAAATATTCTTTATTATACGAAAGTAAGACGGTTTTCGTGGAGTAACGTGTTGAAAGGAGTTTTACAGTTAAGAGCAGAACTTTTATTGTACTGGTACATGCAAGACAAGAAATCGGAATATGTACACCTATTTCCGAATTCTCTTTGGTTTCTTAGATTTGTCTTCCTTACATATGTATTTTAACACTTAAACACATTGAATAGGGGGTACACAGTAGTTTCAAAGTGCACCTTTTTCATTTTTCTACAAAAAGAAGATATAGGTCTTCATAAGAAGTTTCTTAACTTTCTTCTCAGTTGTTCAGGACGGCATGTTGGAAACTGTTTCTTTCACACGTAAAACTTGCCTTCAATTAGCAGGTTATTTTCAAAGTACGACCTTCCCATCGGGATCTTGCTTTCTTTCGAGTTGACCAATCAAGTAGGATGAATGTAATCACGTGGCGCAGGGCGCCAGTATTGTACATCTCATCACAAGTTGCTGATTGTATTACATTAGAAATGAGAAGAGTTTTGCTGTACTTCGATATTATGAATTATACATTATAGTATTTGGAAGTCCAGTAACAGAAATATGTTGATATGTTTGGAGTTGAAGGAACGGATAAAGAACAATTAGAATGTAAGCCATGAGAATGATATGATGAAAGAGTACAGGGTCCATAAACTGCGAGCTAATTCATTTTATAGTTTCCTTAAGAAACCAGAAGCAAATATGATTTTACATTAACCTGTAAATGTCAGAAAAACTTACTGGATACAAGACCTCCGTTGTTGTAGACAACTGTACAAATATAATTTTATTGTTGTTCAGCGAGATTGCCATTCAAATCTTAATTGTGACAATGTAAGACTTGGACTGAGGATAAATATGCAAAAGGATCAAATGAAACAGCGTGAGTAGTGTATCACACCTTAAAGAATACTTTAGCGAATAGCGATCCCTGTAAACACTAAGGTAATTCGTTTGATAACTGATGGATGTGGCGGAAAAAACCACAACACGACGATGGTATGTTACTGAAATGGTTGCCAGCAGCACCTTGTCATATAGCAGTGATGTCAGAGCAAGCGCATTTTTCTGACCTTGACGTCGCGCGCGGGCATCAAGCGCTAGGTATGCTAGGAGGAATAAGCAGCCTGTTCGATTAAGAAACCAGTGGTGCACAAACTTCAAACGGAACGTGAAATTTTATGCCGTTATTTTTATATGGCTTCTTTCTGTTTATTTTCTATATTGTCTGTAAAACAAAAGTACTAACACCTATTTCTTAGCCTAATATTCCAGTTGTGTTTTAAACGTTAATAACATTATAAAGACTAAAGAAGGAATATTCACACAAATTCCATAATAACTACAACTATACTGTACTAAGTGAATTAAACTCATCATTCATAAAGAAAGTGTTATCCCAAAGAAAGACACTGAATATGACATAATAAGTTGAAATTTATATTGATGGTAGCTTTAGCCTTATAAAAGTAATCAAAACAATATTATAGTACAAAGCAAAGTTGCCTAGGTATATGTTTTAACTGTAACAAATATTACATAATAAAACTCTTATCGCATTATACTTTTAGGTGATATTGGTGCGCAACTTTCTGTTATCAGAATATTAAATTATCTCGAAATATGCTGAAGCTATAGAGCTGACGTTTTACAAACATATATGCACATATCTTTTGTTTGCGATGTAAAAGTATTTGCTTTGTTAATTCATTTCCTTACAAACATTTTCCATGCGAATATTTTCAAACATTTTATTCAATACACTATCTTCAGTAATACGTATTTACGATATATTAGATTTGTACGAAAACATTGTTTTAGTACCTTTAAGGCTACTAAATAAACATATCTGCAAATTTCACTTTTCTGTAAAAAAGTTGAGAAAATATTCCTTTTGAATAAAAAAGCAAACTTGTGAAAAATGAGCATTAAAATTAAAACTTACATTCTTATAATGCACTTATACTTCTCAGAGAAATCTAAAAATTAACATGGATGCAGTTTTAATAAGTTCTCTTCCCTTTATCCATTGAATCAGTGCCGGCCATCCCTGTATATAGCTCGACCAAGCGGCATATACTACCCTTTCGTCTATCTCTTTCCTTTCCGCTGTAAAACGCTCAGGCTCTCCTGGGCTCTAAAGCGCGTGCTTGCTCCTATGGGCATCAGTTGACATCACTGTCATATAGAGTAACTGGAAACGAGACTTACAATTCCTGGGAATAGTTTTATTCCACCTGATCGAGTGTTCGGACATATTTAAAAATAAAGTAAAGAATATACCAGCAACAAGAAATCCATCTCAATATAATGAAGTGTTCTTAAAATACTGTGCAGTTATGTATTCTAGAACCGACTATCCAGTTTTAGAATAGGAAGCTGGAGTTCAAAAGAAACTGAAATCAATAGATCAGTGGCACTTTAAATTCAAGAGTGCCAAAGGAATGTTAATAAAACACCCCTTCATTTCTGTAATAAATTGACCTACGTTCACCAAAGTCGGTTAAAGAGGCGAAAATAATATTTAAATTATGCAACCAATAAAAATATAAGCAAAACGTACAGTTTCTATTAAAAAGGAGAAACCAGAGGATGTCAATAAACTGCTTAACAAACATTTTGGAAGCGACTGCGAAAAAACGGCAACTTGAATTTCTGCAAAAAAAAAAATACGAGTAGTAAACAACGAAACAAGTAATGTATCTTCAAGAAGTTTTCTGTGAACTTCACGTCAGAAGGAAAAAAGGCCAAATATTTTGAATTGATTCTGTGAACATTGTTAAATACAAACAAACCTTTATTATATGAGTATATACATAAAACATTTAAACTTGTAATTATTTATATTTCAACATAATTATTTGCATTTCTGTTTTAACTACCTTATACAGTAAGTTTCAAAGTGAGACTTTTTTCAAACTTTCAGCTCAAATTTCTCGGCTACTGTTTAAATAAGATTTGAAACTTTTAGAAATTTCCCCTAATTTACATTGATAAACAGAATAATGCTAAAATTCGATGTTACAAGACTCTGATATATCAGTTATCAATTTTTCTTGATTTTCTGAAAATTACCTAAAATGGAAAAGTAGCATATTTAAACCTGATCTCTTAATAGTAGTTTGCAAGGCCAAGATGTTAATATAATTACAGCCAGGGGTAGAATCAGTGAATTTATAAAGAAACTTGATTTCTGGTCAATGTCACTTGACAAAAAGGAATTTAATTCATACCAGTACATTAAAGAATTGGTGAAAAATTTAGCAGGGTTGATAGACAAATATTGAGTTTGTTTTTGCCGACAAGCAACTAAGTTTTCACAATTTTAAACAACAGCTTTTTGACTATTTTCAGAAAGAAAAAAAAAGCTCAAAACAATCATTACGATAGTGACAGATGGATAATGAATCCGTTTTTAGATATTTTCGTTCAACTGGCTGAAATTACAGAAAATATGAAGGAGAAGCTCATTGAAATATGTGCCTACTGTTGAAAAGTTTAAATTATACTTTTTTAACGAAAATATTAGACCAGTTTTGGATCAAAAGAATGCAAGAATACCTTGAACATGTAAAAGTATATAGTTCTTAAATTCTTTGTAATATTCGCAACCTCGTATTTACGCAAAATTAATTTCTTGACTATCATCATCATCAAAATAAAAGCGAAAAATTTCCTTGAATTTGAAAATTACCATTGTGTGTTCTGGCTGATATATACGAGTACCTATTAACAAGCAGTAGTCTTATTTGATATGTATGAGAGGAAAGACAATTTTTTGTATACATTTGAGGTCTGATTAGTGTAATATGTAGCTCATCGGGTATGTATGCAAAGGAGGGGAAAAAGAATTGGCCACAAATTATCTCCTGGCAGTTGCCTCATGAATGATTCCTTAGTGGTATCACTTATGAGGTTCAGACCTGTCTTCGGACAGTTAACTAAACAACATCATTGTGTGTATTGAATATGGAGTCCATATTTGAGAAGATGCCTTCTGAAAAACATAATTTATTACATTAATTATTTTCTAATTTATAGCTACTGAAACATTTTTTATTCTTATGTTCAACGTGTTTGTGTTTATGTTTCTAAATACAAAATAAACGTAAGGTATGTTAATAAATTTTTTTATGTTATTTTGTAAAATTTACATCTTAATGATGATTTAATCATCTCTCTACTCCCATTTTGGGAACCACTTTTGTTTCGATGTTTCGAGCGACATACAAAATGTGTGTTGTGCAACATTCTAATAAGACTAATTTGACAAAGACAGTTGATTAACATGCTAATTTTGTCCGGATATTTGCAAGATATATGCTGACAAAGGATTCTGTGTAACATAGGTTACAATAATAATTTCCATTAACCTGATTCATGAATGTGATTAAACTAGGAATATTGAGGTGATTGGGAAACATTTTTACAATTAAAGAAATGGAAGGACTGTTTTATAAACTAGAGAGCTCATGACAATAGAAAGACCTAAATTAAGTTGGACATCAGATATCGGAGAAGAAAGACGAAATCATCATGACTGGAGAACAGATTTTGGAAGAAGTTACGTTTCCAGCGGACTTCAAAGAAGGCTAGAAGGAGAAAAAGGAAAATCATTACGCTAACTCTGCTATTACAAAATACTTCCAGAAGATGGCAGTAGTGGCAAGCAATGCTCACTCCCGCTATCTCTTAGTGACATTCTGAATTAATTGTACGGAATCCACAGATTTAAATTCTTCTCAGTGTCGCCAATATGATGCTTTTGGTACCAGCTCTGGTTTTTTTCGTTCTCATTTCGTATTAGTTTATATTTTCTCTTTATAGCAAGAAAAAGAGAGAGTATTGTGATTCTGCAAAACTAATATTAGGAAGTACACTCTTATCATTCCTACAGAAAAAGTAAGTGGTTTAACTGCAGTGGCGGCTCATACATATTTAATGCCTAGTGCCAATATCAGTGGTAGATCCAGGATACCCTAAGGAGGAGGGTAACACTTTTTCCTACTATTTCCTCCCTGGATCCGCCTATGGTTTAAACCAAAGACAAGAAATAAGCAATAATAATAATAATAATAATTATTATTATTATTATTATTATTATTATTATTATTATTATTATTATTATTATTATTATTATTATTATTATTATTATTATTATTAGAGACAAGAATTCCTTGCAAATGCAAGTTTTTATAGGGACATAGGACATAGATCAAACTTAGTACTTATCCATTTCATTACTTTCCGGTTCCAAATATGTGTACTTTTCCTGTGCATATTTGCATGTTTTCGACTTTTTATGGATAAAATCATGCATAATGCATATTTAGGTAATTTTTAGCTTAATAATGCATATAATATAGATTACATTCAGTTTAAATGCATGTTTTAATGGTTTTATGTGGACACCTCAGTTTCTCGATTTTATGTCTCATATTTTAGCTTCAGGAATCAGGATTGAAGAAGAAAAAGAAAAAAAAACTAAATAACAGAAAAATTAAATAAAATGTTAAGATTTTCACAATAATGTGTTAGAGGACCTTTCCCTGGACGGAAGTCCACTTTTACAATACTTTACCGGCGACTCTGTATACACTGCGTGTCATAAATGAATTTATTACGTTGGATATTTTGAGAATAGTAAGTAGAGAGGAAATATGGAGGGTTCAAGGAAATTGCCGACAAATAATTTAGGTCAAAAGCTTCCTCTTTCAGGGAGGTTGTAAATTCTCTTCCTTTTCTAGTACTAGTAGCAATTTAGATTCAGCCACCGGTGTGGCTCTGTCGGTTAAGGCGCTTGCCTGCCGGTCTGAAGTTGCGTTCGGGCGCGGGTTCGATCCCCGCTTGGGCTGATTACCTGGTTGGGTTTTTTCCGAGGTTTTCCCCAACTGTAATGTAAATGCAAGGTAATCTAGGGCGAATTCTCGGCCTCATCTCGTCAAATATCATCTCGACATCACCAATCTCATTGATGCTAAATAACCTAGTAGTTGATACAGCGTCGTTAAATAACAAACTAAAAAAAATTTAGA